>NW_006441061.1:224020-245594 GCF_000325575.1 Pteropus alecto
TGCCATGGTCCTCTTCCGGATCACTAGTGTGTTTTACATCCTCTGGTTGCCATACATCATCTACTTCTTGTTGGAGAGCTCCACCGGCCACAGCAACCGCGTCGCATCCTTCTTGACCACCTGGCTGGCTATTAGTAACAGTTTCTGCAACTGTGTCATTTATAGTCTCTCCAACAGTGTTTTCCAAAGGGGACTAAAACGCCTCTCAGGGGCCATGTGTACTTCTTGTGCAAGTCAGACCATAGCTAAGGACCCTTATACAGTTAGGAGCGAAGGCCCCGTTAAGGGATTCCATGTCTGAGGTGGTTCAGATGTTGGGTTGCTCCGTGTGTGTGTGTGTGTGTGTGTGTGTGTGTGTGTGTGTTCTTTTTATCTCTTTGTATTCCTTGTTCACTAGAAAATCTGGAACAAAATAATTTAACTCTAAGCAATAGCAAACAAATGATCCATCCAAAAAGCCTTCTAAGTTTGCAGAAATGATTTTCTAAAAAGTGCTTTTGAATCCAGAGAATCAGGACCATGAAGATAAGTTGCTCTTGGTTCCAGTTTTTGTAATGTCATGGAAATGACTACGGTTCTCAGATTTAAAGAGAATAAAGCCATATCTAACACCTCTCTCCAGCTGGCATGACTGAACCTGAGCGTGAAGTGTCAGCGTTTTAAAAAGTCATCGCTTTCTTGTTGCTTTTCCAGGTTCTTTCTAGTTGTTTGGGCTTCATATATAGTTGCTTTCTTTTAACAAGGAATATTAGAATACAGTGATGAATTAATAAGGTCTTAAATTTCCTTTATATATGCCAAAGTATAACTACATTGCAAGTTTCAACACTCATTTAGAAAACCAAATGTTTTATGTCTTATTCTCTGGAGAGAATTCGCAATACAGTGAATAATATGGACGCCGAAACATTTTTTAGAATTTTGCAATTGAACCGTGATGCAAAAGTACAGTCAAATATTAGACAATTTATGAAAAACTGAGCTACTTTTTGTGCCATGCTTCAGAGCTCTAAAGAAATGTGTGTGTAGAAAGTGGTTGTTGCAGTATATTTGCTCATGCCTTTGTGTATGTGTGTATTGAGAATATTTGAATTGAATTAGAAATCTTTTTTATAGAAAAATGTACATTTAGTTCATTTTTTAAAATAGAAGGGGGTTAATTGAGATGTTCTCTTTGTGATTAAATGGAACCAACTAATAAAGTTGCAGCTAATTCTGTTTAAAAGCAGCCTTTCAGTTAGTGTTAAGGAATCCACTTTTAGATGAGAGGAGAAATTCTAATTATCTGTATCTCTTTTATTGCTCTTTTCTTTCTGGAAAAAAAACCCTTTGAGATACAATTCTTAATAGTCTGGTTTTTTTTTTTCTTTTTAAGCCAAAGTACTAGCAAAATCTCTAGGATTTTGTTATTCTATAGAATTATTAATTGAGAATGCTGTGTATTTGTAGCAGTGATGTTTTGTTCTTAAAAGTGATTGTCTTTAAAGCAAGAGATTTATTTTTCTATAAAGAAAGAAGGATTTCTCAGCAGCTTCAGGCATGAGAGTATTTCCTCTACTTTTCTGCTGCTTTTAATGTTTTGGAAGTCTTCAGGGGGCTTATGTGATCTCTGCCTTTGGCTAGATATTGTAATCTGAACTTGACAGTGATGTTCAGTGATATGAAAAATGGAAGAAATTCAGGGGACGTGAATGAAAGTGGATTTCTGAATCCAAGAAAGGACATAGATATTTATAAAATAGATATGCTTTGGTTTTCCATCATGATATTAGAAAATTTCCAACCCTGTTTAAAATATAGGGCAGCTTTAGGACTTTAGGTTTTAGATACCAATTTGATTTTAACCTCCAGTGTGTTCTATTTAAACTTTTTTATTTTAAGTGAATAAATTATAAAATTTAAACTTAGGATTCTGAGGTTTTTTCCCAAAAACTTGCTCGCTTTTTCTTTAATATTAGAAAATTTCATTCCGAGCTGTTTCAAAATTTAGAATTCATTTTGAAATTACAAGTTATGTTAGTGATATCTTTAACTGCTATTTCAAGTGGAAAACCTTTTCTGTTGGATTCTGAAAAACAGTTGTACACATTTCATCTTTATTTAAGTGGCATAGTTCTAAAAAAAAAATTTTTTTCAGGTATGTTGGTGAATATAATCTGATCAAATTTGCACAGTTTACTTGAGGGTTTTTAGTTCAGCAAATATGGGAATCTTAGAGACTTAATTTTAATAGAAAATTGATGTTAAATCAGTAGATTTTACTTTTGGGAGGCTGAGCCTTTTAATTTTTTCTTCCAGTAAGATTTTAGCCTGTGAGAATAGAAAAGACAAATTTTATGTTTAATTTCCTGGAAACGGCTAATTGAGCTGGTTGGTCTTTTATTGACTGGAAAGACAATTCTTTTAATAGGAGCTTTTGTTAATAGATTTTTACATTTTTGTCCTAATACCAAACTTAGATGTTATTAGAGATTTTTTTTTTCACATTAGAATCTCTATCAGTGTCGCAGTCTAGTAAAAACTAAGAAGATATAATAATTTAAAGAAAAATAAAGCTCCCCTATCCCTTCTCCAACTGCTTCTTTAATATCAGATAGATATCTTTCCAGTTTATCTTGTCTTCATTGTACTGTATAAACTCTAAGGTTTTTTCCAACTATCAATTCTATTTTCACATTCATTGTATCGCTTTTTAATTTTTATTTGTGCGCGTGTGTATGTGTGTGCGTGTGTGCGCGCGTGCGTGCTGGGAAAGGGGGACATGCTTGGATGCACTCATACCATCTTCTGTAGCTGGGGGCAGTCTCTATGGGATACATTTGGAGAGTTTATATTTAAGTAACCTTTTCGTCCTGGCATATTTAATGCAACATTTGATGATGTTTGGGTTAAATACCAATCTGACTAGTTCAGAATGAGAAAAAAGTATATTTTTAGACTCAATTACTTTGAGCTTGGGCAAGACAGCACATTTAGCTTTATATGGTATATGACTGATATCAGGAAGCATAAGCTTTTGGTGATTGCGTTGAAATTATTTTATAGTACACTTTAAAATAAGACTGTACTGATCGTTATATTTATAAATTAGTTTTGCTTTTGTACAGTGATTTATTAGTGAAGGTGTATTTTTTCCCTCTTAGAGCAGAAAAGCAGTTACAAAAGGACAGGTGCTCCACTTTAATGAGAGAACTATCTTACATCAGAATGAATATTTGAATTTTTCACGGACCTGTTGATTCACCCTAAATTCCATTTGGAAAGGGTTTTCTTTAAGCTTTAGTGCTGCATAAATTCCTTTTTGAGCCTTTTATAATGGTTTTTCCTTTTTACTTGAATAATGGTCTCAGTATTTTAAGAATTGGGTAAACTTGAATTTTTGTGCTATAAATGCGTTGTCCATCTCCTTGAACTTGAAAATAAAGCAACAGGGTTACAGGCTCTCAGGTAACAGAGTGGTTTCTGAGACCTTTTGAAGCTTTTCAGTTTTGATTAAAAAATCTGCACAGCAGTTTTGTAGGAAATGTTTTAATTTCACTATATGTTTTTGTATCATAAAAGATTTGTTAAATAAATTATTGGCAAACCAGAATTTATTGTTATGTGAGCAG
The DNA here is from genome assembly GCF_000325575.1 of Pteropus alecto. Classification (NCBI taxonomy): domain Eukaryota; kingdom Metazoa; phylum Chordata; class Mammalia; order Chiroptera; family Pteropodidae; genus Pteropus; species Pteropus alecto. The sequence goes on from NW_006441061.1 coordinate 227,632, forward strand.
ATTTTAGGAAGTTTAAGGAGGGGAGAATTGTGGCACTGAGATTTTTTGAAGTCTTCATAAATCAGTCTTTGTGTTGATTTTTGTATAATTTTTCCATTTCAGGTTGAATAAAAACTAAATATATATTAAATGTATATAGTATTAATATATTTTGCAGACTCTGGGACTATTCTAGACATTTCTTATGGCTATAAATAAGTCATTGATTTTTCAAAAATTGTAAGACAGAAGGCATCACAATATGATTAAAATGAACTTTGAACTAAGAATCAGAAAATCTAGGTTACTGATACTAATTAGATTTTTCCTCCTCTTATTAACAGTCAGCCAGAGATCACTGGTCTTTTGAGATAATCTTCTCACATAAAATACAGAGCCCAGAATAAAAGAATTAGGAAACAGAAACAATGCAAGTCTTAGAAGAAAACTTCCAAAAAACAAAAAAAACAAAAACCAACTAACATTTTCAGAGATTTTGCATCTATTAAAAGAGAGTAGAATGCCATAAAAACAAATAGATAGTAAGAGCTCTTGAGATTTAAAGTATAATGAGACATTTTAAAAACTCAGAAAAGTTTGAAGATAAAATTAAAGTAGGCCATATACTGAAATAAAAGACAAAGCAGATAAAAGCAAGACAATAAGAGCTTCAACCAAGGGGGTCCAGTACCAAACCAGCATGATTTTCAACTCAGTAGGTGTATTATTTTTTTACGAAAAGCACAAACCACATTTAGGAAAAAGCGAATAAATTTTAGCAGAAATAGAGGGAAACCAGGAAGAATAGGTTTAGAACATTATACTGAAGTAGAAAATGAGGCATAATAGCACTGTATTACTTAGGGCCCTATACAGAGCAGTTTCCTATTCATCATCTCATCCTCCTAGGAAGACAGGCAAAGGGAATATTATTCCTCCTTTACAATTGTGGAAACCAAGTTTTGGGGCTGTCAGACCTTTTTCATTCCTATTCCAGTATGTCACTATACCTCATGGGTATCTATTTGGATCCTTTTAGATTTTAAAATTTTGTTTTTTTACCAAGAGAAGACAATGGATACTGGAAAGCATCTTTGACATCCTAGGAAGGAATACATGAAAGTAAACAAACATGCGTGTGTGTGTAATGAGTATGGTATACTGGTGTACAAGTGTCTACAGCGTATGACCTGGCATGAGATCACGAGAAGAATGCAAAGTACTGTTTAGTATTCATAGATAAGGAGATGTGTGTTAGACAATTTCCTTAGAAAACAGTATATGAGATGGGCTAGGCTCTGGGTAGAGAAGGATTTCTATAGTCTTATGTCCCTCTTACCCCTTAAAATTAACATAAAATATCCAGCTGGGCAGGATTAATGAAATCCAAAGGATCAATAGATAAAGGACCCTAATAAAGTGACCTACAATATGTGACATGAGAAAGCCCTTAGCAAAGTAAAAAGCATATCTTTACGTTAAATTACCATGACTGTAGTCACTTACGGGTTTAGTGCCAAAAGATTGTTTTGTCTGATCAAAATAAAAAAGTAAGAGTCTTTCAAAGTAAAACTTTAAATTCTGTGTCTATTAGCGTTCCGCAAATACTTGTTGAACTGAATTAGTAAGACAGTATTTTGCGAGGGGAAACAAAAGTTAAAGCATTGAACAGCATGGTTTATTTCTGAAATTTCTTCCAGAAAGACTGGGGAAACCCCCATTGCCAACGCCATTTATATTTATAACTAACTAAACTTAAAAAAAAAAAGCATTCGTGGGTCTCTGTCTTCATTGGCCCCTGGGGAACAGAATCTGACTCAAAAGACTTCTTCCTCGTAAAAGTTCTTCTTCATGACATATTTGTAAGGATGGGAACCATTACTACTAAGATTATGTTAACATCCTATATTGTTAACATCATACCAAGGATGAGTATTGTAGCCTACAGAAATAAAGTTAAAAGTAGAAGTAAAGTTAAAACAAGATTAGATCCTACTTCTGGCAATTTATTAGGTAATGTTAATCTGTCTGAACTTCAGAAGGTTACTCACCTTTAAGTGAAGATGACACCAACATTATAGGAGTTGGTTCAAGATCAGATATATATTATACTAATAGAAAAGCTCTTTATGTCATTACTATGATTAATTTATACTCATGGATCACTTTTTTTTTCTCCTGAGTGAAAAGAGCATGGATTTTGGAATCTCTGACTCTTAGTTTTTTACTCTGTAAAATGATTTTTACCCCCTTGTTAGAATAATTGTGAAAATTAGCTATTGTCACATCTTAAGTGTGTAGAATTGTGCATGGTGGCATCAGAAGCTCAGTTAAAGGTTGCTGCTATTACTTCTTTGTCACACAGAGGTCAGAACCTCCCAGTGACTTCCAGGGTTTGCTGCAAATCGACATTTTTCCTCAGAGGAAAGGCTCTAGGTGAATGTGGAGCAGCTAGGTGGGCTTCATTTTCTCTGGGATCATAAACCCCGGAAGCCCAACCTTGATGGTTTCCTCTGTGAAGATACTGATGTGTTACATATCTTGTCCTGCTTTTATAGATGTTCTGCAGGAGGATTAGTCTCATACGGTTCTCAGACATTAGGATATGTATATTTAGATGTACTTAATCACGGAACAAGTCGTGGGGGCTTACAGTAAAAGCTTTAATGGGCTAGAGCTAGAAAGGAAATTCGGGACTGAAATAGTAGAGGTATCGCTTTAGTTGAACTTTCAAAATGAGTTGTATTAGGAAAAAAAAATTGTGACCAAGGATATTTTAAGCTTCAAAGGCCTGATTCAGAGAGGGACCATTTTATATACTTAAGGGATAAAAAATTCATGTACTGCGTTGTGATTAAAAGTATGTTCTTGAAAGGCAGACAGACCTGGGTTTGAATCCCAACCCTGTTACTGACTAGTTGTGAGACTTAGGGCAAGATACATAATTCCTCTTAGTCTTAGTTATCTTAACTAATAGCTCTATTTTATACAAGTATCGTAACGATTGAGCTAATGCATGTGATGCCCTTAGCACAGTTCCTGGCACTCAGTATAACATTCAGTGCATGTTAGCTGGTGCTGCTGTCTTCCTTGCGAATAGGGCAGCGTGGATGAATCAGAGGTTTCAAGTTCAGGTATAATGGAAAGTAAGGCCAAAAAGATAATTTGGGGCTACCTGATCTGAAAGAAATGCTAAGGGATTTGATTCTAATTAGGAATTGGAGATGGACTTAAGATTTTTGAGTAGGTGAATGATATAAATATAGAATCTCAAAGTGTCAGAGCTAGAAGATACTTTAAAGATCATAATCTAGACTCCTTGCACACATGGGATTCTAGTCCCAGAACTGGAATCCAGGTCTTAGAACTGCTTTGGACTCAGTTATGCCACAGAATAAGTCCAAAACATTGTTCGACGTTTGTCAAGTGCTTAGAAAATAGGAGTTTCCAGTAGGTTTGGAAAAAAAAAAAAGTGTTCAGATTTTGGTGTGTTTTAAATAAAATAAGTAAAAACAGTCTTTCCATCGGTACTTTGAATCAAATAAATTAAGATTTGCAAAATCTTAATTAGAAAGTTCTTTTGATTACTGGCAAATACCTCAGAAATGTTTGTTAGAGGAGATAAAAAAGGTTATGAAATTGATGATTCTAGAATACCTTCATTGGTATTTATAGTATTTGTACTTCTAGAGAGATTATAGGGTAAATTTTTTGCTTAAATAAAATTGAAGCTCACTGCTCGTCCTGTACCTTTTAAAGTTGCTATTTCCCAAGAATTTTAAATAGAAAAAAATAATTGAGCTCCACGAGGGCTCTTACTAGCTATGTAGTAAGGTATTACTGCATAGATACTAATAGACTTTGGTTGGTAGTATATCTGTGTGCTAATGATTTTTGAGTTTTTAGGTCAATAGAAAAAGATCTAAATAATTACAGCTTTATACATTAATGATGAAGTAAGATAGCTTTTAAATATTGTTTCTTGATAATGGTTTCTTAAGATTAGTTCTTTAATAGAAATATTAAAATCTCAATCATAATTTTTCTTTTATATTGGGACTCAAGGAAACATAATTTTAGACTGAAAGTTATATAAAAATATGTAATTGAAATAAATGTTGAAACCCAGAACATGTACCTATAGTCTACGAATATGTATATGAATGCAGACTTCTTACAGAATTATAAATGCAATTCAACAATTCACTGATTGAGATGTTTGTGACCAATATTGTTCAAACACAGATTCTCATTTTAATGTTCGTTAACTGTTATAAGAACAGGGAACTCTGTGGAGTTGTAAAGTCCCATTTTAACATACCTAGCCATTTTGCAGCTGCTATATATTTTTGCTACTTAACAAATATGCTTAAATCTGGCTTAAGACTTAACTTTCAGAAGAAACTAACTTTTTAAAGTAAAACAGTATTTTAAACATGAAACATTCATAAACATTTTCTTGAAAATCATAATTTGATTGACTTGGTTATATAAAAATATAGCTTGAGGAATGTTGTTCTTGATCATTAATGTGTATGTGGTGTATGAGTGAATGATTTGAGAAGGTTTCATTTTTAGCATATGTTTTATAAAATCTTTAAGCAAATAGCATAAGTCAAGCAATACAGTCTGTATTAAGCTGTATTAAGGGCATTTGATATAGAATTTTGCTCAATAGTATTAAAAAATATTGAAATAAGTCTTCATAAGTCATCACAGTTACCAGAAACATTTGTTGGGAATATGACTTTGTATATATCATGATTTTGTGTCCTAATTTAGCTGACTCAGAAATTACTTCCCCTACTACTTTTTTACTCAAAATGACACTTTTTGTGTTCACTTTTGTCAGATAACAATTCTTGAGTATTTCTTGTTCCTTAGGCCTCTCCACGGTAGATTACTGTGAAGGCGAATCAACAATAGCAGACCAGGAAAGGTTGACAGTGCAGCTAGCATTTATGCCTTATCTATACATGATTTGGCCAAACATTGAATAATTTTCCTGTGGGAAACTTGAGCCCTAAAAGGAAATGAACATAGCTAAAAGGCTGCATATCACATGGGACTTAGATTTATTTTTAGAATAGCACTATAATGCCATATTTGGATTGAAACAATGTGATAGCAGTACATTATTTTATTAAAGAGAGCTATCTTTTCTAAAGAAATCATCTAATTTTCTGTTACATTTGTGTGCTATAGGTTCAACATAATAAGTATATAACTGTTCAGTTGATATAGTGCTAAAGTATGTATTAAAGTTAGAGGCGCTTACTTGGCAAACATTCTAGAGACTGCTTTCTGCGTCGGCTTTCTGTAGTAAAGATTCTTTGGCAGTTCGTTGATTAGAGTATATAGTTGTCATTTGGAGGTAAGTTCTTTTCTTTTTTGGAAGGCAAAAAGAGAGTAAATAAGGATTAGTACCTGTGGGGATTGGTATAGTTATTTGATTATCTTGAAATGGAAGGAGCTCTTTACCAAATGAGGTGATGATTATAGAGAAACCCAAATGGATTTTTGCCTCTGAGAAATGATTTTTTTTTTTTTTTAAAGATAATCAGCAAAGATATTTCATAGTGAGTTCTACAGTGTTTTGGTTAACATGGTTCATAGGTTAAAAAAACACTTATTGCACCATTTATATTTTGTGTCAGTTTTTCTGCTGCCCAATTTATCTTCTTTATAATTTCATTTGGATTAAGATAAATTATGATGTTGGTAAAATACAGTGGAGTTTTAAATTGCATCTATCTAAAATTGCAGATTCGAGACAGGGTACTAAGTCTCAAACATAGAAAAATCTGCCAAATACACATTTTTGTTCCTTGGCTTCTCTCTCATGGTTGGAAATAGGCCAACATTTTAAGTCCCAGGTATGATAGGAAAGAGCCACCACTGATGTACAAGGCCTATGTTACCTGTTTTCCATACAGTATCTCATTTGCTTCTCATAAATTGTGAGGCAGAGACCATTGCATAGATTTTACAGATAGAGATATTAAGGCTCAGACTAACAGACATGTTAAAGGTCACATAATTAAAGTGGGAGAGGAGGTATTCAAAGGCAGAACTGCCTGACCCCAGAGTTAGAGTTCTGTCCATTATATCAGGGGTCCCCAGCCCCCCACCCCCACCCTGGGCTCCACAGCAGGAGGTGAGCAATGAGCAAGCAAATTAAGATTCACTTGTATTTGCAGATGCTTCCCAGTGCTAACATCACTGCCTCAGCTCCACCTTAGATCATCAGGCATTAGATTCTCATAAGAGCACTGGTCCCTGGTGCCAAAAAGGTTGGGGACCACTGCATTATATTGTGTGATCTAGGTAGAGCACCTACATTCGGACTTTTCCATTCTTTTTCAAGTCCAACTCCAGTCTTCACATTGTTGTGGCCAGATTCTGAAATACTTTCAGTTGCTTCCATGTTTGTGGAAATCTGGTTCCAGTTTGCTCTGCTGATGTGTCAGAGCCTGTGTATGATATGTTTGGAATGGAAATTTTAAAGCATTAATTGCTGAATACCTACACAATATTTTATATGTTTAAATATGATAAAGATCAATTTCTAGTCTCTTCTTGGTTCAGCTTTTGAAGTCTCTTAAGTGTTATTTAGTGACGTTTTCACTAGAATTATGATTTTTGCCTTCAAGAGCAAATCCCTAAGATAAATATACAAAGCAGTATCTACCCACAAATCTAGTTTCCACTAACACCCCTGCTGCTGCATTAGCGTGGAAGAACAGCACTGCAGGTCGAAAGGGAACTGATTTGAAGAACAGTGGTGCTAGTCCCGTATGGACAAGTAAAAATACGTGTGCATAGGTACACATGTTAAGTTCTTCAATCTGAATTTAAGATAAAGGTGTTTTTGCCTTGTTAGTATTAAGTGAACCCATCAATCAAGTATTTATTTATAGAATTCTTGTTGATTAGACTATGAAATAGACTCGAGGGGCTTTTTATACAAATACACTGTACCGCATATTATTGAGGTATTGAGGAACTTTATTAGAATACTTATAATTCAACAAAATAGGAAAATGTCAATAACAAACATTTGGAAAGTAGAGTTGGAATAGGAAGACAATACAGCTGTACAGGCCATGAGATGCTGTGTTGTTTGGACTGTGAATTTAGTTTTGAGCTTTCTGGAGGCCAAAACAAAAATGGACATTTAGTCATTGTCCATGGGAAAAAAAATACTCATCTTTCTTTAGGAGAAACAGAATTTTCGATAGGGATGCTGAGTAATGCAGTAGATGTCCTCACCTACCTCACTATGTAATATAAGGTGTCAGTTGCTGTTTTTTTTATGTTTGTTTTTGTTTTTTGGATAGAGTCTCAAAACATGCCGGCCCAGAATATTTAAAACATTACTGATGGTTGTTTTTATCTGAAGTAATTAAGATACATGGTGGAGGCCTCCTAGCACTTACAGAAAATGCCTTTTCTTTGATGAATTTACAAGAGGGCTGCATGTTAAGGTTTTTTTTGTTGTTTTTTTTAACTTTGTTTTTATGTTTGAGAGCATCATATATTTTTCTGTCTACATGTCATTAGGGCCTTAGTGGTTTCTGCTTTTTCATAAACACTGAGCAGCTTTCATCCAAGGAAGGACTTTCTTATGAAAAGCACATTTCAGTCTTTGTGTCATGTTGATTTTTAGTTGTGAGTCTAGAAAGCAAAAGCATTTTATTGGGAATTAAATATGCCACTGAATACTGGTAAGAGAATTTCTTCACTTTTATAATATACTTATTCGGGTTAATGTGGGCTAGAGAGAATCTAGCCCCATGTCCTCATCTCCTAGCCAAGTGATATAACTTCTTTCCTCATTAGTCAAGTAGGAGAAGTACTAGAACCTACTTAGAGGGTTGCTAAGATAGATCTATATGATTTAGCTGTATATAAGGTGCTAAAATAATGGTTACAGATCCATCTTAGCTCATTATTATTGCTTAATTATTTTTAAGTCTGTCAAAGCAAATTTGTCAAAATTACTTCCGACAAGCTGTAGCTTGTTTCTGTTTTATTCTGTTATCCAAAATATTACATGATAGCTTTTGAGAAAGTATGTATAACATTCTTGACTAAATTTAAGAAGATCTAATTTTTTCTTTAGGCAGTAAGGCTACTTTGGAAATAATCTTCCCTGTGCCGGTTATTTCTCATGGCAGCCTTCCACTGCATTTTCTTTGTTTGGGTACTTTCTTTTTCTTCCTGCCATTCTTAGCTTTCTATTTTTCAACTTGAGTTTACAAAGGGTGTGTATTCAAAGGGTTTCCGCCAGTTCCCAGTACCTTGTTAATCCTGAGAAGTTACCCAGTGGGCCAATTCTCACAGTAAGGTATAAAAATAGTAGTCCAGAAAAATTACAGAATGTGGTACCAGTGTAACTTGAACTAATGGACGACTTTCAAAACCAAGATGGGAAGAAGAATACAACGCAAACATTGTCATTCCCTTAGATTTTTCTCTGCACAATGTATTTTAGAAGAGCCTTAAAATGTTTTAAAGTTATGAAGCCTCACCATTGCTTTATGTACACTAAAGGAGCATAAGAATTAGGGCAAGAAAGAAATTATCTACGTATCAGTCACATGAGCAGAACCTACTTTTGATTTGTGCTGAGCTTATTAAACGAACAGTGTTCATTTCACCAGTTTTATTCCACAAATTCAGTCCAGCATTTTATTGATTGCCTAATTATTTATTACTGGTACGTGAACTTCGGTGGCTTAACCTCAATTTCCATATTGAATAGTTAGGAGGTAATATCCTTTTCTCTTTTAATAAACTTTATTTTTAAGAACAGTTTTAGATTTACAGAAATATTGTGAAAATAGTATAAGGTGTTCCCATACACCTTGTAACTGTTTCCACTATTATTAATCATCTTAACATTGGTATGCTACATTTGTTAATATTAATGAATCAATGTTGATGCATTATTATTAACCAAAGTCTGAACTTTATTTGGATTTTTTAAATTGTTACCTAATGTCCTTTTTCTCTTTCATATCCCATCCAGGATACTGCATTACATTTAGTTCTCATGTCTCCTTAGATTCCTTTCGACTATAACAGTTTCTTAGACTTTCCTTGTCTTTGATGAATTTGACAGTTTTGAGAATAGAATGGCCATCAACTGGACTCTGTCTGGTGTTTTTCTCATGAGGCGTATGAGTTTTGGGGAAGAAGAACACATAAATTTTAAAAGTGCTGATATTTCAGAGTGCAGTTTTTAATGAAATTATTACCAGCAATGCCTGTATTATTCCATTATGTGAACATAACATAATTTATCTCTCTCTCTGTTGATGGGCATTTGGGGTTTCTAGTTTGGGGCTATTACAAATAAGGTTATTATGAACATTTTTGTACATGTTTTGTTTCTCTCAGATGTATGTTTTCGTTTCTCCTGGGTCATACTTAGGAGTGGAATTGCTGGATCTGAGTAGATGTGTATTTAACTCTATAGAAAACTGCCCTGTACTTCATCAAAGTGGTTATCTCATTTTATACCTCTATTAGCAAAAATTGGGAGTTCGGTTGTTTCATATCTTCACCAACATTTGGTATTGTCTTTTATTTTAGCCAGTCTCATACGTTTCAGTGTGTATCTTTAATTTCTGAGCTGTATATATACTGTTTGTACTGATGCTCGAAATGTAAGGGACAATGTACCGCTATAATTACAGAGTTTCATTTAAACCTTTACTGCATAGGAGATGAAGAAATGCTGTATACAGACTTTGAGAATTGACTTTGTAAAATGTAGTAAACATTTTAAATTTGTAATTACATGACAAAAAGCATGTGTTCAAAGGAATATACATTTCAAGTCACTGCAGCTTATTTGTGACAGAATTTCTACAGATAAAATGTATATGCAGTTAATCAGAAGTAGCATGCCAGTGCATTTAAAATCAATTAAAAAATCTTCTCTCTTAGTCAAGTTGCCCATGACAAATTACTGTGTCGTACATTTAGAGCGGGGCTTGGCACACTGTGGCCTGGGGGCCAAATTCATCATGCTTCTCGTTTTCGAAAATAAAGTTTTATTAGAATACAGAAATGCTTGTTTATTTACATATTGTCTGTGGCTCCTTTTGCTCTACAAAGGAGAGTTGAGTAATTGCAACATTGAATGGCCAGAAAAGCCAAAAATATTTTCTGTCTGACTCTTAATAGAAAAAGTTTGTAAGATGTTAATACTGCATAATCCTGTGGCATTATAGTTTTCTTCTGGGGAGTAAAGCTGTTTTTCTTGATGATAAATGACGCCAAAACATAAAACCAGCTGATAAGAAAAGAGAGAAAGAAAAACTACTTCAGCCATAAATTCAGTAATTTTCAGGACATATCAACTGACAGTGGTTTCGCTGTTCTCTGTTCTTTTAAGTTTATATCTCTGCACGATTGCCTTATGTACATTGTAAAAGCTTGTTTGTTAAGGCATTTTACCAACTGCAGTCTGATTGAGAGGACGTATATGGTTGACTTAATCAATTTGGCCATGAATAACGGTACCCAGTGTGCACTATGCCAGCAAGCTCCCTGTATCACCTACATTGATGTTAACTCCTTAGAAATAAAAGGCCTATGTATTGCATAAACCTTAATTTTACAGACACTTGGGTTTGGATGTTTTGTAAAAGATCTTTGCTATGTTCTCTTAGGACGGAATCATCCATAATGTTATGTGGTTTGTTTTTAGAATCTTTTCAAATTTAATGATGTCATTATTCTGATAGGAAGTTACTAAATTTGTCATTGTTAGAATTTCTAAATCATATTTTACAGCTTGGCTTCTGGCAAGTCAAATGGATTTATTCCCAAGTTTTTCAACATGTTCCCTAAGACCAAATATTTTAATCACGCGGTTCACATGGAGCTCTTCTATTTATTATCAATCTTGAAGGCATCAAAAATTCAGCATGTGATTTTCAAATTCACCTTTTTTCAAGGGCATTTTACTCCTTAATTCTTTGATGACTCCCATGATCAATAGATGAGGGATGACAGATTGATGAGAACTGATCAGTTACAGAATATTTTTAGGTTTTGTTATTTTTCTAACTTATGTGCATTTGAATTTCTAAATTATATATATCTAATAACTGTGTATCCTTTTCAAGTTATCGTCATCATCATTCTGATATGACATGTAATTAGCATAAAATATTTTGGAGCTTTCCATATTCCTCTCAATTTTTAATGTAATTTTCTAACTTTCATGCTTGTCTTAAGCCACAGTCTACTATTCTTAGCATGTTTGAAAACTTCCGTTGTTGTTTTATATAGTAAATTCATCTGACATTTAAAAAAATCATAATTCTCTTTTTAAGTGGATAGTTCAAGTGGAGATATAATTCAGGAATAGAAGTTACAATTTTTTCAGAATAATTTCTTGTAACTGCACTCCCAAAATAGGTCAGTAACATGTCTGTTCATCATTTCTGGAAAGTTTTGTTAATGTGAAATTTATCTGAATCATTGTTTTTGTGCTTTAAGTCACCCTTCCTTTTTTTTAAGTTCCAAAACCTTTCAGAAACTGCTTAATGCTGCTTTGGATTATTATCCTTCAGTACTTTGAAATTAAAAATTCTGATTTTTCAAGTCTCCATTTGATTTAATTACCTTCTTCAGAGCGTTCCAGGTAGTGGCTCTCTTATTGCACGAGAAATCATTCTCCTTGGCAGACATTTGGGTTGCCTGTCTCGTGGTTTTAATTGACATTGCCCTGGTAGCTACCTTTTCATTTGCTTATTTGCTAATATACTTTGTTTCAGGAAGTATCTGCCTCAATTTTTGTCCATTTTATTAATCATCCTTTTATGTTCTATATATATGGTGCATACAGTTCCTTTTTAGATACAGGTACTGCTTGCCTATATCTTTTAATGGCATGTTTTGTAAACAAAAATTTAGTTTTAATGAAGTCAGTGTTTATCTTTTTTTCATGATGATGTTAGGAGTGAGATAAGTTTTTATCATGCTGCAGTTTCAAAATTGAAGTTGGGACTATTTATAGTCCATTGTTAGTTAAGCTATTCATGAAACAGATATTTATTAATGATAAAGATTTCTTAATTCCCTAGCAAAAAATATACACCTCTGATTCTCTGTGTGTTTCTATTTCACATTCTGTTTGTTAAAATTAAAACTGAGTTCAGGAGAATTCATATACCCTAGATTGAAAAAAATACCCCATAATTATATAGCACATATTTAGGATATAAAAACCCCCTCTTCTTATTATTTCTCTTGATAATTGCAGGATGATTTGATTTATTTTACATTTCGAGCTAAAAGACTCAAAAAAGTCTTTTATTCTGTTCTGTTTCTCATGACAGTTCTTTTCTCTTGTCTGAATTTTACACAATTTGGAAGGTATTAATGAATCAATCATTAACAACATTCTTGTTTTTTGTTTTTTTTTTCTTTTTTCTTTTTTTTTTTTAGATATTTAGTTGGGATGTCCTTTAAAAGATTCGGTTAATAAGGTTCTTTTCTGATTTAGTTTGGTGGTTTAGTCACTTGGGTCTTGAACTAAACATTAACATTAGGGATCCTGGTTTGGGTGAAGCTGTGGACCACATGATCATTGCTGTCGCTCAATCCTAAAGAAGCGTTTAGACTTCTCAGGTATATTTATTAAGCACTGACTGTTTGCCCTGCATTGTGCTGGGCTCTGTGGAAGTTACAAAACTGAATCATAGTCCCTACCCCTGCGTGAGTAGTTTTAGAGGGAAGATAAGAGACACAAAAATAAAAATAATATATATTCAAGGTACCATATGTGCGAGTTTGTTCTGTGTATAGGTTGTGTGTGTGTGTTCACAGGACAGCCCCAGCTCTCAGCATTGCTGGAGACTTCGCTTCCTATCACTTTTACCAAGTGTTTTATATATACATGTTGGGCACCGTTAGAAGCTCTCTCGGTATTTATAATTTATACATACAGTTAATGTCACCCTCACTACAACTTTACAAGGTGGTGGTATCAGCCAGAGAAGGTAAGAAACTTACTTAAAGTTTGACTAGTAAGTGTCCGAAACAGCTTTCTTACTCTAAGCTATGCCCCTGGTTCTAAGGCCTTAAGGTAAATATGGATTTACATCATTTTTATCATTTAGGTAGATATACTTAAAGTAGTACTGGGAACTCTTACTCTTTTTCTTTTTTTTAAAAAAACCAAGAGCTCTTAATCTAAAGGGCTTGAAGAATCCTAGGTCTGGTTTCTTTTTTATTTGTATGAGTATCCCTTTTTGTTTTTCCATTGTAATTGGAAATAAATTCTATACATAATTTATGTCCGATAAAATGCACAAATTTTAAGTGAACGATTCAATATATTTTAACCATAGATGCAATGGATAATATTTCCATCACTGCAAAAAGTTCTCTCATGTCTCTTAAGAATCAGCCTTCCCTCTTAACCCTAGCCTCTTCCAAACACTGATCTGCTTTCAATAACTCGTGATTTTTGCCTTTTATAGAATTTTATATACATGGAATTATAGATAATAATCATTTGTGTCTGGCTTCTTTCACTTAGTATAATGCTTTTGAGATCCATCCGCATCACGTGTATCAATAGGCTTTTCCTTTTCCGTTGCTGAGTACTATTCCACGATGCGGATGCAATTTCTCCCCTTACCCATTTGAGTACATCTGTGTTGTTTCCAGTTTGGGTTACTATGAATACAGCTGCAGTGAACATTTAAGTTCAAGTCTTTGCACATGTTCACATTTTCATTTCTCTCGGATAAATACCTAAGGTTGGAATCACTGAATTGTATGGTAAATGTAAGCTTAACTTTGCAAGAAACTTCCAAACTGTTTTCAAAGTATTTTTGCCATTTTGCATTCCCACCAGCAATGTATGGGAGTTCCAGCTGATTCACACCCTTTGCCAACACTTGGATCTTTTTAATTTTAGCATTTAGTGGGTGTATAGTGGAATCTCATTGTGGTTTTAATTTATATTTCCCTGATGACTAATGATGTTGACATTTTTTCATGTGCTGATTTGCCATCTATATATTTTCTTTTGCAGATTATTTATTCAATTTTTTCTACCATCCCCTCCTTTTAAAAATGTTTGTCTCATTTACTTTAAGAGTTATATTCTGCATACAACTTTGATATCATTTAGATTTTATAGGTATTTTGCCTTGGTCATGGCTTACATTTTCATGTTTTTAACAGTGACTTTTGAATACTAAAATTTTTTTTAATTTTGATAAAAGTCCAGATAATTATTATTATTTTATTTTTCATGACTTATAGGGACCCCTCTAGGTAGCCCTGCAGCTCCCTCTGCTCAGCTTTTCCTGGCCATTATCCTGACCTACAAATTCTAGCTCCCTTGCCCTCCTCGAATTCTGCTGTCTCTCTCCTCAACTCGGGGAGACCCTCCCCACCCCCAGCTCTGCTTCCGTTTCTGCTGCATGTGCTGCATCCGGGAAGCTGGCACCGGGCAGTAGCTGCTACCGTCTCGGGTCTCACCTTGGATTTTGTCCTTTCGTCAGCAGTCACCACAGTTCTGAACTGCTTAACTGTTGTCAATAACGTATTAAGTGAAGGCAAAGGCACTGTCTCTGAAGGTTTAAATAGTTTACTGGTGAAGAAAGACCATAGGCTTTAAAGTTAGTTCAGATCCCACAACTGTACAGTATTAATGACCCTGGGAACATAATTACCCAAAGGCTAGAGAAATTACTGGACAAGAGAGGACTATCACTTTCATTTTTCATCTTGAAACAGGAGTGTCAGGCCCTTGTACGGTGTCCTGCATGTGATCCAGTCTCATCAAGGAGAATCAATGCTATTATCGTCTTAGCTGTGAAGACAGTGCTTTGTTAGAATGGAAGTTCATGTTTCTGTGCTCCATTTTTTTTAGCATGTGAGCAAATAAATTTTAGCAAGAAGACATTAAAATTAGCTGGGTGCTTGATATGTTTTATGAAGGATTGTTGACATTATGGACATTTGTTTTAGTTAACTCATTACAAAAAGAGTTTTTCTCAGTTGGCAAAAGCAAGGGATATTTTCTTGCAGCCTGCTTGAGTCCTTTGGCATGTAGTGGACTAGCTTCATACTGAGTAGACTGCTATGGGCATTTTTATGCCATTTGCCCCTAGGATAAGGCCCAATGAAGGGGCTTTTCTTTTCCATTTGATAACCTGGCACATGGGCTTCATACCAAAAGATCAATTAAAGCAGCAATTTTTGTACCCAGTTTTTTTTCACGGGAGCGTTTTACCTCCTTTTGAAACTAGGTTGAGTATTTTCCTATGGGAAATCTATTTTGAATAACACATTTTATCTCTTAAATAGGAAGGTCACCAGCTTTACTTTCTTGGCAGTAGGGATGGGGTACACATCAGGTATATAGAGGGAAACAAGTTGCTTTTCTTCCATCTTTTTTTTTTTTTCTCTCCTTTAATATTTGATTTTGATTTTGCTTGAATAGTTAGTTCCCGAGGACAGTAACTCTGGGCATGCATCTATCACACATGATAGGTGTGTACCTATCCCCTGCTCCATTTTAAAGCATGGGAAAACCTTGTATAAACCCAGACACATACGTGATTGACTGCTAAACCGTCTCTTTCCTGTGTCTCTGCAGGAGTCTCCCCAGGACAGTGCTATCACCCGAGATATTAACCGGACATTTCCAGCCCATGACTACTTTAAGGATACCGGAGGAGATGGACAAGATTCCTTATATAAAATATGCAAGGTATGTCATGTCAATAAAAAAAGAGAGTTTTGAATGGTCTATCTGGTTCTTCGAGATATGCAGAAGATAACTATAAAGTATACTTTGTATTTGAGGAAGAATGGAAAAAAAAAAGGAGAGAAAAGGCTTTGTAAAATCACAGGTAAAAACAACTATTTCAAGCAATAATGAACAGAAATTAATTGGAAACAAAGTGGCAGAGCATCTTTTACCTTTATAATTAGGATTTTCGGATGACAGTCCGTCTCCACATTTAGACTTTCAAAAATTGGTTTTGTAAAACCAGTTGAGTCCTGTAACATTGCAAACTCCTTTTCAGTATGCACAGTGTAAGTGATGAACTTGGCTCCTTAGATGCATCCAACAGTAAGAACTGCTAATGCCCATCATGGTGGACTTTTAAAACTGATGTCTGTCAAAAGATCTGTACCTGAAAGCTACAAAGGAAATGATAGCCTGTTCAATTTCAACAATTTGTTTTCCAGTAGATTTTGGTACTTCGGAGCCATAGGACTAAAAGAAGGAGTTGGGGCCAGAGTTCTTTAACCTTCTTCTGTCCTGAGAACTAGTTTTTAGTCTTGTCTTCCCAAAACTATTCGAGTACCTATTTAGCATCTACTATATATGAAGTACAGTCAAGGCACAAGACGTGCTCTTAAGGACCTTACGTATTATGATTGAAAAGGCAAAACTTAACAACTAGTTTTAGGACAGGCTAGCAATAAAGGATGATTCTCCAGTGATAAACTAGGCGCTATAAACTATAAGGGCAGTTAGAATTTGGAGAAGTGTTTCTTGGTTTTAATTTTATACTCCATAGGATGCAGAAAGCTATGATTTGTTATAATTCTCCTGTCCATATTATGTTTAGTTCTGTCTCTCTTAATTATAAATAGTCTTCATCTTTCCCCCCCATGCCATTGTTTTACTAAAGATGCAGTCATTTCTCCATTAGTTTTCAGTTCCTTCCTTTGGCCATGTTGAGTTTGATAGGATCGATGTGTCTTACAGCCATCCTTCCCTCTCTGGTCACTGCCCTGGTACATGTCTCTGTCATCTGTTTCCAGTACTTTTACAAATGCTGCCTTGGATTAGTTTCCCTGCCTTTGGATTCTAGCCTATTTATCATTTTATCCGCATTGACCCCAGAATTGAATCACTTCAGTGACCTCCACTGAAGCCTTTAATGCTTCTCCATAACACACAGAATGGAGTAAAAATTCCTTAGTTTATTATCTGGTCCTGGATTCCTTAGTATTAAAGCCATTTTTAATATATCCGGGTTTACTCCCAAAATATTTTATGCTTCAACCACATTGAACTTCTCATTGTACTCTGGTTAATTTACTTGTCGAACTTCCCAACTGAATTGTGAAAGTCTCAAGGGCAGGAATAATTTTTTATATATATTAGCATGTGTAGCACTTGGCACAGTGCTTGGCATATGGTAGGTGCTCATTGAATATTGATAGATTAAAGATAAGCCTTTTCTTCTCCATATTTCCTTGAACCTTATAGCCCTTTCTTCTCTGTATTTCTTATAGCCTCCTTGAACTTTATATTCCAAACATTTTCCAAATGTATCGCTTACTTTCATGTCTGTAGGAAATCCTTCAGGCTTTTCCATGAGCCTGAAAAGTATGCTCCCTTCTATTCTCTACCTATAGAAATTGAATACATTTTCATCCGAGTACATATTGAGTAAGCCATGTGCTGAGCACTTTACATGAGAGGACTGTGAGTAAACACATCAGCTCTGTGATATAAATACTATGATTATTCTCATCTTACAAATAAAGAATATAAATAACGGATCTGAGATCCAGACCGAGACCCTAACTTAGCTGTTGTGGGATTTGAGCCTAACTTTGACCAACTCCGAAGCCTCTGTCTTTCTTGCCAGTCGTCTGTTGATCAAAACCTGCGCAGACATCGTCACACTGCTTTCCACAGAGCTGTGTTGGCATATGCTGGTTTTTAACACAGTCTTAACAACACTAGTATTAACACTTGTTAATTTTTACAAATTCGGTGAGTGCAGAGTGGTGCCTTGTTTTAGAGACAGATCATTTCTAAGCTCTTTGGACATCTTGTCTTTGGAAAAGTATGTGTTTCTTATTTTGTAGCCCTTTCGTCAGATAAGCTTTGATGAAATGGGAGATATAATAGGATTATATTGAATTCTACCTGAATTTATGAAAACATGATTTTATTTTTATTTATATAT
>NW_006441061.1:245817-249014 GCF_000325575.1 Pteropus alecto
ATATATATATAAAAGCTAGAGTTTCACCAAAATCTAATGATAAAATCCATGTCTACATTAACTTCATTTTCATCTAATAAGCATTGGCATAACATTTCGCTAAGTGTTCTGAATTCTAAACATACCCAATTCTAAATTGCTTCCGTAGGACTAGAGGAACCTTGGCACAAAGAAAAAGTGGAGAAAAAAGGGAATTTCACTCGAAATAAATTTGTCAAACAGGAAATAGCATCTTGAATCTATAGGAATTCCCCTTCCCACTACAGCTCACATAAGAATATTAATCATAAAAACAAGACTCCGAAAAACAACTCAAGAACCAAAAAAGTAAACCACAAGGAATGTTAGATGTCAATATTCTGTCAAAGATAATTTTCAGAAGAGAGGGATAGTAATCATCTGCTGCCAAGAAAAATACTGAATAAGAATTCCAGAGGAACCACAGATGGTTTCAGAGTTATCCCTCTTATCAGGAAAGTTATTACTGGCATTGTGGAAAGAATTGTATTTTGGTGTCTTTGCCAAAAGACTTTTTCCCAGAAAGGAAGATGAATAACAGTAACAGTGTTTAATGAGTCCCTGCTATGTGTGAGGTGCTGGCTAGGTTGAGTAGGACATCACCCCAGACCCTGAGAAGCTCACAGTCCAGAGAGAAGATGGATGTTGAAACGGCAGTGTGGTAAGTGTTATAATAACTACACACGTGTATCAGGTACCATAGAAGTACAGAGAAGAGAGGGAATTCTGGGGCCTGGAATACGTTCGGAGCCTGAAGAAAGAGCATCTTTTCAGACAGGGAAGAGGGAAAAAGCTTGAGCAAAGACCAAGAGATAAGACCTTTTTTTAGTGCCAAAGTGGTGTTTGCTTAACCTTCTCTGCTCCGTGGCAACAGAAGATGGTGTGCTGACAGTTTTATTTATTGTAAAGAAAAAAATGGCATTGGAGAGAAATGTTTGCATTATTCATTGACTATCAAAATGCTAAAGTGGAGTATGGGTAACCTCTTCCGGGTTCCTGTTCCCATGTTCAAGGTCCTGTCAGACAGCTGTGGCCCACGCATGACCACTCTCATTTACACCTCCTGTGAGGTTTTTCTTTCCTTTTTTCCAGGCTTATTCTGTGTATGATGAAGAGATTGGCTATTGCCAGGGCCAGTCATTTCTCGCTGCTGTTCTGCTTCTCCATGTGAGTAAATAGGTCTCAGTTATGACGTAGACGTGGCCTGTCCGCACTCATACTAGCCTTAGACTTGAGCATGGTTTTATAATGGCTTTGGCCAGACTGCAGGGCATGAATTGTAACGCCTGTGTCTGGAAACCTTTTCCTAAAAGTACTTTAATGTCAACATGCAAGAGAAACATGGTGAGACTAAGAGACAGTGTTGAAAACTAGAGCAAGGGTAGACTTCCTTTTTATTACTGGAGTGATCGGATGGGCTTTAGTCTTGGCTGGACTCTTGGGGACGTTTTACCTTCTCTAGAGTAGCCACTGCCGTTAGTATTTGTTCTGGGATTTATGTATTGGGATGGGAGGGAGGTCAAGAAGTTGGCTTTCTTTAGGCCCTTTTACTCATTCATTCTTCATTCATTCATTCATTCAGCAAAGTTATCCTCCAATTTATTGATACTCTTTTAAATCCACAGCAGAATTGAAAAAAAAATAAGGTGAATACCCATATGCTCTTCAGTTGATTTTCCAATTAATATTTTTTCACACTGTTTTTTCCATCTCTCAGTACGGCTTTTCCTCTTTTTTATACACACATTTAATATCAGAAAATTCTTTTTTGGAAAGTCAGTAGCAAACTTCAAGATAACTTCACTCCTAAATACTTGAGCATGTATCACCTAAGGACATAAACATAATACTGCAAGAAATCACATCCAAGAAATTCCACCCTGAAGCCGTACTGTCTTACACCCAGTCCACATTTAGTTTTCCACAGTTGTTTACTCAGTAAAGTCCTTTATAGCTTTCTCCTAACCCAGATCAGTGGATTGGATTTGGTTGATTGACGCATTACGTTTCGTTATCACTTCTCTTTATTCTTTTACTCTCAACTATCCTCTTGCCTTTTCTGTGTATTTCATGCCATTGACATTTTGAAAAATTTTAGCAGATTATCCTGTAAAACATCCCACATTCTTGATTTGTCTGATTATTTCCTCATGACTCAGGTTAAAATGCTTGGCAAAAAGACCACACAGGTGATGTTAGCAGAGGGTTTTTGAGCACCTGTTAACGGTCTGTACTGTGCTAGAGATCAGGAGAGAATAATGTGGACATGGTCCCAACCCGTGTGGATACAGAGCTAGTGAAGCTGACCAACCACGTTTAAGGAAAAAGTCTGTATCATTATTAATTTCAGCAGTGCTATGACATAGTAAAAAACTTGATGCACGATTATAACAAGAGAGCCATATTTAGATTCCAGGTAACCTTTATGGTGAAGGTAACCTTTATGGTGAACCCTGAAAAATGAGAAGGGGTATCCATTTTCTTTTGTACTTTTCAGTATCCCTTAACTTTTTTTAAAACATTGTTATGAAAATAATAAAACTTAAAAAGTAAGAGAGTAGAGCATTCCCAGAAAAGGGAATGGCACAGTATATGGAAGCATTGAAATTGGGAAAACTTGGCATACGAGAGGAACCGAAAGAGAGACAGTGTGACTGGAGTATTGTGAGTGACGGAGAATAGGATGGAGCTGGAAAGATCAACAGGACCTGCTTAGGTGGGCCGTGGAGGCCAGGTCAGGAAGTCTGGATTTTGTTTCTCTAAGCAAGGGGAAGCTTTTAAGAGTTTTAAGCCATTTTGTGTTATAATACAAGTAAAATACGGAGTCGTAATATAAGTAAAACAAAAACCACTTTCTACTTGCTGTGAACCCAGTTTATTGGTATTGATTGGCCTGTTAAAAATATGATAAAGCTATGACATTAATAAAGAAGTCACGTTTTCCCTCCTCAGCTTTAGTGAAGTATAATTGACAAAAATTGTATGTGTGTGTATTTAGTGCATAACATGATAATTTGACATATGTATACTTTGTGAAATGATTATCACAGTCAAGCTGATTAACACATTCACCAACAGGTAAAGTTTTTAAATTTTGTTGTGTTGTTTCAACGAGACTTTGCATCTCAAAGTCTCACAAGCCTGTGTGGTTGGTCTTTGTTCTCAACCTCAGTTCGAGG
>NW_006441061.1:250386-258283 GCF_000325575.1 Pteropus alecto
ATAATTGACAAAAATTGTATGTGTATTTAGTGCATAACATGATAATTTGACATATGTATACTTTGTGAAATGATTATCACAGTCAAGCTGATTAACACATTCACCAACAGGTAAAGTTTTTAAATTTTGTTGTGTTGTTTCAACGAGACTTTGCATCTCAAAGTCTCACAAGCCTGTGTGGTTGGTCTTTGTTCTCAACCTCAGTCCGAGGACGTTGATCCCCATGTAAGTACCCGACCCCCTCTGAGAAACGGGTGTCCCAGTCAAACCCAGTGCCTTAGCTTGAGCTCTGTGCCACTGGCCGGCGCGTTAAGATCAGGGTTCAGAGCGAGCGCAGCTGTGCTGCCTGACGCCAGAGGTGCGGCCGGGTCAGAGCCAGCCCGTGGAAGTGTGGCGCTGCCTTTCCCGACAAAGACCGCGAAGGCCTGGTCCCTTGCCCCCAGATCCTTACCGTCCCAGTAATAATTTGCTGTGCTTTTCTCATGTTTTACTCAGTCCACTTTGCTTTTTAGCTCCGCTTTATTCCCCGCAGTTTCTGTGCTCAGCCCACCTCCGTCTTGTTCCACAGAAGCCCGCCCACCTTCTTGACATTTCGAAGGCTTGCTGCAGTCAAACAAAGCCTTAAATAACATTTTCAGTGCTTTTTTTCTATCTTGCAAACTAGATATTTTTGCCAGGTCCTCAGGGTAATACTTTCCCATAAAGCTATAGAAGATGTAGGTATTATTTGACGAGTGAATAGAAGTGAAGCAAGCGTTAACTGCAGTAACTTTTCAGCATTACTGCAAGTCTTAGACTAATATGTGAGGTTCTTCTGTAACTAGCCACATTCTTGACGACAATGAGGGAGAAAAGCATTTTTACGAAAGTGAAATAGCAGCCAAGGAGGTAAAACGGTTTAATGGGGTCTCATGATTTGGGGAAAATGAAACCTACACTTGGCCTCCTCCTACACAGTTCTGTCCTGCCCGCAGAGCCCCTCTGTCCCCTAGGCAGACTCGGGTTTTTCTCATCTTTCTTCCTAACTTCTGTTGCAATAGTTGTGTGATGGTCGTACAGGGCCTCCCTGAGCAAGCACAGGAGCAGTGTCTGACAGAGTAGGCCTCGTTAAATAGTTCTCGGTTAAATCGTTAAATCGTTGAATGAGTGAATAAAATACAGCCACGGGCCTGAGTTACTGCCTACTGCTACATTTCCTGGTGTCCTGTAAGAGAGTAGCAGGATGAATCTAATATATGGATAAAATTTCTGTATATGTTTTGCGATTTTTTTTTTCTCTTCCCCGTTTCCTGTCTGTTACAGATGCCCGAAGAACAGGCATTCAGTGTTCTGGTAAAGATCATGTTTGACTATGGTCTCAGGGAACTTTTCAAGCAAAACTTTGAAGATTTGCATTGCAAATTTTACCAGTTGGAGCGCCTTATGCAGGTAAAAAAAATGGGGTGGGGAATCTCATGCTGGATGGAGGAAAAGTGGATCGATTGATTGCCTAAACCATCTAGGGTTAAAGATGGGATGTTTGTTTGTTTGTTTTTTATTGCTCACTATGTGATGATGATGCCAAGGTTAATAAAGTGTGAGCCTCATGGATTTGAGCTGGGTTTTCATTCTCATAAATACTCATAATATCAGATGACTTTGTAGGGTCCTTTAGCACAGCAAACTCAATGAAGAAATATTCTCCAAGGCTCTGAAGTCGGCTGGTTCGCTTACTCATAACAAAAGCGAAACAAACTTTCCCAAACATTTCATAACTTGGAAAGAAAAACTGTCTTTCCAAATATTTGTCACCATTTTGGGGATTCCTCTTTAGAGCTAGTTTGTGGACTGAAAAAGAGAGCTGAGTGCCAGTTTAATACCAAATAAGTCTTCTGAGCACTTTGGAGGTTTTTAGAAAAACACAAGTATGTGTCTTTTTTGCCCTATTTCTGTCAGATTTACGAGCCTCCTGAGTACGAGCTGAACAGCTGCATATGTACGTAAAACTAATTAGTTTGCTATTTCAGGAATACATTCCCGACCTGTACAACCACTTCCTGGATATAAGCCTTGAAGCACACATGTATGCCTCCCAGTGGTTTCTTACGCTTTTCACCGCAAAATTCCCTCTCTACATGGTCTTCCATATCATTGACCTGCTCTTATGTGAGGTACGTATCTGAGGCCACAGCACTTTGCGTGTGGTCGCAGTGTCTGTCCTGGGTCAGCTGTCGGAACAGAATTTTTTCCTCTCAGTTATTTTATTTCAGTGCTAGAAAATCTAGGTTTAAGCGACTCTTCTTTGGGCGGAAGCTAAGGATCACATTTTATTAAAGGTGCTCCCTGCTAAAAAAAGTAAAAAAATAAAAAAATCAGGCATTTGTATTAGTCACCATTGGGGTTGGCTGAATATTTGAAGAAACCCAAAACAGTGATTAAATAAATAAAGCAGAGGTTTATTTCTCATGTGAAAGAAGTCATATGGTGACAGTAACTCACCTTCCCGAGAGCATGACTCTCATCCTTATGGCTGATTAGAGCTCCAGCCACCAAATTCACATTTAAGCCGAAGGGAAGGGCACGGGACAGAGTGCATGCCCTATTTTTAACAGTCTTCCTGCAAGTTCCACCTACATTTCCACTTACCTCTGACCGGCCAGAACTTAGATGCTTGACCACACCTATCTGCAAGAGATTTTTATTTTTAAGCTTGGTAAAAACTGGGGAGGGGAGGTCTGATTGCTGAAGGAAAGTAGATATTAGCCTAAATAACAGTCTTTGCCACAGCATAGTTTTGGTTGTGCGTGTGTGTGTGTAAAAAGAAAATAATTTCAAAAATAATGTGTTTATTATAGAAACTATAGAAAATATAAGCAAAAAAGATTTAAAGACACTTTGAATCCCACTGTCGAAAATTTCGCTGTGTATTCTTTCAGTCTTTTTGTGTGTTCATATATGCACATACATAATCTCTATGTGGAATAGTTTTTTTCCAGATAGAATATTGTGTAATGTGTATTACGGATCTGTATATATCTAAAAATACCATTATGCTGTATAGACTATTTGGTAACCTTATTTCATGTACTTGAACATCTGTATACACATCTGTACCGTCCTTTTTTCTTAATCTTACCATATGTAAAACATACAAAAATCTAAGCTTGAAACATTATAAGAAATAGCATTACCAAATATACCGTTATTCTTACTTGCTGCCAAGTATTCCAAGTATTCCTAACTTCAAGCCTTTGAGTTGTCCAGTTTTTCACTGATATAAACAGTGATCTGTTAAGTTATGGCCCAGTGGCATGCTAAGTAATTTACATAAACTTTTCAAACTAATGAGCTCAGAAAACTCTTGGGAGAATATCAGTTCTGGAAACCAAGGCCCCAAACTTCATAGTTTAACTTGATCCGCAGGTGTTA
This sequence comes from Pteropus alecto, assembly GCF_000325575.1. NCBI lineage: Eukaryota > Metazoa > Chordata > Mammalia > Chiroptera > Pteropodidae > Pteropus > Pteropus alecto. Next base: position 253,795 of record NW_006441061.1, read on the forward strand.
GTGCCTCTCCTCCTCTGACTTCGCCCAGCATCCCAGAATGATGAGATGAAGGGAGGCAGATGGGAGGAAGCCCTGAGCAGACCCAGCTCTGGACCTAGGGCTCACAGACAGAGCGATTGCTCTGCTTGGAGGCGGGTAGCACAAAATAAAAAGTCCACCAGGAGTCATTTCCTGATCGCAGTTTTATGCGTCTGATGTTTTAAAACGTTTGGAAGCATAGAATACTTTGGAGAAATGTTCTTGTTGAATGTGAGAATAGGGCTAGAAAAGCTCTTCTCTCGGCAAAATAGGAGACTGGGTCTAGTTTAAGTGGTTCTTCAGTAGTGGCTCCGTAATTTTTATTTTCCAAAGTATTTTCCAGACACTCCTTTTTCACTTAAGTTTTTACAATTTCTCTAAAATTGTGGGGTCAAATGGCTTAATAGTCCAGATATAAACACTGAAAATGTTCTTTTGTGTTTTCTCTTTTAGGGAATAAGTGTTATTTTTAATGTCGCCCTCGGATTATTAAAGGTACTCGTTTATTCATAAGTAGAGGTGTCTGTCATTCTCTGTTCAACTCTGGCCATATCTTGGTCTTAATCTCATTCCAAGCAGCTACTGTGCCCTAACGTTGTCCCCGACAGTGGACATGTGCAAGTGGCTCTGCTAAAGGCTACAAAGTATCTTCTGGGGGTTATAAAGGCGCTGGGATTATAAAATGCTTCTTGTGCATCTTCATAGCAAAGAACATTTTCTATACATGGTTGTATTTTCTTTCTTCAAGACTTCCAAGGATGACTTGCTATTGACAGACTTTGAAGGTGCCTTGAAGTTCTTCAGGGTTCAGCTTCCTAAGAGATATCGCTCAGAAGAAAATGCAAAAAAGCTAATGGAATTAGCTTGCAACATGAAGGTAAAATAATTTTTGCATTAATTTGGATTTCCTTTGTTCAGCTAGTATTTCCTTATTACTTGATCAATCAACATTTACAACACATTTACAATAATAATGATAATTTTTTTTGGTATATATTTTTTCAAATATTTTCATACATATTATTAAATCTCATTGCCTCCCCAACCTTTGAACTCTGGGAAAGGTATTATTATCCCTATTTTGAAGACAAACCAAAATAAACAAGTTGTAGCTCCCATGAGTCATACAGCTAGTGAGTGACAGAACTCAGGTTTCCTGATTTCTACTGTGCTGTCTTAACTTTCAATATTTGTTGTTATGGTCAGACATTCTCTAAAATGAAACTAATAATACATGAGGAAAACCCACTCGTTTTTTTTTGTTTTTTTGTTTTTTTGTTTTTTTCCAGTGGCATTTAGGATTTATACAATTTTTTAAGATAAAAAAATAAAGGATCTCCTTGTGTTTATGTTAAAATAAAATTTTGTTTTTATAGAACATGAAAAAGTAATTGAAGGAGTTTAGTTTGATATTTTCAGGTAGAGGCAAATGGGGGACAGAATAAGTAGTTGTATTCACATTCTTATGGGGTGCATAGGAGACTGACCGGCTTACTTACCTTGTGTGACCCCCGTGAGTAGAACTGGGCTTAGTGAGTCAGGCAAAGGTGGTGGGGCAGAAGCTTCGCTATCTACTGAATACAGCGTGGACTGGGCAGAGAGAACTGAATTCAAAGTTACTTTGCTGATTTAAGGCGCAATTTCCTCAGCTGTAAAATAGCACTGCACTTCTGGTTCTGATTATTTATATGTCAGACTGAGCTAACTCAGGCTGCTCTTCTTTAAACACTTGGAGATGTTAAATAAAATATAACCCAAGAAATGTTTGAATACCTGGATGAACTTGAAAGATAAAGAGAGAAATGTCCAGGAACCCGAAACAAAGCTCAGAGCTAGTGTGTGTGGACTGATGAAACAGCATCCCGTGGGATATGGAACCACAGGTAGGTATTAGGGTTTTAATGCTCAGACACATGATGTGACCTTGGCCTTCAAGAGGCAGCCGAAACCAAAACCTCTGCATAAAGTTTAAGTAAGACCTTGATTGGCTGCGGCGCTTTTCAAAGGGGGATACAAATACTGCCTGTTAGTCCAAGAAACAATGAAAATCATAAGACAAAAAGAATGGGATATTTTCAAACAAACAAAAAAGAAAATAGAACTTGTAGAAATTAAAAATACTCAAAGTTATCATTGCAGTTAGAATGGGACGTACTTCACAAATATTATGGATAACATTTAATGATATTTTTTCACGTGCCAGGTGCTGTGGTTAAGTGCTTTTATGTATGAGAATTAACCGCATTATGCGTATGGCGCTTACTGTAGTGCCTGGTGACTAGTAAGGTTCAAGAGACGATGGCTGCCACTGTGATTTTTCCTCTCTGGTTTTTCAAGCAGATATGAAACCCTTTTCAGAGACATCTTCACAGATGCCGAGTTTGTACACAGAGCAGAAAACCAAGTGAGCTCTGAGGTTCTTTGAGTCGCTCTTTCCACCCCAGCCTGGGTCAGCACACAGAGGCTGCTGCCTCCTACTTGCTCGCGATTTCTGCCTTCCAGAGCCTGCTCCTTTCTCAGTGTGCCCATGTCAGTTTGTGGTCCCCGGTCACTCAGGCCAAAAAATCTCGGTATCATCCTCAACTTCTGTTTCTCTCTCACTCCACATCTTCACACTCCACATGCAAGCCCTGTCATCAGAATATATCCTGCACGTGATCACTTCCAGCTCCCTTCATCACTAACATTCTGGGCTAACCATCATCATCTCACGTCTCTTCTGGAATATTCCAGTAGACTCCTTGGTCTTCCTTTTTCCTCCGTGGTTTCCTCCAGGACTTCCCTTGATCCCTTCTCTCCCTTGCTTAAAACTCTCTAATGGCTTCTTATCTCAGAATAAAACTGAGTTCTTGCCTTGGCCTACAGGGCCTGGCACCATCTGACCCCTCGGCCATCTGTCTGATTTCATCTCCTCCTCCTTTGCCCCCCTCCTCCTTCCCTTTCAGGCACCTGGCCTCCTTGCCATCCTCAAGCAGGCCAGGCATGTTCACTCCTCAGGCCTTTTCACTGGTCGGTCTCTGTCCGTAATGTTCTCTCAATGTCTGTGTGGCTTCAGTGTCGCCTCCTTCAGTCTTAGACTCAAATATCATGCCGTCACAGAGGCCGCTCCAATTACATTGTCTGCAGGGGCAGCTGCCTCCAACACTTCCCTCACTACCCTTATTTGCTGGATGTCACTTATCACTACTTCACATTAGTTTATGTTTATTTGACTATTAATTCTTCCCCCCTTCACACACATACACACACACACTGGAATTAAACCTGTGACAGAAGGGACTTTATCTCTTTTGTTTACTTCTGATTTCCAGCATAAGAATAGGATCTGGAATATAAATATTGGTCGAATGAGTGAATAAATGAATTTGTTGTTGTTTCTACCAAAAGTGTTTTCCAAAGCAGAGTTAACATGGATTTAGGCAAGGCTTAAAGGTATCTTCTAGTCGAGGGTTTTACCTTTTGGATTTTCAGTAGCTTGAAACACATTAATAATACGTGGATCCTGTATTTCCATAGTCCAGGGGAGAGGTGTCTAATGTCTTCTTTTTCTTACCTGTGCTTTCAAGGAGTTGAGGCAGACAGGGCTGCACGTTCTATGTTTAGATACCTGACTCCTCCTGGCCCTGGAGAACTGCATGGCCGGGGTGTACTCTGGGTGAGTCCCCTACTTGCACATGGTTTCGGGTGGAAAGACAGTAATTTTTCTTGAAATTGATTCACAGCGTAGAAAGCCTACAGATTCACCAGGACAGGAAAGAGTTAGATTTTTCTGCTGAAAGGTGTGTACAGCTTAGTTAGTGATGATTAGTTTGTGCTCTGGCAGCTGTACTTACAACTGACAATATTAAGGGAGATACAGGCAGTAGTTGAGCCAGTTGATGGGGAAGAACCTCAGTCACAGCACTAATTTGTCAGCTCAAAAATAAGAAAATCTTTGGCAAGCCCCGCATTATGTGGGCTACACGAGATCAGAGTGCCTCAGCCAACACAGGAATGCAGATGATCATCTAGGGGTTTGGAGCTTGGAAAAGGTCCTGCTGTGTGACTCCTTGGAAGCTTGCTTTTGAACTTTTTGGTGTGGGATTTAGAAATGAGACATTGGCCTGTAACTCATTGAAATTCCATTTCATTATCTTTTAACTTTTTTTTTTTTTTAATATGCGGCTCATTTTTCAAAGTTGTGCTTCCTGATTAAGATGAGAATCGGGAATACTTTGCCTCACCTGCCAAGCCAGGAAGCAAATACCTACTTTTGTGGTTGTCGTTGTTGTGTTTTAATCATTATAATGTCATTTCTGGTATTTGTGCGGCTTCTGTAAGTATATCATTTCTTCCTCACAGCCCCTACGAGGTACACAGGGCAAATCAAGGGTGGACACTGAAGCTTATAGAAGTCCGGTGTCTTGCTCAGCTGGTACTGGCTGGGCAGCGATGGGCCCTAGTGGGACTCAGGCCTCTGACTGCGTTCCCG
>NW_006441061.1:258322-280111 GCF_000325575.1 Pteropus alecto
GAAATTTGTCTATTGTGGCAACTCCTGAAACGGCCACAAGATGGGCGTGTTGCTCAAGAGAGTCTGTGTTCCTCCCTGTGCCTGTCTTCCTCTTCTCCATAAATCTTTCCCTGTATCTGTCTTAACTTGCCTCCCCCTAGTTTTATCTCTTTTCAGCCCCTTTACTTCTCCCCTTCTCCCTTTTTCTCCTTGGTTTATTATGGGACTGAAACATTTATTTTTTGAGGAGTTTCAGATCTCCTGCTCTTAATCTGAAATTTAATAACACACATCAAAACTCATTTAGCCATACGTTGAATTTCTCTTCCTTTATGGGCCAGTGTCCCGAGATAGGAAAATTGTCTCCACTTCTGATATAAGGTCTGGAAGGAATTCCACTTTTAATATATTGTTCTAGGACTTCGTGAGTGGTCTTGGAGCTCTGCAACCTTTCACACTCATAACCGTGGCATGCGTTGTCTTTTGGCAGGGGTTGGGGGCAGGGGGGAGTTTCATTTTTAGGTCTTTTAAATTTTCGATTTAAGAAATATGTGAAGTCTACGGCCATGCCACCCTGAACATACCTGATCTTGTCTGATTTTGGAAGCTCAGCAGGGTCGAGTCTGGTTAGTACTTGGATGGGAGACTGCCTAGGAAGACCAGGTGCTGTAGGCGTAAAAAAAAAAAAAAAAAAAATTATGTATATATGACAGAACTGTTTCTTTATGTCTATACATGGATTTTAGAGTCAGATAGCGAGGCTAGTTTAGAAGAAGCAGGAACCACGCTAAAAGGGATGGCTCGGTGAGTTTCTTCTATCAAACCCGCAGACTTGACCCTTTTGCTGTAGAATCCTGCCTTAGGTGAAATGGTATTTCTGAACCATTATTTCATTGTAATTTGTTATTTCAAACATAAAGCAAAAATGCCAGACTTTAAAGATATTACTACAAAAATCAAATAGCAGTACCTCCAAATTAATGTAACACTAATCATTTGCCATTCAGAGAAAGAGAATACTCTGGCATTTGGGAATATTTGCCCTAGGAGAATATTTTTTATTCATGAGCTAAAAGCAGTATAAGTTTGAATTTCATCCTATGCTCAGATCATTTGTGTAGTTCATGTGCATTAGGATTTTAAGCTCTATGATTGCAGTGACTTCATCAGCCTTTTCATAGTGTGTTCATGGAATTTTCTGTAATGTCTTCACATAGTTAACCTTACAGTGACTACATGAGGGTCCTTTTACAACTGCGTATACTAAAGCTTAGAAAATTGAAGATAACTCCCAAAAGGTATAAAATTTGTAAGTGATTGCGTAGGGATTAGATCCCACAAATTTTAGGCTCTAAAGTCAGTGCTTATTGTCACTGTGCTTTACTGTAAGTAAGGGATTGAATGAACAGGACAAGAGACACTTGTATTGGCCCATTTTTGGTGATGTTTGTCATATAATGATGGGCAACTTAGTCTCTGTCAGTGTTGAAACTTTCTCTCTCTCTACTGTACCTTATATTTCTTTCTAACTAGACCAGGCTATCATTTTACTTTTTTGCTTGATCCTACCCTTTAGAATTGGATTTTATGAGGAAACTTCTGAGCGGCTGCTCGTTCTCGTCAGTGTACTCTAAATTTTGCCAGTGTTGCAAGAGTAGTGATAGTCACTATCTTCTTATTTTGTTTTATTATTATTTTTTTATATTTTATTAGTTTCAAGGCCCACACAGCATCCTTCAGCCCTGCCACGAAGAGCCACTGACATTCAACCTCCCGCCTTCACTGGACTCCCTATGATTCCAGCCCAGCGAGGCTTCTGATCTGTGCAATAGTTTCTTAAGCCAGACTTGGAAATCAGCTCCTGTTCCTACCAGCGGCCTATGTCCTGCTCGTCTCTGTTAAATGGACTTTGTTTAAATGGCTCATTGCTCGCAGCACATGTTCAGAGAATAGTCTGCCTCTGATTCAGGCTGACAATATCAATAAGAAGCAATCGCTATCCTTCATTAAAAAGACCTCGCATGCGCCAGGCACTCTTCTGAGCTCTTTATAAGACATGTGTCGTTGTAGCCTGCGCGCCTCGTGACAGTCGCCCTCATGAGGACTGTCGCGATTCCCCCAGACGATCAACGTGAGGCCGAGATAAGACAGCTTGGCCTCGGTCGCCAGCCGAGCCCGGACTCGAGCCTCCTTGGCCTGTCCGCCTGCAGACGGTACCACCTCACCCCCACCCAAGCCATCTGTGTGGGCCTTGTCATCCTGCCTGTTCCAGAGGCTGATCAAGGGCCACCTTTCCCAGGGCAAGTCACTCATGTTTTAATTCATTATCCAATTCTCCTAGGGTGACAGATTGATGACGAGTGAATGACCAAGAGGAGGGATTTGGACTAAATTTATACTTCCACCAAAATATGACATTGACATGTTCCACGTCTCTACTTCCTAATTCAAGGTTTCCTAACTGGGGACTAGGGATGGCCCCCAAGGAGCCCATGAGCGTAGAGTGTTCTGCTGGGTCGGGGTGGAGGCAGACTTCTGTGCTTTTTTATGGGGACAGTGTTTGTTCCTAACCATGCTGAGTCTCTGTACTAGTTGCAGTGGGGTAAAAAATTGGTTTTACCTAAATTTCAAACTCCATCTTATCTCAAAACTATTAAAGGTCTTCCCCCGCCCCCCAAAATACATTTAAACAGAACAAATTTCAAATTCGATATTTGAAGGCAAAAATTCCACTGCGTGTGAAGCTGCGATTTCCACAGCTCTCTGATAGGAGTCAGACTGGGTGTGATTAGATCCCATGGCTGCCCTACTTCCTGAAGTCAATTAAAATGTAATCGGTGTAAGTAAGAGACAGAAATGAAACTTGGATTTTTAAGAGTGGGGACTCTGTATTCGTTATTTTCATGCTTACTGTGCGCCAGGCATCGGGAATTTCACAGCGAGTATGCGTTCTTGTGGAGTCTGCATATCATGCTCTGTGTATACCTTTGTATCGCCAGTGCCTGGCGAAGAGCACTGCACGTAGTAGCAGTCAGCGGCTGGATGAGTAGACATCGCCGCTGCATCCTGAGGAGGGTAAAGGAGGGCCGTCGGCTCTGATTTGTTCAGCATCTGATTATTGAGTCCCAATTATGTTCCAGGCACTGAGTGAGGCTCTGGGCGTCTGGTGAGCAAAACAGGTGACCTGTTTCCTAACTGGAAGACGCATAGTTGAGTGAGCACACACATAATTATGAGCTTGGACAGGTGCCATGGAGCAACTGACTCGATGCGGCGAGACTGTATCACAGATGACCTGGCCTGATAGAGGGCAGAGGGTGTCAGGGAAGGCAGGGTCCCCCAAAGAAGTGATGTTGGAGCTCTGATCTGAAGAAGGGGTGAGCCTCGTGTGGGGTTGCTCAGGCGGAGGGACCACGCTGGCAGTGTACGTTCACTTCGGTTGCCGTTTCCATTCAGAAGAGGACGGGGTCCTGCCTTACTGATGTAACGGGCAGTTCTGGGCACTCTGTCCATGCACGAGCTGAGAGGCGTGATGTCTCCTTGGTGCAGCCGCATATGGAGGTTTGAATTGGTGCTGTTGCTGCTGGTACCTCTCGGTTCCCCGTTTGGGCGTCAGGCATCATTCTTTTTCACGGAGTCTGCCTCAGAGGCAGCCTGAATGCGTTGGCACTGGGATGCAGCCACCCCTGCTCCGAAAGTCAGGATCAGCTGTGAACCCATTATAAGCAATGTTGTTTTTATTTTTTTGTTGGTGGGGGGTCAGGGGGTAAAGTGTTTAAGGGAGGGAGGGAGAGAGGGAGAAACCAAGAATCAGTGAGGCTGAGGGACGGGAAGGGAACTTGAGCTGGTTGAGAAGGCAGCCTGTGGACCAGCCGGCTCTGTGGAAGGCGGGGAGCCGCGTCTGTGTGCACTCCTGACGGGCGACCCCCAGGACTAATTCAGAACCGTCATGGAGGCGTCATCTAGAGAAAGGGGCAGCACTGTGTCTTAGGGAAGCCCGGCATAATTATAGGAGGTATTTTTAAACAGCATTTATTTTGTTTGCTTAATTGTACAAATAATTTACACTCAGTGCAGAACACTTGGAAAACATAGCGCACACGTACAGAAATGCGCGTGTCCTACTGTGGACACGTAAGAGCCAAGTAACAACACGCATGGAAGGTCTAGCACTCATCACGTGCTCGCTGTGCATTGACAGCTGTTACAGTGGTTGCTCTGAGAACGAGGCATTTATTATAAGGGATAATGAAATGTAGAAGAAATTATTTTGTAATTAGCCTTTTAAAATGTATGTTTATAGGGGGAAAAAATGTTAAATCTTCCTTACCTCAGTATGAAAATGAAAAGTTGGAGCATCCTGGAGATTTGTGAGAATGTTTTGTAGGATTTGGTGTCGGGGTTTTTACTTTTTATAAAGCACTAAGGGGAGCTTCAGTCCACTGTCCTCTTCGTCATGTACCCAGATTGATAGCAAAGAGCACTGGGAGGAAGTGTTTACTGCCCACAAGCCTCATTTATTTCTTGTTCCTCTGCTTTTGAACTGTTAGGATTGTTTATAAATTTACTCATACACAGATGTTCTATTTAGGTGCTTTTTTTGTGAGTCACATGTACAGTAAACCCCATTTAACCCGGCATTGGACTTGAACCGCAGAAGATCCAAGTTTAAAGATGTCACTCACCGCTCGTAGCCTCAGCCCACGTGTTTAATGGACACTTTCTGTAGGCTGCAGCCAGGGCTCAGTGCTGTGTTCCAGGCTGTGCCTCCCCTCAGGCAGCAGCCAGACTCCCGGCATAAGCGCTGACCGAGGCAGACCTGCAAACATCCCGACGAGAGCAGGCGCCCACTGAGTCGGTGGGGGAGAAATGAAGGCGCACTGGATGGCACCGCACCGCAGGCTTGCGCCTGCCCCACCCCCTTTCTAGATCTCAGTTTCTTCACCCCTAAACTGAGGAAGCCGGACGAGACCGGCTCTGTCTGGGAGCCCTGGTTACCTGGAACCTGGGGGCTGACAACCTGCAAGTCAGCAGTGCGGTACCGATTGTCCAAGCTCTGCAAGGAATGCGTGTTGGCTTTGTGTCATTCTTTAAATTGTGTGTATCTGTTCCTCACTTTTTTATTTCTTAAATTTCGTATTTTTTTAAATATAATTTTAAAAAATCAAAAAGAATGACTCAGCAGTTTAGAGGAAGAAATCAAAAACAGACTTAAGAGTCGCATCCAGAAGGGATGCCCTTGGTTATGGGTCGGATTGGAGAGAGAACGGCTACCCAGTAAAGGAGGGGAAAGCGGGTTAGGGAGGAGGACAGCTAAGAGGACGACGCGAGAGAAGACTTCCCAGGGAGGACGTGGCTCGGTCATGTCAGAGCATGGAAGTCCAGGAGTTTTGGTCTAGTTGGGGAGGCGTAGGACCCATGGATGGAGTGAAAAATAAACAGTTGGTGATCTCCAGGAGGGTACTTTCTACAGAGGAGTCGGAGCAAAAGCTCAATTTAGATGAAGAGGTTATAGAGAGGCCATGAAGCGGTGGGAGTGGACGGTGTAGACCTGTGGTTGGCAGTGGGTGAGAAAAGCTTGAGAGACAGCGGGGAGCAGGTCGAGGCGGGAGAGCAGCGTGAGTGGTCGGCAGAGCTGTGCTGCTTCGGGCAGAGAAAGTCGCTCCTATCTGGAAGCACAGAGCTGGTGGACAGGAAAGGTCATAGGTGGCGGGGGGGTCAAGTGGCGACAGCTTGGATTTTGGATGGAGTCTCGCAGCCTGGGTTCAAATCCCAGATCTGCCAGTCCCTAACTGAGCGAGCTTGGTCGAGTTACATAACCTCTGTAGACCTCAGTTAACTTGCAGGGTGATAATACTGTACCTTATAGAGGTGACGCAAGGCCACAGATTGAAAGCACCTTGTAGCCCTGCCGGTATATGCTAAATCAAATGGCGGAGGATGACGATGGTGGTGGTGATTAGGGGCCATGGGACCGAGGACTCAGATAGGAGTTATGTCTGTGGGGCGTTTGTTCTGACACTGACACTGTTGGGGGTGATTATCTGCAGCGGAATCCTGGACACAGTATCGTTGAGTAAGAATTTGGGGTCCTGGACTTACCCCCATCCTGATGATTCTTCTCTAAAACTCGGGCACATTGCCTCCACAGTGGCTGGGGTGCCCCGGGCAGCGGACGTCCTGGTCTTTAGTGAAGGCCCTGAAGCACCCGCCCACTTTCCGATACTTTTAAAATTTGTGTTGTGGTTTATCCTACAGATTAGTCAGAAGAAGTTGAAGAAATATGAAAAAGAGTATCACACCATGAGGGAACAGCAGGCCCAGCAAGAAGACCCCATCGAACGATTCGAGGTTGGTTTGCTTGTGGCCGATGTGCTGTGAAGAGCTTGCAGTATTCATTTCATATAATTGTGCCTGCGACTAGTTTTAGTGAGTTCTTTTTAAAATTCGGCTCCACCGTTTCTAGGTTCAAGTTTCAGTTTGAGTTTGTAAACGAGAAAAGGGGTTTGTTTTGTTTCACACCAGCTGCGTAGTTTGTTACAGCTCAGTGGCCTTTTGGCCCAGTTAATGAGCAGTGGCTGCTTGACAGGGTCACTTGAATCAGTTAAGTATTTCTCTGCGGGGACAGAAAATAAGAAATTATTGCTTAGTAGCACATTGAGTCCGGCCACGTCTCTCACAATTTCCATAGGACTCAAAAGTAGTTTTAAGGGTTAGCCCTGAGAAATTGTCACTTTCATCTGACTTTTATGTGTCTGAAACTGGTTTCTTTTTACCCTTCAGCGGGAGAATAGGCGTCTCCAGGAAGCTAACATGAGATTGGAACAGGAAAATGATGACTTAGCCCATGAGCTGGTGACCAGCAAGATCGCACTGCGAAAGGACCTGGATAATGTAAGTCTGCCTTGTCTGAAGGGATAGATTATATTAAACACTTGACTTCTCCCTTCATCAAGAGAAATCCTTGAATTTTAGTGTTTGTTGTTCTAGTCAGTTACCACCTCTTCTATACAGCTGGCTCTTGACGATACTCCTTCCCTCTGTTCCTTCAGGGCTTATCAATTGTCTCACAAAGCCCTCCGGACCACACTCTGCTCATTACATACAGTCCTTGATCTTTCCAAACACTTCGTGATTGAGAGACCTTTTGGCTAATTCTTAGGCTGTCACAACTGGCAGTAGCATTTACTCATTATGATTTTCTTAACTTCTCCCTAAAACAAGAGGTTTTGTTATCTTGCATGTTATGTGTCTGTTGAATAAGCACTGACGATTCTAATAAAGCTTAGTGCCTCGGAGGCTTGATTTCATCAGTAATCTCTATTGGCAGATGTTTTGTTTTTCTTTGCTTCTCCTAATCTTAAAAAGTTTGAGATGATGGCTTTCCTGGCAGGGTGTTTGTCTGTTTTCTTTGCTACAAGCTTCCCTTAGAATAAGTATAGTCTCATTCATAATTTATGTCAGAGGTCGGCATATTTTTTCTGTAAAGGGAGAGATAGTAAATATTTTAGGTTTTGTGCGCCTTGCGGTCTCTGTCGTAACTGTTTAACCTCACCATTAGCACAGAAGTAGCTATAGATAATAAGTAAACAAATGAGCTTGGCTGTGTCCTAATAAAACTTTATTTACAAGAATCAATGGCAGGCTGGTTTTGGTGCATGGTCCATTGTTTGCCAACACCTGCCTTAGATTTTCCTGTCGGGCTCCTGAGATTACTACTCCTTGGTTTCCTAAGGTTCTAGAAATGGACTCAGGCTTTCAAGGGTTTATAGGGGACCTACATGATATGTTGAACCTCATAGGATCTATGAACTTCACAAGGTCCTTGACATCCGCCAAACGTGTATGAAAATATGGAGCACTGCTGTCTTTTCTTTGAAAGTTTACGCTTTCACAAAGTGGTTCACACATTAGATGAAGAGAGGGATGGCAATACCTACTAGTTCTTATTACTTCTTCTTAGAAATAGAATAATGGAGTACAAGTTTTCAAACAGACCTGGATTCTAATACTAGCTACTCTATTTTCAAGTGGAGACAGTGTGGGGAGGTGGAATAATAACTGTGTCCCAGGGTAGAGTGAGAATTAACACGATTTGGCACATAGGAAAAGCACCTCCCCCCCAAATCAGGCATAGGCAGTGTTACATTTCCGCTGCTTGTCAGCCACAAATACCGCATGTAACCGGGAAGGTTCCTTTTTCCAGTTCCTGCCGGGAGGGTGTTTCAAGGTCATTATCCCTCAGTAACCAGAACCCGGAGATGTCTCTGCTTTTCGGTTTACCACAGCCTGCTCATCAGGCGTGAGTTTCCTTTCTCTGGTGCAGATTCTCAGCATACCCTGTGTTCTTCTTTGTAGAAACGCTATATGAATCACCCCGTCAACCATCAGGCATTTCTGCCAAGCCGGTGGGACAGGGGCGGTGTACGTTGAGCAGGGACCACTGAAGCGAGGCCACAGTGCACACCTAGGAGGGCTCTCAGGTCACGCAGAAAAGAGGTGAAAAAAAAAAAGGAAAATGGGTCCTGGACAGAAGCTTTGTGTTCCATAATAAGATTATGTTAAGAGGCAGCATCAGCTAAAATTCCAGGTAGCTTTTCAGTTTGAGCCGTGCGTTCTGCAGTCTGACAGGCTCGGCGACTCGTAGACTTCTTACGCTCTTGGCGCCTGCCCCTGAGCAGTGGAAACCTTTTTCAAGCCGTCATATCCTGACACAGTAGTCAGAGAACTAGGTTACATTCCTGATGTCGGAAGTGAGAACTAGTAAAACCTTTGCTGGTGGTCCGTGTGACAGGCCCTGTGCTGATAAGCAGTCTTCTATCTCACCTCTGCCCCTCACCTCCGCCTCGCGAGGACGGTAACGTGAGCCCCATTTGTGCAGGAGGGTTTTCTCAACAGCCGGGAACTTGAGCCTCACATGAAGGCACCCAGGAAGAAGCAGAGCCAGGAGTCTGACCCGACCCAGGCAGATTCTATAGTGCTACTCTGTCTCCGGAATAAGTGTGGAACAAGAAGCTGCGATTCGATGTCAGGAACACAAGTCCTGGAGGACCAGTGACACGGGCACAGAGCCGAGAATGTTTCTGCAGCACCAATGACTAGGCACTGCCCTAAGTGCTTTGTCTTTATCATCAAATCCTCAAGACAACCCATATTGTATAAGGGATATAATTATGATCCCCATTTTACTGCTAAGGAAACACAGGCAAAAAAAATTTAAATAATGTACACAGGTCACACTTAGTGGCAAAGCCTTCAGGTTGACACCGGGATAGCCCGACACCAGAATTCACACCCCTGACTGGGCTGAGCGGAGCAAGGCGCTTCTGCCTTGCTGGCTCGGAGCATCAGAGGGGTCCAGCCTCCAGCCCCAGTGCTGAGAAGACAGGCCTTCCCTGTACTAGCTTTTTGAGTCCCTTTCCGAGTTAGTCTTCTCTCATTTCTTTTTTTTTTTTTTCCTTTTTCTTTATTATTTTTCTTACAGCAAAAAGTTTTCATATTTAGAATTAACCAGCTGGACTAAAGCTAGGCGATCCCATTTTGTTGGCAACATGTAAAGCATCATAGTCAGGAGCCAGTCGAACATGTGCCTTCTCTTTCCGTCAGGCCTGATCAGGGTGCTGGCTTGGGCCACGTCAGTGCCACAGAGCTTCACAGCCGGTGTGACCTGCTGCCTGCTGGCCTTGATCTCCACAGTGAACACAAGTGTATCGTTGACTTCTGTCTTTTTCGTGGCTGTCTTGGAAGTCGGGGAACTTGATGGTGGTGTAGTGGCCAAGCCCGTGTCTCCTGGGGGTGCTCTTCCAAGGGTCTTTGGGCTGTTGGAAGGTGGGTGACATGCATATCTTTTTTGTGCCTGTGGACACTTTTCAGCTCTGCTTTCTTTGCCTTCAAAGCCTTTGCTTCGGCTTTGGGGAGGGGCCGGGGCCGCCTCCTCCGATTCTGGCACCATCTTCATGAAAAGGGTTTCTCCCGTTTCTTTTGAATCATCACTGAAAAGCAGCTAGGTTCTGAAGTGAGGGATGTGGGGTCCTGTCACTTAATTTTGACTTTAGAGACTCAGGTTTTTGAAAGAACTTTATTCCTTTCAACTCATCCCTTTCCACTTCCCAGAGAAAAGCTCTCGCTTATTATAGGATTTCCACAGCCCTCTTTGTATTTCCGGTTGATTTTATATCACTTTTGTTATTCCTCACCTGTCACTTTTCTTACTGGTCGCACAGCAGCTATGGAGAAATTCCCGGTCAGCCCCCGAATCCCTAGGTGACCACAACCAGGCTTTCTGCCCTGGAAGTGGCAGTAATGCCCAGACCCTACACGGGTGCTGGCGGCTGAGAACCTGTGCAAGGCGTCTGGCACAGGGCTGACAGCGTGTCTGAGTCCCCTCTGGCACGGTTCCTCTGTGCAGTCAGACAGCGTCCTGTGAGAGTGAAGGAAGCGGACTCAGAAGGCCACCTGCCCAGGTGTGAATGTGGGCTCTGCAGACTTCGCCTCTGCCCTTGAGTAGGTGGTTAAACTTTACTAAAACTCAGTTGACCTGTGTGCATGGGTCTCCTCGATTCCGTAAATGCTCACTTGGTCTGTAGGTCTGTCCTTAAGCCATCACCACACTGCCGAATCACTGTAGCTGCTTCACGGTCTTAAATCAGGTCAAGGAGTTCTCCAACTTTGTTCTTTTTGAAAACCAGTTTGGCTATTCTAAGTCCTTTGTATGTCTATGTAAATACTAGTCAGTTTGTCAACTTTTAGAAATAAAAGCCTGGGATTTTGAGTGGGATTTCACTGAATATAAATCAGCTTGGGGATAATTAATATCTGAACAATAATTGAACCTTTTAATCCATGAATATAATTTTTATTTATTTAGGTCTTTTTTGATTTTAGCTTTTTTTTTTTTTTTTTTACTTCTCAATGTACAAGATTTGCACATATTTTATTCTGTTGTAAAGGTTATTTTAATTGCATTTTCTAAGTGTTTATTGCTAGTTTCTAGAGATAAAATCGATTACATGATTTTGTATCCTATGACCTCCCTGAATTCACTTTTGATTCTCGTAGCTTTTTATTTTTTTAGGATTTTGCACATACACGATCATGTTATCTCCGAGTAGTGGCAGTCTGACTTCCTCCCAGGTCTCCGTGCCTTCTCCCCTTTGCCTAGGACCTTCAGAACTTCAGAACAGCGCCGAAGGGCGAGAGCGGACCTCACAGCTGTAGGTTTTACGTGGGTCAGGGTGAGGAAGTCCTCCTTGGATTAAAAGGTTCAGTTATTGTTCAGTTATTTTACCATATTAACAGAATTAGGAGAAATAGTTTACATTGATTTTTCAATCTAAACCAACCTTGCATTCCCAGGAAACTTGGTTTCTATTTTTCATTAAAGATTTTTATTTGCGGTAAAGATTTTCACATGAGGAATATTTGTCTGAAGTGTCTTTAGTGTTTTTGTCTGGTTTTGATATCAGAGTGATGCTGGCTTTCTAAAAAAACTGGGAAGCGTTTTTTCCTTTTTTCTTAAGTGCTTTATGTAGGATTGTTTCTTGATTAAATCCTCGATTTAATTTTCAAGTGAAGCCATGTGGGCCTGGAATTTTCTTAGCAGGAAGGTATATTCAGTAAATTTAATCAGTTTGTTTCCAGATATGAAGCTATTCAAATTTTCTAATTCATGTGTCCATTTTAATAATTCGGGTCTTTCAAGTAGTTTATCCATTTCATTTTAGTTGTCTAATGTGTTGGTGTGAAGTCGTTGATGTTTCCTCATGTTTAAATGATTTGTTGAGATGTCCTCTCTTTCATTCCTGATAATTTGTCTTTTTCCTTTTCTCCTTAATCTGTCTAACTAGAATTTTATCAGTTGTGTTTATCTCTTCAAAATCTAACTTTTAGTTTCATTGATTTTTTTCCCCTCTGTTTGTTTCATTGATTTCTATTTTTTATTATTTCCTGCTGCTTTTCTTTCAGTTTAATTTACTCTTTTTCTAGCTTCTTAAGGAGGAAGCTTGAACATTGATTTTGGACCAATCTTTTCTAAAAGAAGCGTTGAAGTTATAAATCTCCCTGAAGCACTGTTTCAGCCGCATCTGACACATACTGTTTTTATTTTATTTAGTTCTTGTGATTTCTTCTTTGACCTCTGGGTTAATGAGTAGTGTGTTGTTTAATGTTCAACTATTAGGAATTTTTCTAGAAATTTTTCTATTGTTGATTCTAATTTAATTCAGTTATGATCAGAGAACACATCCTTTCTGACTTCGATCGTTTAAAAGCATATCTGCTCGTGTCTGCAGGCCTGCCGTGCGGCCTGCTTGGGTGAGCGGTCCACGCTGGCCTGGAGGGCGCCCGCTCTGCGGTGTGGGCGCAGCGTGGTGTCGGCACGGTGTGGGCCGGGCGGCTGGGTGCTGTTCAGGCCTCCCGTAGGCTTCCTGTGTGTTCTCCACTTGTTCTGCACTAGGGGGTGAGGGAGACCCTACTAGGGCCTTTAACTGCCTCTCCTCTGAGTTAACAGCCGTTTTCCTTCCCTGTCACGCGGATGTTTCTGATTCTGACACCTTCTCCATGGCGGGACCTTTCACTGGTACGAACTGTCCCTCTTTGTCTCTAGTAGTATTTTGTTCTGAATCTGCTTTGTCTGATGTTTTCGTGACCGCTCTGACTTTTGTGGTACCCTTTTGCATCCTCTTACTTTTAACATATGTGTTATATTTAAAATGGTTTTTATTTTTGTAGCCAGCATATAGTTGGGTCTTGCTTTTTTAATTCAGTCTGTTAATCTTTTCATTGGAGTGTTTAGACCAGTTGTAGTTAATGTAATTATTTATCTGGTGAATTCAAGTTTACCACCTTGCTCTTTGTTCTCTGTTGTATTTGCTTCCCCCCCCGCCCCCCGCCTTTTCTGCCTTCTTCAGTCGAAGTATTTTCGCGGTTCGTTTTATCACCACTTTGCCTTAGGAGCTGTTCCGGCGCCGCCCCTCAGCGTCACCCACCCCTGCGGCTCTGAGACGTGCTGTTCAGACCCCTGCCCTGCTTTGTGGCCCAGCGATCCTCCGGGCCAGAACCCCGTTTGTGCTCTGGAAGCAGTGGCTTCATACATTCTTCCCGGTCTTTGTTGACAGCGTGAAGGTCATCTGGTCCCGGTGACTCCTCCATGACTGGAAGGACAGTCAGGTTTTTATGCTTAATCACCAGCTATTCTCTTCTCACGTGTAACTCGAGTGACTGCGGCGAGGCTGGTGCCGCTGGAGGACGCTGGCTGGGTCGGGCCCAGCGTCGCTGTGCACCTTCCCACGGGCACGTGTGCGGAGTCAGCTGCTATAGTGACGGCACAGCTGCTGGGTTCAGTGCCACTCGACCTGGTTTTAGATTCCAGCTGCGCTGTGTGCATGTGAGAGCTTGGGGAGGTCGCTTCCTTACCTCACTTCTTTATAAGGTGGGGACTCGGGTGGGCAGGGAGGGCTCTGGGGTCAGAAGACTTCGTGACCGGGCTGTGTCACACGTCTTAGAACCAGTCTTGGTGTTAATCGGGGTCCACCATGGCAGTGATGGGGAGCGGACGAGAGAACACAAGGCCATGCTCCAGGTGCTCAGGAGCCATTGACCGAGTCCAGGGGGCGGGTGGGGGCGGGGCAGCAGGCGGTCGTGTTGGTGAAAGTAAAACAGAACCCTTCACAGGGCTTCATTCTCCTTGCTGGTGATTTCCTCCGTCGTCTTTCTCGTTTCCCTTTTTATTGCTCCTTGGGTTTGAGCTAGAGGAGGAGGTGATAAGCTCCTCCCCAGAAAGGACGGGCCTTAACCCTAGGACCCCACTTAATTGAATGCACGTACATTTTGCCAGTAATTAGTGGCCTTTCGAGTTCGCTATCATGCCATTCTCAGTCTCTGTTTGAGGCCCCAGCCTCGGGCACCTGTCCTCGCATAGAAGGTGCGTCGGAGGGAGTGTGGCGTGGTGGACGGCACAGGGGCTCCGGTGCACCGCTCCGGCTGGGGGACAGCAGAAACGCTGCTTATTCAGGGAAACCACCGCCCGTCGTCAGAGAAGGTCGTGTGTGAGGAGCCGGCGGTGACCTTCTCCGTCCAGTGCTCTGCGACCAGGAGCTCCCCGCATTTCCCCAGCTGCCCCCCACATGCTCCCATCGTTCTGTCCTCAGTTACCCATGAACGTCCAGTGTCAGGGGCCCTTAGATCATTTTCACTCGGACCCATAGATCGGCCCTCCAGACCTTTGCATGTTTTAGCAAAAAACTGGGGTGGAGGATGGCCATTTCAGATAATAAAAGAGAAAATGCTGGGAAAAGGGTAGCCTTCTTTATCAGGTGACTAGAGCAAAATGTAAAACTTGCAGAGGAAATACTGAGATTTTTGGAAGAAGAAAACCAGAATTTATTATTACTGTCAATGACAATGACAGCTACCTTTCATCGAGTGCTTATTATACACGAGGCACCGTGCTCAGTCTCTTCCATGCTTTATCTGCCCCTCACGTGAAGAGCCTGACATTCAGAGAGGTTCTCCATGACTTGTCCCAGTGGCACGTGGTCAG
Source organism: Pteropus alecto (assembly GCF_000325575.1). Taxonomy (NCBI): domain Eukaryota; kingdom Metazoa; phylum Chordata; class Mammalia; order Chiroptera; family Pteropodidae; genus Pteropus; species Pteropus alecto. Next base: position 272,841 of record NW_006441061.1, read on the forward strand.
GGCATGATGGGAACTGGGCCTAGGCTGTCTGGTGTCAAAGGCTGTGCTCCTGACCACTGCCCTGCACTCCCTCTGGGCCAGGGACTGGGCCAGGCACTTCTGCATGAGTCTGGTCTCAGCGTGACCTCGGGCACATCATTTCCTCTCTCCAGATCACAGTTTCCCCATCATCTCAAAACGAGATTGTGCGGGACGATTCAAATCCCTTCCAGTTCTCAAATCTCGTTCTGTAACAACGGCTCTTAAATGTTTCAGGCCGAGGAAAAGGCAGATGCCCTGAATAAGGAGCTGCTTATGACCAAGCAGAAGCTGATCGATGCAGAAGAAGAGAAGAGGCGGCTGGAAGAAGAGTCAGCTCAGGTGAGGGGCGCTTCGCCCCTTCCGGGTCCCGCTGTCTCATAAATGCTAGATAGTTGGCAGTTCAGCTGGAAGCTTCCTGTTGACACTGGAGACCCCAGAGACAGCTGGCTTCGTTTTCTCTCCAGAGCCCTTTATCCTTTCCTGTGTAAAGCATAATGGTTCTTAATAATTAAAGTACAGGAGGAGACAGTGGGGTAAAGCCCATCTTTCTTTGGGGCAGGAGACGAAATTCCTGCGGTCAGCACCTGGGTGTGATGATGAGTAGGGTTAGCATTTCTGCAGAAGGAAAGCAAATATCCTAAAGTGTCTGGCTCTTGCCCTGCCTGTCCCAACGTTTCCCGCATAGAGCAATCTCTGGAAGGCTTGTCCAGGGCCAGCTCTGCAGTCACTGGGGGCACAGACGTGCAGCCACAGGAAGAGCTGAGGTTGCTGTGTGCCTTGGAGCAAGCGCCCCACCCTTGCCCGGTGTTCCCTCCGGTCTCAGCACGGCCCGAGGTGAGAGATGACAGGGCACCCTCCACACAAACCGCGAGGTCCTGAGGGTGCGTAGCCCCCTGGGTAGCTCCTTGGTCTGTTTGGTTCGTGCTGTCTGCTCAGCTCAGGCTCACCGGTCGGGTGGCCCTGGCAGAGAGGGACTTCAGCAGAAGCCGCAGTCCGCAGTGGGGTTCGGTGCTTTGGGATTGACTGTCCTCTCCCTCTTCTGGCATCGAGAACAGGGAGTTAGAGCTGCGGGGAGTGAAGGAAGCCCCGGGGAGGTGAATTAGACCCTCCAGAGTTGGGCACTTCTGGGAAGCCCAGCACTAAGCAGTTAGTGCCAGCGCTGGCTTTGCATGTTTCCCTTAAAGCGTTCACTTCTGCCTTTTCATGTATGCAGTTAAAAGAAATGTGTCGGCGGGAACTCGACAAGGCAGAATCTGAGATTAAAAAAAACAGTTCTATCATCGGTGACTACAAGCAGGTGGGTCTGTGTGCCCTGGATGGGGCCGTGTTCTCTGGAAGCCCCGTGTGCCTGGATGGACTGTACCCTCTCCACACCCCGGTGCTTCCCGGCTCTGCCACTGGCACTGACAAGTCACTTCACTGGACGAGTTACTTTGCTGACTCTTCACTGTCAAATAAGGGAAATGATCGCTGTCTCAGCCACTGTGAGCATTCTGTGAGGTCGTGCTGGCAGAGCACCTGGCTTCGTGCCCAGCGTATAAGTAGGCACTTGGTGAAGCCACACCGTGTTCTCGGGAGCATCTCCTATGCAGGTTCGGGCCTTAGTTCACGTGGGCCCGTGTGGCGTCAACCAGCTCTCTCCCTGGCCACTCGCATTTAAAGAACGTAACTGAATTGGTCTCGTCTCTCCTATACCAGGATCTCACGTTGGCTCGTGAGTCTGGCAAGTGTTTATATGGCACTGACAGGTTCCTGCAAGTCCAGGCCAAAGGATGCAGAGGTGGCACAGCCAGAGGCACCTGTGCTCATCCGTCAGCTTCCATCCTCCTGGCAGGAGTGGCATGTGGGCTTCTGTCTTCACTCTGCTTGGCATAGGCCAGCTGCCACTGTAGAATTTGTCCCTAGGCCAAAGCATGCAGATTGTCATTTGATATTCCATTTGTTTCTTTAGATTTGTTCTCAGTTGAGTGAAAGACTGGAGAAGCAGCAGACAGCTAATAAAGTGGAAATTGAGAAAATTCGGGTAAGTCTTCCTTTCCCAAAGAAATGTTATACCACCTAGCTCAGTTTATGTCCGTGATCAGCACAGCAGATTTGGAGAGGGGCTCGTTTGCTTTGATTTCAGAAGCGGGAGAAGCCGACGAGTCCCTGATAGGCCGCCTGGCTCAGTCATTGACAGCCGACATCATGCCTGTTTCCTCTGGAAGGGAGTACAGAGGAGGCCAAAGGCACTCTGGCTTTAGATCTCAAATGCAGGCACCCCTGGTCCTTACAGACTTGTCGGACACCCTCCTCCGATAGCTTGACCGAAAACAAAGCAGGCGCCACGATTTCCAGGTGTTGTCATTACGGGACGTGAGGGCCTTGGTGCCAGCTGAGGCAGAGGGGTCCCGAACACAGATTAGGCCTGAGGTAGTGAGGGTACAGAGGTCAGGACCACGTGGCATGATTCGTCACTCCCCACCTTGCGTAGAACGGGACACTCCCCCTCCGAGCTCAGTTCCTTCTGTCCTAACAGATCCAAGTACCACAATGTGCTGCTGCCATTTTGGAGGCTTTTGTAACTGGGCATCCTTTCTTTAAGCCGTACGTGTATTAGAGTGCTTAGCAGATTTTACTAGGATGAGTGATTTACTGAAAGGTGCTTTTCTAACATACTTTCATCTTGGTGGACAGGAATGTGGGCAAGTTCTGTGCTTGTAGCTGTGTTTGCACAAAACAGAATTGTACCTGGAACAGGACACCTGGTCATAAGTAGTGTTTAACCAGCAGTATCTATTTTTTAAAATATAATTCATTTTGTGATTCTTAAATTAATGATCATTGCAGAAAAATTGGAAAATAAGAGTAAATAAGAAAAAACCCCTTATCTTATCACCCACAGATAACATCACCATTATTAACGCTTCGGCGTATATTCTTTCAGTCTTTGTTCTGTTTTTAACATACAAAATTTTGTTCTAAGATACACATTTTTCCACATTCTGGGAACCTGAAATTGAGGCATATTTTATGACTGATGACTTTTTGTGGTTTAATTGACAGAATATTTTCTCACAGGAACATAAAATGACGTTTCTTACAGTCAGGGCATCTTACTTTGATGAAACATGGTATACCTCTGTAGCCATAGTTAATACACATTTTTCTGTCCTGGTTCACTCAGCATTTAACCATTTTACCATGATATGGAAGATTCCTCACAAACTTTTTAGAGGCTGCCTACTTCGTGTATAAATAGAGCACAGCGTATGGAATGTGTCCCAGGTGCTGGATGGCTTATCCCTCCCTTTTTTCCTTCTCTCTAATTCTGCAGTGACCTGGTACATAAACCTTTATGTAGTCACTGCTTCTTCATTTTTTTTTTTAGCCGAGATTACTGGATCGAGACATAAGAGTATGTTTGTTGTTTTTGGTGTGTGATACCAGGTGGCTTTTCCAGTAGGCTGTCTGCAGGTTTACAAGGAGCCAGGTAGACTTTCAGAAGCTGTAGTGCTCCACTGAGAAGCCCTCTCTTGGCTCCCCAGGAAGGAGATGCTCACACCTTCCTAAAGGGTCAGTTTCTCTTCTCTGTCTCTTCACATCTGACATTGAATTTCAGCAAAAAGTGGATGACTGTGAGCGCTGCCGGGAATTTTTCAACAAGGAAGGGCGTGTAAAGGGCATCAGCGCAGCTAAGGAAGTTTTAGATGAGGACACAGACGAAGAGAAGGAGACGCTCAAGAACCAGCTGAGGGAGATGGAACTAGAACTGGCGCAGACCAAGCTGCAGTTGGTGGAAGCCGAGTGTAAGATCCAGGTAAGAGCCAGAGCCTCCAGGCCCCCAGGTCCCTGAACCCCCACCCCAGTGACAAGTAACGCCTCTGCTCTTGGTGCAGCGGGGCTTGGCCCCGCGTGTGAGGGATTTCCTGGTGTGGGCTGGAAGCGCCAGGAGTGATCTTTACGGGTTGGGAGTCTTCCCTGTTGGACTTTGACCATAATCCTCACAGGAAGAAGCTTATTACTTGTTGTTTACCAGTGGATGTTTAATTGGTACGTGGCCTGCCCTGAGGATTGGACTTTCTCATAATGAGAATTACCCATCAAGCTTGGCATCTTGTCGGTGGGGCAGAGAACACGTGCTTTGCACCAGCCAACTCTCTGATACTGGGTTAGTTAGTAACTGACACTTCAGGTTCCTCATCTGCAAGTGCAGATGAGGGTCCCTATCTACTAGCCCTGAGGACGAAAGAAGATAATGCACAAAAAGGGCTTAGTGCAGTGCCTGAGGGCTTCGCAAATGCCAGCTTTTATGTCCCAACTCCCATCACAATAACTAGCTTTGTGACTCTGGACATATTGCCTAATTTATCTGAGCCCTCATTGCTGATGAAATTGGGGCTTATTTTGCTCATCTTTATACTGCATGGCTAGTTCCATCAGCGCCAGTACTGAGCACAAAGCACTGAGCACAAAGCACTAAGCCCTGTGGGTCTGAGGAACCAAGTTCAGGACTAAAGCTTAGGGCCTGGTCTCCCACATCACTGGGCGCCTGCTCTTTGTCGGGCCCTGTCCTAGCTGCTAGGGCTGCAGAGCGAAGACATGGCTTATATGGCTCTCCAGGAAAGGCATCATCAAGGCAGCAGTGGTAATAGAATGAACAGGGCTTGCAGCTACAGGAGAGAGAGAACAGTGAGAATTCCTGGTGGAGGAAGTGGCATGTTGAGCAGCCTAGAGGGAGGAGAGGGCTTGCCCAGTAAGGAGCTTCAGGAATTAGGGGTGGAAATGGGTGCTGAGCTGGAAGAGAGTGTGTGGGTCTGGACTGAAGCATCTCAAATGCCTTGTCAGGGAGTCCAGACTTTAAAGGTTCTTGCTGGAAGCCAGTGATGTGGTCTTACTTAGAGCTTTAGCTCTGTCTACCTGGCATGCAGTGGGTGGACGGGAGAGAGAGAGATGCCCATTTAGGAGGCTGTTTTAATGAACAGACTAGGTAAGAAATGAGGTCATGACTCGCACAGATCCCACAGCTTTAGGCATTCCAGGTCTTTCTATTGCCAGTTTGAGACTGGGGGGATTTCTAGGGGCCTCTCATGAGTAAATAGACTGAATTCCTGTCTTGGCCGAGCTCTGGGGAGGAAATGTCATTGACACTGGAGCTGACAACCACTTGCATGTTGTTGCTCCTGCAGGACTTAGAGCACCATTTGGGCCTTGCCCTAAACGAGGTGCAGGCAGCCAAGAAGACATGGTTTAACCGAACGCTGAGCTCCATCAAGACGGCGACCGGGGTCCAAGGCAAAGAGACTTGCTGAGAGCACTGCTGCCTCCGGACACCTTCTGAGAACACGACACCTTTTGTTGCCTTCTTTGGCCAGATGTGTGATTCTGTGACATGTCCCAGGACCAGACTGTACCCAAGTCAGTTTCATAGAAGCATATTGGTAGGTCGTTGGACCAGAGCTCATGAAGCAGGCAGCCTCTGGGTAAGGCCCCCCTCACTACTGACACTAACAGGCTTGCTAGCCCAACAGCCGTTCCGGATGTGCTCCAGTCGCCCCTCGGGTGACCTCCAGGCCTCTTCCCAGTGTAGGTCAGCACCTCACCCGGCCCACAGGCCGAGCTGACAGAGTTGGGGGATCCTTTCAGGCTGTTGTTTTTTTCTAAACCTTTAATCTTTTTTTTTTTTAATATACATATTATATATATTGGGGTGTGGGCGGGGAAGGGGATAAGTAACTGAAATAATTCTTATCTGCTTCAGTGCCAGCAGAGGGTCCTCCAGGTAGATATGGAGAAGCACTTTGTTTTAAATAGGAGGGTTTCATGGTTGTAGTTGAAGCCACCTAGTTTTGTTAAACTATATGATGCACAGGTTTTTGGTTTGGCATTATTCACGTTTTTGATCAATTCTATGCAACTCTCATAGTCCTGTTGTTTTTTTAGTGTTAGCTGCCAAAGTGACTTCCAGTGCTGGAGTGTGTGAGCTGACTGACTGTGAGGCTGGATTAATCACAATGTGGACAAATCCTATTTTGCTCAATGTGTCGTGTGTGTGTGTGTATATATATATATAAATATCTCTCCCCGTGCCCCCGATGACAGTGTTTAAATCTCAGACTAGGACTGATCTGCACAACTTAATTATATGGTTATTGGGCACTTAATTTCACTCAAGGTTGGTTGGGTTCTGCTCTCCTCCCTGCTGTTAACGTCCAGACTCCCGGGGTTTCACACAACAGGTTGTATAAGTGAGACAGACACTGAGCTGTGTACGTGTTTGTGTAAATGTGAGTATGTGTAGGACACACATGCCGAGAGGCCCCCGTCCTGCTGGCCTGTGTCCCTGCCTGCCTGGGCCCTCCTTGGAGTGTGGCTGGGTTGTAAACCTTGCTGTTCAGATGGGCTGCAAGTTCTCACTTCAAAACTACGTTATGGAAGTTTTAACACCTTTAAAAAATAACTTCAGCTGTTCATTTACACGGCGAGGTGCTGACAGGCCATCTCAGAGATGATTCCGTCTTTCTGTGTGTGGTGTGGAGGTGGCTGCTTACAAGAGGCACTGGTTTGTATGTAGAGACACTTGGTTGTTTTGTATCTCTCCTCCCCTGGGCTGTGCTGACTGACAGTTGCCGAGGCCACCTGTGATGAGGGAGGTAACGAGTGGCAGTCCCCTACCCCGCAGCTGTCCCCTCCACCACGCGGTGTCTTTCTTGTTCAGTTACCAGAACAGCTGTAAGCCCATCTAAAACGAGGCGCGTGGACATTGTGCTAGGGTAGTTCCAGTGTGTTAACGCTATGAACTGAAATATAAACCAGTAAAGTTGTATTACTATCTCTTCTGTTGGTTTTATTTTAACAGCATATTCATTAAATATTTTGGTACAAACAGCATTGCTTTCTAAAAACCCGTTTTATCATTATGTGCTCCTGCTCCCCTCGCACAAGCAGAGAAGATCACCCTCTGTGAGTCAAATCGGGGTGTGTGAGCATCTCCATCCACTCAGACACTCGCTAAGCAGCCGAGGCGTGCCAGGCCCTGGAGGGTGCAAAGGACAAGGGCGTGGTCCTGTGGGAGGCTTCCTCACAAGCATTGTCCCTCTGAGAAATGAAGTACTGTGGTCACAGGTGAGGCAGTTTTTGTCTCTGAGGTTTAGGAAGATCTTATCGGAGAGAGAAGGGTGTGGTTAGGACTTAAAGGACTGAAGCATCTCACCAGGCAGAGATGGGAGGAGTTCGGGTCCCAGGTGTGAATGTGCGGGGAAAGAGCGGAA
>NW_006441061.1:280144-291283 GCF_000325575.1 Pteropus alecto
CCCGTTCTGCCTGCGGAGCTTTCAGGAGTGGTGGCACGGACAGCTCCAGCCTTTAGAAAGTTTCTTCCGGTCACTGCTGGCCCGCCCACAGCCCTGCGCCACGGGGATGAGGCTCCCCCGGCCCTCTGCTGTCCTTCTTTACCACCTCGCCCCCTTCTCTGTGGCAGGAAGAAGAGCAGTGCCCCCAACCCTACGGTTCCCCCCTGCTCAACCTGCCCTCCAGGACCCTAGGCACACCCGGCCTTCGGATGGAAGCGGGCCAAGACGCAGGCCACGAAGAAGGGAAGGTGGTGAGTGAGGCCGCCCCGAGGCTGGGGCCTGGGCCGTGGCAGGGGCTCAGAGCACAGTGGGGACCCCTTTGCCGCCCACAGGCTGGTGGGCGTATTTCTGGGGTCCGCATTCCTGGCCCAGCGGGACAGGGATCCAGAAGCACAGCCTTGTCTAGGCTTTTCCAGTCCCCAGAGTCCCAGCGTTCAGGAGCGTAGGCGCTGGGCAGAAATCCTCACCCCAGCCCAGACCGAGGAGTCCGCGTGCCACTCAGACTCGGCACACGGGCCTCACGTGACCCAGAGGGGCCCTGCTCTCCGGGAGGTCCCCTAGATATGTTGAGACCAGGTTAAGAAGAATAGTTGCCACTGCACACGACGTGCTCTAACAGGTACGTGGGCCCGTGCGGAAGCGGAGGGAGCTGGAATGGCAGAGGCAGCTTCCTGCGCTGACGGCCCGGGGATTCGCGGAGACAGATACAGGAAGACGTGCAGGTGGCAGAAACAGCCCTGCAGTCTGACAAGAGAGGGGACTGGGTGAGTTAGCTGAGGCCACCTGGGCCAAGAAGTCTGAAGCAGAAGCGGAAGCCAGATTTGAGAAGAATTCCTGGAGAGTCAGTGTAACTCGGTGAGGGCACGGGCAGGAAATGCCAGGAGGATGAATCGAGCTTCCAGCGTATGGATTTGAGGTCGCCTGTGAAACACATGCTGGGGATGTCCACAGTCCTGCCACTCGGGAACTGTGTGGGCAGCGCCACCATGGGGTTTACGAGCCTCGACACTGACCATTCTTTGTTGTGTGGCACTGTCCTGTGCCATATAGTCACTTAGCAGCATCCCTATCACCAGTTGTCACAACCAAAAATGTTTCCAGATATTGCCAAATGTCCTCGGGGTAGGGGCGACACGACACCCCTGGTCGAGAACTCCTGCTCTGGCGTGTAAGCAGAGGCTAGGACCATGGGTGAGACTGCCCAGGGATGTGCAGGTTTAAGCAAGGGCTAGGTGGAGGTCTAGCGACCGCCATCAGGGGAGAGGACCTGGAGCAGGGAATAAGGCTGTGGCCACCTGGACAGGAGAACGCGCGAGCTCTGCCTTGGGCTGCGGGCAGCACCGGAAAGGGTTTGGTGACTGGTGCTCAAGAGAGGGGTGCGGTAGAGAGACCAGGCTGCAGTGGGTTGCGAGGGGAGGGAAGGAAGCAGAGACAAGGGCAGCGTTGAAGAAGCCTGGCCATGAAGCGACGTCGGGAAGCAGGGCAGCTGGGGGAACGGTGGAAGGAGGAGCATGAGGCCCTGCGCTGGGAAACTCAGGGCCTGGCCCTGATCGTGGCCACTTTTCTCCCCTGACTCTGCTCTCGGGGCTGCTCACTAGGTAAGTGAAAGTGTGTGACAGGCTGAGCGGACCATCCAGCAGGCCCTCCTGAACCTGAGCTGATGGAACCTTGTTAATAACTCGGGCGTGGTGGGGAAGGAGGCAGCTCAGGATGTGAGACGAGGCATCTGCCTTAAAGTCCCCTAGGAGTGAGTGACGAAAGGAGTGAAGCTAAACGTGAGCCTGGAACCCCAGTCCCAGCTCTGAACCGACTCAACGCTTGTGAAAACCTGAGTCTACGCAGAGGGGAATAAATCGCTGATAAGGCCCCTTGGGGCCTGGGAGCGTCTCGTGCTTGGCCTCTCTGAGCCTATATCGTCATCTGTCTGGATGTTTAAAGGATTCTTCTGATGCTTCCCTAGCTCAGAGATATGCCTGATTCTGACACTGAGATTCAAATCTAAGATTCACTGTGGGTGGGAGCGGGGATCGGAGAAGGGCAGAAGGACAGACGTGAGGATTAGGGCTACACAGAATGGCCAAGGCACACGCTCCCAGAACAGGAGGACCCAGTACTAAGTTCTCTGCCCTTCCCCATTTTATAGGTGAAGAAATTGGGCTGATAGAGAGGTTCCAGGCCCAGACAACATGGTTAGGATGTTAAGCCACGTCTCTAACTCCCAATGACCAGCAGGGCAGCTACTTTAAGATGACCGTGTGGGCAGCAGGTGGGTATAGCTCTCATAGCTCTTCACTACAGGTAGCACACCTGGACTCTTGGGGCCTGAACCCTGGGTTCAAGGCCACCTTGGATACACACCTGTCAAGTACTGAACCTTTCCAAGTCCTTTTGCTTACCTGCGCAAAGGGCTCGGTGCCTGTCTCCTAGGGGTCACTCAACTCCTTACTGCTGAACTCTGGGCTCTTCACGCTCCAGCTGCCAGAACACCCTGTGAGTTAAGGGATGTTATTCTCAGATTTCCAGGTAAAGTTGAAAGGCTTGCCTGTGATCACAAGAGCTGGGATTTCAACTTCTACCAGGTCCCACCACGTCCAGGGCCCAAGAACAAGCAAGCCTGGCTTGGCTCCCCCTCATGCCCACAGAGGCCAGCCTGGGCGTGAGGCTGCAGGTGGCAGCAGCGGGCCTGGCCAGCCCTCTTCCCCTGTCCTAGCATGGTTGTAACTCCAGGCGAAGGGGCGCAGGGAAAAGGTAGGCCCCAAGTTACAAAATGAAGTAAAACAGCCAGCGCCTTTGTCCACACAGCTCTTGGCTTACCTGGACGGGGGCAGCAGCAGGCCCTGGGCCTCTGTCCTCATTCTTCGAGGTGGCTGAGGTGGGCTTGGGCTTGGGCTCCAAAGTGTGAGGATTAAGAGTGCGATGAGTGACAAGCACCCGGTCACTTCTGAGTTTCAGGATTCAGCACCCATAACTCACTACTCGCTGTGCTGGGTTCAAGTTTGAGGTCGTGCAAACTTTTTGCATCTCATTGGAAAGGCCTGTAAACAGGAATTAGGCCTCGGCCCCTCATCCCTGTGCCACATGTACTGAGCCAGAGCACCGTAAGTGCCAAAAAAGTGGTCGTGCACTTGACCCTTTCACCGCAGTCGGAACCTTCATTTAACCAGAGAAGGTCCCGCACAGAACAGTTCAGCCCGTCGCTGCTTAAGACAGAAGCTTTTATTTTTATTCATCCAAATGGGAAAAATGCAACATATCGGGGCATTACAGACAAACTGCAGCAGCCAGACAAGAGGGTCAGTCTATGGCAGAGTCCAGCGGTCAGCGCGAAGGCCCCTCAGTGTGGGCGCTGCCTGTGGGAGTCGGGGTGGCAGAGAATCCCTTTGGGTGAAGGCCAGGCATCTCTGGGCGAGGCACTGGTGACAGTCCACACATGCAGGCTGCTGCTTCAACCACGCCGAAGGTTTAAAGTTCAGAGTCCTACATGTATCCTTGCCCCGAAGGGAAGAACAGTCCATGGTAGTCACGGTTGCCAATGTTTTTAACATAATACACAACAAAGTTATTGCGAAGGACTTTGCACTGCAAATTGTACTATTTACATTTGCGTACTCAGAAAACACAGTAAGTAGATACAGATAGATATTTTAAATAGATTTCTAAAAACTACCTTGGCCATCACCAGACCAGAGTGAGAGTAAGCTACAGCCAGGAGTCCAGTGTAGTATGCGTAACCGTGCAGTAGGGACCTACGCTCGGTCTCCTCCGGGCCACCTTACTCATCAAACAGACCGGGCTTCAGGTCTAGACTGGCTGCCTCCTCCCCAGACAAAGCATTCTGCTCGGAGTGGGTGAGAAGCAAATCTTACAGGCCCCTCCCCAGGAATACCATGCAGCAGGGGGAGGACGCGTGGGCCTAAAGCTGGCCTTGGGCCAGCCCTCCCTGCCAAGAGCACCGTCAGCCTCACTGTCCTGGAGGTGCCCTTGCCCGGATTAAGGCTACCTCCTCAAGATGTAGCTGGGCCCCAATAGCCACTTAAAGAGACCAAGGGTGTAGGCTACCAGATGGGGCCCTGGTAAAAGGCCTGAGTTCAAACAAAGATGCTTTGGGGGAACACAGGATAAAAACTGCTAAGGGCAGAAGTCTTCCCCAAGGAAGGTGGCTCACGACCCCGTAGAAGACAGGGCAGAGAATTTCCACCTCGGCCAACCGTTCGTTTCGCCGCCTCAAGGCCCTGGAAAGGAAGTCCGTCTGGAGGTTGGAGACAGTTCACAAGACAGCCAGAGCCACCCCTGATCAGAGGTTAAGGCCCCTGCATAGAGGCCTTGAGGATGCCTGCAATTTGGTTCCCCAGCTGAGTTTCTGAAAAGGCGGCTAAGCCACCTCCCACATATCCATAGCAGGGCCCACCACTGAGAAATGACCCCAATTAAGTGAGGGAACCAGCGGTGTGCAGTGTGAACCCCTTCTGACTGCATCAAGCTGGTACATGAGCTACCACCATGGTCGGGGTAAGAGATGTGTTTAATGGCATGTCAGGTGACAAATTTGGGGAACCTAAATTCCAAATCACACCTCACGTATGGGCCATGACCACAACCCCTCAGGGGTCAGGGCCACAGGATGGAAGAGTCGACGAGATGATCTACTGAAGAGTGACACAAACGCGTCAAGGAAGGAAGCATAGGTGGATCGATGTCTTGCTGCTGACCCACCAAAACGCCTTGCGCCCGAGGTGTTTGTGAACAGTGCACAGCCTGAGAGAGGGGAGAGCTCAAGCCACCCGGAAGAGGGAGAAAGATGCTGGACGCCCAGAGGGCAACTAAGTTACACGTGGAGAAGGGGCTTCTTCCAGTCATCTTCACTGTCTAAAACTCCCAGCCCTCTCCTTAATTCACTTCCGTGAACAACAAAAGGACTTTCTGACCATCATCCATTTCCATAAGCAGAAAAATGAGACAGATGGCATCGAGCCTATGACCAAGGGCCATGGCAAAGGCCTCAGGCTCCAGAGGTGACTATGGTGCCTAACAAGAGCCTCCCAGTGAGACCAAGCTCACCCTCTGTCCTTCCTCCTGTGAGCACAGAAATGCCTCTGGAAAAGACAAGGAGCGCCCCTTCCTAGAACCGAGAAGTTGCCCACTTACTGTAAGATCCTGAGAGCCCCCTCCATGCCCCCAAAAGACGAGACCGGGCAGCAAAATACAAGAGGCACATCCCCAACAAGCAGCAGCCAGACAAGCCCAACGACAGTAGCCAAGGTGCCTTAGAAGCACAGCTTCACGGATGACTTCCTGCCGTACCCTCACCTGATTCTCAGCGATGACAACGTAACCACTCAGAGCAGGCCGTGTCCAGTTCCCTAACTTTTCAGTAGTTTCCTACCCAGGCTCCCTACTACCCTCCCCAGGTCCACCTCCTGACTCAGTCCCCAGAGGACTCGAGTGTACAGGCCCCACAGGAGCTGGTTCACAGGACAGAGCTGCCAGAGCCGTGTCAGGAGAGCCCTGCGTGGAGCTGTCACCTCCCCAGCTGTGGGGCCTTGGGCGAGTGCCTTCCATTCCTGAGCTGTGTGTGATCCTCACCTGCTCCCACGGGCTTGGGGGTGGGGGATTCAATAAAATGGTACCTGTGCCGGATCTCTAGTCCCTGCTGGTCCTTTCATGGCAGCTCCTGTCACCACGCATGAAGCACTCGCCCCCTCCCAACTCCCGTTCACGGTAAAGGACACTTGCCAGCTTGTGGTGGCGCCTTACTGATGCTCCGTAAAGAGTGTAGCTCCCTTCTCCTACCCAGAAACCTCTTTGAGGGAAAGAACTTAGAGAATAGAAAACACTATATACATTTATGGTTTTTTCCTGCCACCCCAACTATACACTGAGCACCGTGGGGCAAGCAGCATGTCTGATTCAGCTCAGTGTTCCCTGCACCAGCGGAAGGCCTGGCCCAAGGCTGTTGGTGATGCGCCCAAGCTGCATCTGCTTCAACCTGTAGCACAGGCACCTTGCCTCGACAGTTCGTAGGACCCTTGAGGGTACAGACCATCGCTCTGCTCGTCTGAAGGCCTGCCCTGTGTGCTGGCCGCAGACAGGAAGTGAATCTGCTCCACAAAGCTTTCCTGCCACGTGACTCAATTCTGAAGCGAGGATAGGCTTCCCCCTCACATTTTTTACTCTCACACACCAAGGACCCAAGCCAAAGTTAGAATTTGAGGCAGAATGTTTAGTTTTTCTTGCTCTTTTAAATGGTCTTCAGGGTAGCAAGAGAGAAGAGGCCTGAAGGTGGAAGATGTCATCAAACTGCATGTCGGAAAGGTACGGCCCTCATGGGCCCACTAGAGCCAGTGGCCAGAAGAACCGTGTCTCTCCGGGCCTCTCTTTCCCAACAATAACCAAACTCTCGGCCAAAAAGTCCAGACTAAACTGAAAGATTCCATTCGTAAGCACACGCCTGGTCCTCCACAGCCTTCCGCTGGCTCCCCTGCTCCACCCGCCGTCTCCCAGAGCTCCTCCCTCCGAGGCGCTCCGGCCACCTCAGCCCTTCTCCTCTGGGCCCGTCGCCTTGGACTTCCTGAGCCCTGTGCTGTCGTCTGTCTTCAGCCACCCGCTCTCCCATCAGTGCCCACCTCTCAAAACCCGAGGCCCTCGGGCCGGCTCGCCCTCTGCCCTCAGTGCCCCACACCGCTGTGCAGGCAGCTTTGCGGGGAGGAGGACGGAAGCCAAAGGGTGCGTGATCGCTGCAGTCTCAGGCGGGGGTCGGCATAAGATGGCCCAGCACCCGTTTCTGTAAGGACTGGCTGGGCCCCGGCCGTGGTCGTCCACTCACACACCAGCTGCTCTCCCCCCACCACGGCAGAGCTGCGTAGCCGTGACAGCGACTGGTCCACGAGGCCGGAAAGGTTCCTCTGTGGCCCCAAGTTTGGTGACACCATGTCTAAGGCAATGTTCCCATATATTTCCACATTGTGACATGCAAAAAAGAGGTGATATCCCTATGGCCCAGTGGGGTAAACAGACAAGGCCACTTGTAGTTAGAGACACCTGGCCTGGTTACCTCTGGTTACCCCCAGAGGCTGACAGGATCAGTGTCTCAGTGCACCTGTTGTGACCTTTCATGCCTCCGACCTAAAGATTCAAAAAAACTACAGTGGCCTCTTTAGCCCTAGTTCCCAACCAAGCTACAAAACTGCTGATGTGCAGAAACCCACCCTGAATTCTCCTTGGGTGCCCCTGCCCGCCTGGCCAGGATGAACCCACACACACACAACTGAGGCTCAGAGCAAATCGTCCAGCAACCGTGCAAGCTCACACTTCCCCTGGCTCAATGGTCTACAGATGCTGAATCAAATGAGCTCCAGCCCTTGTCCAGGTAAAAAAACAAAAACTCACTTTTTTAAAAAGCAGAAGGCCTCTGTATGAACCAACACCTAGTACCTGTCACTCCCTTTTGACTGGCGAGCCCAGCAGAGCAGAAACTCGGGGGCAAGGGTTAGATGCTGACCAGCCAGCCTGTAAACCTGTTCCCAAAAGAAACGCTTCCCACAGAGCCTAAGAAAGGGGCCCCAGCTCCTCCCACCCCCCCAAGAGAGTTGGACCCACCAAACCCCCATTTCCTACCCCAATGGAGATGGTCCTCACTACACTGCAGCTCCTCTCCCCCTCCCCCTCCCCCTCCCGCCCTCTCAGCTCTTGCTCCTGGCCTTCTCCATCTTGGTCTCAGGCACCACTGTCCTCTCCGTCACCAACTCAGCAGTGGCACAGGAGAAATTCTTGGGCAGGCCTCTCCTCCCTTGGCCATGGTTCCTCGGCCCCAGGCTGGGTGCAGTCAAGCCCTCCTTCCCCCTCGGTCCAGGAGAGAAGCCTGGCCTGTGATGCCTTTCCTGCCTCCGTCTCCGCTGCCATTCTCAGTCATCCTCTCTCGTCCCTCATCCGCTTCCTGCCTCTAATCCTCCCCCATCCAGCTGTCCAAACTGACCCCCCCAGAATTCTCTCGCCATTTCAGAAGATGGCTGCCACTGGAGGACACAGACCCCAGAGACCCTCACAGAGTGGTCCGTCCCCCGTTCACAGGGACCTTCGTGCTGCCCTTTCTGTGCACACCGTGCCCCCTGCTGGAAACCTCTCCACTTCGCAGGGCACATTCCTGCCCCGCTCAGATGCCACGAAGCCCGCACCAGGATCGGAGCCCTCCGACCCTCGTAGGTTCCTCCGCGCTGGGCACAGCTCTGCTCCTGTGCCAGTCTCCTACAAGCCTGGCTCCCGGGTGGCGTGGGACACCTGCCAGAGTTTCTCCCAGCCACAAAATGGCTCTGAGTCTGTCCAAGCCTTGAGTGCCCTCCCCACATCCGGTGCGCTCCATCTGGGTCAGGGGTTTCACCTTCTCAGTTGTCTAAGCTGAAAATCTTGACATTTTCTCTAACTGTTCCTGCTCCCCCAACGCTGGGCTTGGTAAATAGTAGGTGACATTGAATGTTTCCCAATAAATCCATGTGCCCAGGAGGGGAGTAGTGATCTTGGCAGTGTCACCAGTCACATCCCATAGGAGAACATTCACTGCACCAGCCAAACAACTGGCTTCTTGCTTAAACACTGCGGTGACATGGTGCACACTGCTCGCCACCCCTGCTCCCATGGCAGCCCATTCTACCATCATGGGAGACATATTTTAGCTCAAATTGCCCAATGGCCTTCTCCTGTTTTCACCCTTCCAGAGCCACATAAAACAAGTAAATTTAACCCGTAAGATAGCTGATGGAAGGATCCATGTTCTCCCCAGGTCGCCCGCCCCTTCACCAGCCTCAACTGATCTCATGAAGTGCGCTCAGCCTTCCTGAGTTCCTTGGTGCCACCGTGCAGAGGTGTTTCACCTCCCGGATGACATCCACCATATTTTCCTTCGTGAAGCCTCCACAGGCATGAACAACTTCTGAGACTATCTACATGACAGAAGGGCCCAACGAGATGCCAGCATCAGAGCGCCTGAGAAAACGTGTCACTGTGAGGACAGCCGCTTTGGTTAGAGCATACAGTGAAAGCCCAGACAGGAGCAGATGACAGCCAACAACCAAAACTCGGAAGCTGCGGAACACAATGCACGCTTCCCACTTCCTGCAGCGCATCCCCTCCCGACGCCGTCCAACCTTGGTGTCTCCAATGGCAATTACTGGTTTGCACTTCATTACAGGGTTCAGTTACAGTACAGAAAGGCGGTCTGTGGAAACTGTGGGACTGGCACACACAAAAAACACACAAGAAACAGGCTGCTCGGCCCAAGGCTGACCCGTCAGTCACTGTCCAGGAGTTCTTCCAAAAGAATCAGAGAGAATGAGCCTTATGTCTAGATTCTTTTCCCCATGGCCATCGGGGAGACGAGAGGTGCGCTGGTTTTTACTTGTTTTCTTTCAAACCAAGGAAGGTAAGTGGAACACATCATAGCGAGGAAACCTGGCAAGGTTTTAGGAAACAGGAGAGGCAGCGGTCCAGACTGGTGATACAAACCGCAGCATTAAGCACCGCGCCAAGAGAATGGGTGGGCCCGGCCACTCGCTAGCTGTATAATTTGGGGCAAGTTATTCTGTCTAAGCCTCCATTTCCTCATATCTAAAAGGAAAAAATTTCTAGATTTCACATTTGTGGTAGAGTTCAAATCTCATCACGAAGAAAGGGCTTCTGTTAACTCTACAAACGGTAGAAATGTTATTTCTTCCACGTGGTTAAAAACTCACTAATTAGGAGCCACGGCATTTGCCACAAACAAGCCAGGTGGTTTGGAGCAGTTTCTGGGCTTCAGTTTCCCTGTGTGGTGGGAATAACAATGTACGTACCGCTCCTCCTGCAGATTGGACGGCTCGAGCAGGTGATGGCATGGTGCCTGGCAGAGGGCTTTGCTAAGGGTCGCCTTCGACAATGCCAGGTGCTCGGTCTCCCTCACACACCGGCCATGGCTCTAGATCTCGCACAGCATGGGTTCAAAAGAGGGTTTCTTCCTCTTGTTCCCCTCCAGGATTTTGGCAGGTGGCTCAGATAAAAAGGCCAATTGCCAAGGAAGATGATGACGACTTGGGGTGAGGGAGGACTATCCTTCCCCACAGAGGATGCTGTATCCACTCCCACAGCTACCAGCCCCTCCGCAGAGACCCAGCGGCATTCATTAGCGAAGGAGCTGGGCCGGCTCAGCACAGCGACGTGCACACATAATTCAGAGACCTAAAGCCACCAAGCACAGCCAACCTAGGGCGAGGCCGTCTAACCCCCGGCTGAGCCTCCCCGAAGCCCAGTCAAGGGGAAAGTCCTGGCAATCGGAACAGGCCGCTGCCGTCCGCCCTCCCTCACCTCCACTAGTGCTGGCTCGGGGACAGCGCCTCCTCCGTATGCACCGCTGGGCTGCCGCCCCTCCATGTCCCTCTCCCTTTCACCCAGTGAGACAAGGCCTCACCAGCCTTCCTTCAGAGTCTACCTCAAATCTTTTACAACATCCCCATCACCAACCTGAGGTCAGACGGAGTACACTCAGAAAGCATTAGCTACATGAAAACATACCTCAATTTCTCACTAATCTTCAAACAGAAAAACAAGCTCCAAATACAAAAGCTTCCTCTGTTTATACAACCACACCTTAGTCTTCCATTCTATCTTGCTAGTTTGTTAAACAATCTTTTTTAATTGGTCTGAAAGAAAATAGCCCTATTTTAAGCCAGTATATTTGGTCGGAAACGACCTTAAGACAGAGAACCTAGATTACAACACGGGAATCTAGGCCCGGCTTGTAAGCCTGTAAGGCCCCTGGCTGGTTGTTCAGGCCCTTATGGCTTCATGCGTCTCGTCTCTCTGCCAGCATACGTCCTTCCCGTCACTAAGGTGCCCCTCACCTTCATTCCCAGACTTCTGTTCCATACCATGGTATAGCAGAAAGAGGCTCTGGCACTGAACCGAGCTGGGTTTCATTCTTGACTCCAGCACTTAGCTCTGCACTTCATTTTTTTCTTTTGTAAAATAGGGATAATATCACCTCCAGGAGGTTGTTTGCAAATTAATAGGGCTGTGCAAGTGCCCGGCACACACGAGATACCAATTTTAGCATCTTTCTTTCCTTTCCTCCATTCC
>NW_006441061.1:291391-339496 GCF_000325575.1 Pteropus alecto
TCTTCAATCTCGGCTGCACACGGCCCAAAATGACCTAAACTGAAGGCTACTGTTAATTACCTGAGACATTTAGCTGACATTTGAATGCAGAGACATTCATCCAAACTGTATAAAAGGGTCAAGGCAGGAGAAACAAACAAAGCAGAGAGACACTGGGTTCCTAGGCAGTGCTGAGAGAACGACCTCACAGCAGCCAGGCTAATCCTGTTACCTCCTGCAGGCCATGAGTGGCAAAAAAGATGACTCAGGACCACACATCTCCAGCTAAGATATGCTAATCAGACTTGCTCAAGCTGCCTGGGCTGATGGTGGCAATCTCCACACTACCCACTAGCAGATGCAGCACAGTTTGTAGAAATGGCAAAGTTCTGCCAAGAAAAACCAAGACCTTCCTGAGAAGGACCAAGTAATTAAGATACTAACAACTGATTCGTCGAGGCAAAAAAGAGGGCCCGCCCCTCAACCGTGGCTCAGCGAGGCAATGATTCCACCCAACAGCCACAGCTGATGGAGTAACTTGTGCCAGGTCATTAGTTATACAAGTAATTCTCAGGTTTAAGAAAAGCCTCTTAGGCATCTCAAGTCTACACAGACACATGCTAGCCAGAAATGGACAGGAAGATGTATACCCGTTATTCAAGCCAACAGCGTCAATTTCACCATCTACCCATTTTTCCTTTTGCTGAAAGCAACTTACCATGTCTAGATAAACAGATAAATGGATAGAGGGACAGAGGGTGGGATGGACAGACAGGTTTTTTTCTAAAATTAACAGGCAAAGGGAGGAAGGTCTTGTGTGATGAGTGCAGATCCCCAACCCCGAGTGCTGAAGCAGGCTGGAAGAGAGGAGCCACAGGAACGCTATTCCGAGAAGCGTCCACGTCAACGTCTTTCTAAGCATGCCCCAGTCTCCTCCTTTCTGCAGTTTCTAACAACTTCCCTTCTACCTGCGGAACACTGGTGAGCTCTGAATGTTGGGTTCCGGGGCTAGCTGTAAGCAAACACACACTTTTTTCTTATTAACGCACTGGTAGGAAACTTGGAATCGGCAGGTAGATATTCTAAGCTCAGCTGTTCTAAAGTTCTAAGCATATTTAAACTCCAAAGAAAGTATTTATGAAGCTCTGGCAGCAGACTGGCCAATGATTTCACCACCACAGCAGAAGAGTGAGAAATTTTCGTTCAGCATGAATCTGCAGCGACCTCCCCACTCTAGTTTTCACCAAGTGTGTGCTTTGTGTTTCCTGTCTAATCCCCAGATGCTAGGACAGGTCTCCCCCAAAGCCTGGGGGCACCCCAAACCTGCCGGCACCACTGCAGCTCCCCCAAGAGCAGGCCACACATCTGCTTCCCAACGATCTGCCGGCACAGCCTTGCCTCCTCACGTACTGTCACCTCAGCCAACCAGGGTGAGCACAGTCAACAGTTACTGAGTACTTACTATGCGCTAGGTACTATTCAAAGCACATGACTGTGTCAACTCATCTAATTCCCAAGCCCCATGGGAATTTGCTTGAGGGGGAGACATTCTTTGGCCCAGATTCCCACATGGTTTTTATTCCCTATTTCTAGCCATGCTGTAAGGCTTTACATAACCGAATTTGCATTATGGTGCTATTTTTAAAAATCTCCAAAGATCACCACTTCAAGCATCAATGAAAGCTGTTAGTTCCCACCTAACATGATAATGTGGGAAAGAATATCTATTCTTACAACTAACTCAACTTGAATTCCAGACTTAAAACTGTCTTTCTGGAAGATGCTATTAGGAAAAGAACTCATGTAAGAAGTATGAGCTCTATGCTCTGTAAGTAACCACTAGAGAGAAACACATCAATATTGAAACTCACCTCGGCGGGAGACAGTTTCTTGGTCTGCAGCTGCTATTCACGTACCGCTCACCTCCCTTCCAGGCCTCCTGGTAACACTGGGAAATCTATGGTCACTGGTGGCATGGCATCAAACCGTTTACAGAATGTGAGTGTGAATAAAACACTTTCTTATTCTGATGACTTCAGACAGACTCCCCTGCACCTCCACCAAGCGGGCACAGGCTTAGGCTCACTGGGGAGACTGTTCACAGAGCACGTGATGTTCAGCTTTAACCACTCTTAATGTCCCTGGTTTGGGGGGCTCCAGACCACCAGAAATCTAACTGCTGGGGGGTGGGGAGTCCCCTTCGTTCATTCCTCTAACTCACTACTAGAAACTCACCTCTACTGCAGTTATTAATGAGAGCCAAGAAATGGGGACGTTATGATGAATGACTGATTATAAGGGTAAAATACCCCTCATTTGTCATTAAAAAAAAAATGTGGTAAGTATTTAAATTAACCAGTTTATTCTTTAGTGTACTGTAAAAACGGCTTTAAGAGGACTGGGGTGTTCGTTCTTCATTTCATTCGGTTCACTGACTTGGACAGAAGACCATGAACATAAACCGGAGTTGGTTTCAGGCTGTCAAAACTGCCAGGGAAATACTTAAAATGAGTGAATTTCCAACTAATGCCCATTTCAGTGATGTCAGAAGGCCCGTATTATTAAATAATTTATGAATAAACTTTTAAATAAGTTAATAATATTTTGACACTGCTAACATATTATTTGTCTCCAACCTAGGATATTTAAAATAGGCCCAATTCAACCCACAAGATGACTCTCAGACTTAAAGTGCTCCCACTGGGTAGAGTCTCTGCTTTGCTAATACCCAGAGGAGGGTCCGGCACATAACAGGCACTCAGCTGTTTGATCAAGACTGGAATGTACTTGGTACTAGTTAGCCAGACCTCATACAACCTTTATAGATGCCAAAGCCACATTTAACACACATACAGATTCTGTACGGGAAAGAAAGTTGTTCCAGCAACTTTCAAAGTTAGTAATAAAAAGAAAACTGCTACTTAGAGACAAATATAAAACATAAAACTCATTTTAATCTATATATATAAAATACAGCCTTAGCACAGACCATCTAACACATATGAAGTGCATATATGGGACACACTAAATGCAGCAAAGCCTTATTAAAATATTTGGCCTAACCCTCGCATCTTTGAAATGAATGTCATGATGGTGGGAAATAAATCATCTAGCTACCCAACCTAGAAAAGACAGATGAGTTGCCTTAAGTCTATTTGGTCTCTGCAGACTAGGTATTCACCATTCTGAGTCTTGCCAAAGTTGGTTCTGCGAATAGTTAGCTTAACTCAATTATAGATTTTTACCATAGTTACCTTAATATTTTGGTTTTTCATTGTCTATTGCTTTTTTTTTTTTTTTTATGGCTTCTTACTGCTGTTGTATTGGGGCATACAACACAGATCAGAGATTTTCATTTCTCAGAGAAGTTTCTCTCCTTGAGAAATTGGCACTTCGATCCTCAGCCTGTGTAACAGCTACACGTAAATGGATCCCACCAGCACTGTCACCAAACTCGCTGCTTAAGAAATTCTAGCACTTTGGCCACAAGAGTGCCCTGACGTTAAACCTTCTTAGGTGAACGCTTTCCACCACCGAATTCTTTTATTTAAATAGGTACCTGTGTGTAATTCACATATATGTTATAAGTTTCTACACACACACACACACACACACACACACACACGCACACACACGCACGCTCAGCAAAGTGAAATGTCTCTCTTGAATAGTAATCACAAGGGTATTAAAACAAATGCTGAAAATATTTTACATTTAGATCATAAAAATTTTTAAGGTAATGTGATGACATAAGACCTAAGAGATCAAATACATCATATATGATTGTCATATATGCATGCTGTGTTCATTGATTTTTAATTACTTTTCTCTTTAATCAGAAAATAAAAGAGCTTACCTTTGTATACTGAGACCACAGCTTACAGTCACTATATCTCAGCCTATTTTATACAAGTGATATGGCTACGAAGGTCCGAGGAGAACGAGAATAAAGTGAGATAAACGTGCTGAAAACTGCTTAAAAGTATTAACCTGAAATACACAGAGGGTCCAACACCAGTTTTAAAAATACATTAACGAGGTATTCCCAGCTCTTCAATTAATAACGGTGACTGACTCATGATTTTCAAACATTCACCCAAATTTTTAAAAAAGAAGAAAAGGCTAATACCAGCGAAATCTACCAGTGTTTTGTCCCCCAGGTTAACAATCTGAGTGACTACAAATGACTTCAGGACCCCTCACTTCACCGCACCGCGCACTGCATCTAGTCGGCATGAGGTATGTTGGGAATCTACTGGACCAATGGCCTTGCACGAGAGACGGGGTGCTCCTGCAACCTGAAGAAACAGGCTGCAGGCCACATCCCTGGCTGGGTGCCAGCTCCCATGCAAAGAATATGGCTTCAAGGAGGACCCCTATCTCTGAGAAATTATAATAGCGCTAACTGACGCAGTCAGGAATGCAACTATTCAATTTGTGTGCTAAAAAAGTTTAAAAACTGTCAGAAGATAGCATAACTCTCACACTAATTCTAAGTTCTACATTGGTCTGTAAACTCCCTGACAAGAGACTACGCTGCGAGGGGTTAAGTACAGATATTGCTAGGTTTCCAAAGGAAAGGTTTTAAAACAGACACCGTGGCTTTGAGTAAAGTATTGCTCTTCTTTAAAATGTTCAGTCATTGCTTTCCAAAAGAAGGTGTCAGAGTGGTGTATTTGAAAGCTGGAAAGCCTCAGGGGGTCACAATGCTCTTAAGACCAAGACATAGAAATTGCCATTTCAAGCCAGACAACCTGATGGTTCTAGAAGTCAGAGAAGAAATCTTGAGGGCCCAAGTGAATAATAAATGGTGCGACGCTCAGAGGCTGGCAATAGGGGCTGTCAATGAAAAAACCACCTACAGTGGGGAAAAGAGCAGAGAAGCAAAACTTTATGTTAATTTCACAGAATTTGGTGAAGCCAAGAGCTTCATTTATATTTCTCTGCTCTTTCAGCTGTAAGTGGAATTTTCATTACAAAATGGAGGGGTGGGAAGGGCGGGGCGGGGGGGCACTTAATTCATTACAAAATTTAAACAGTTGAACTTGCATGGTTACCACTTCTAACAAAGGACTGACAGCTCAATTATTTTAAGTAAAGCAGAGAAATGTAAAAGTTTGCAGCAACTGGGCAGGTTTACAACATGGTTAGTAACTTCCAACAAACAACAAAATTAAAAAAAAAAAAAATAAAGGACTTGGTAGAAACCATTTGAAATGACTGCCATCATGTTGGAAAACAGCACAGCTCCCTTTTTCACCATTACGGAGGGGTTGAGCTATGACGCTGAGTCAGCTACTTCAAAAGAATTTTCTAAAGAGAAATCTCCAGAGAGATTCCAACTTGGAATGCAAATTTGACGATCAATTTCAAATACAATACAGCTGCAGCTGCCAATTAATAGTATTCCAAAAACAAAGAGGACTATTGTAAATATTTAATAAAAACTGGACACTATCAGCCATGCTTTTTCTTCTCAGTGATGGCTCCGTTTCATCCATAGGTCAGCAGAACGAATCAATGAAACATGAAAACTCCCAGCTGAAATGGGGCCTCGTTTGTGTCTAGCCATTAATGCACAGGATGAGAATGATAAGTTCACAGCTATTTCTAGCAAATGATGAGGTTTTATTAAAGTTATCACCCACCACTAATAAAGACAAAAAAGGTCAGGGAGCAGAAGTAACAAACAAACAAACCATTGTGTAATAAATGTACATCTGAGAAGTGACACTAACATTTGTTTCGAATTGCCTATTTCATTCTCATTTAGTGGTCCCAAAGAAATCTGCTACATAAATTTGCCATACTTTGTGAAGCCCACTCACTGATGATGGGCAATGCTCAGGTCTGAAAACAGAATTGAAGAGGGAAGAGGAAAGCTAATTCATACTGAAAACAGGACATTTTTAAAACACAGTGACTTGGGAGTATGGACAGGGGACCACGCTGTCGCTTTCGTGGGGGTGAGCACCTTAATAAAACCATTACCTTCTAGTAACATCATAGGCTTTCCGCACGAGGTGAGAGCGCAGGTGGAAGACTTAGGTGTGCGCCCTTTACAGAACAGCACAATGTTACCGACCCGTCACTGTTCACCAGCTTACTCAGGTGTCTTAAAAATAAATGCTGACCCATGGCTGAAACCTGTCACTTTTCACAGCAGCACTCAACAAGAACTGGGACAATCGAAGAGCAAGTTTTTATGGGGACCCTGTTGCTGCTTTAGATTCTGATATAATTGAAGAGGAAAAGAAGACCCTTCAATGAATCCCAGAAAAATTACTAATCTTCTATCTGCATGAAAAAAGCCAGGGAGTGAACATAGTATCTTACAGAGTGAAGAAGGCCACAAGAACAAGAGAGGGTGATTGATTAATTTATTACTTTTTAAAACTTGGAAATTCGGAAATTACTAAAATAATCACATTCCTCCTTTCCCATCTCTGGGTAGTGTCATCATTTTAGTAAGCGATGCTCGGACAACAGAATATACCTTGATCGTGGGGAGGCCCTCGTACAGCAGGAGCACAAAGGGCTTACAGAGTAGACTGGCTCAGACTGACAACCGCCTCTGCTTGCTTTTTAGCACTTGGCTTACAAATGAATGGGTTTCTAGGGCAAAGTTATCATTAGTTTTCAATTCCTTGTAATTTGATACCAAAACATATCAAAAATAATAAGCTAAAACAATATTCAAACCCATATTTTATTGGCTTTAATTACACACTTCAATATTTACAAAGTTAAAGTTTAAATGAAAAGTCTCTGTTGTATTAAAAAAAATAACTACAGCCCGAGTTAAAGTGCCCTGGGGCAAACACATGTCAATCAGCTAAGAATCGGTGGCTGCGTCAGGAACCAGGCAGTACTCTGTTACAACAAAGCAGTTTATTTGTGATCAGTGTTTGAGACTCTATACATCCTTCACAAATTTAATTTTACATAATCTGATACTCTTCTTAAACTTTGAAAAAAAACCCTACAACAGAAGGGCTGGTATAAGTTATTTTCCGGAAATGAGGTACCGTTTCACAGAACTAGTTTCTTTTTTGTTTGTTTTCAAGTTTTAGAGAACTAAATTTGCATTTTTTAAAATCAAAAAGTAGGAAAGATGTTCTTTACAAATAATTTTGATCAAGTATGTGTTCAAAGAAAGCAAGATAAAAAGGCTTTTTCTCTAACATTCTGTATTGTACTGTATTGTTGTTCAATAGGAATTAGCTTCTGTCATTTGCTAAAAGAATGAGTAGTGGGGAACAGGATATGTTGGGAATTTCATAACGGGTAACAGAACCATTCTCTTGGGTAAACCTACAGAGAAAAGAAACGGAGAGGACTCCAAATAAGTTTGATAATCCAATAAAAATTTCAGGTAAAAAAAATCTTACAATAATTATCATTAACCTTTTCCAGATTAGTCAGTCAACATGTACCATTTTGGAAGAGGCCCACAAATCGCTCACAGACCTCCAATTTTGAAATTGCTCTTAATATTTTGATATTTTTTTTCCACTCAAAATTAAGATGGCTACATCACAAGAAGAATGATATTCAGAAAGCAATATCAAGTGAGCTGCCATGAATTCTAAAAGAGCAAAAGCAACGCTACCGATTAATATCCTATAGTGACTCTAGAAATCCATCGGTTCTCAATTTGGCACATGACGTGTTACAGGAGAAACAGGGACTTTCAAGATCCAAAGCACATCTTTCTGTGCAGACCTCAGCTCCCCAGAAAGACAGCTCCAAGTGGAGCAGTGACCGGGCGCGTATCTGGTTAATGGCTACTGCCAATATTGGCATGGCAAATCTGGAAAGATTAATTTACTTCCTTAATTTTGTAATTAATGAGTTCTTGTGGCCTCACAAACTTCTGCATACTCAAGTAGGATTTGAAATCTGCTTCTATTTCTATTCTAATCTTTAACCTACGGAGAAATCACAAAGCAGCAACAGCAGGTATTCAAGAGCACCAGATGATCAGAGGGAAATTACCCCACATGCAACAGCTTTACGAAGGCCAAAAGACATATTTACCTTACAGCCAAAATAAAGCATCGTTTTAGTAGGTTGGCATCACAGTAACATTTAAAAACCAAATCTTTTATGTGAAAAATGGGGGCACCAAATTTCACCAGCTTTGGAAGTCAGTTATATGGCACATGGAAGAGAGGGGCCTTCTGAAGTCGGGGCTCAGAGGCCGCAGGGTGAAAGTATGATGTTAGAGGAGAGGGCAGAAAAAGAGAGAAAAATTAAAAAGACTGAGGGAAAACGTGAATGTAGCTTAGAACCTAGACAGAGAATTGTTTTAAAGGGAAAAATAAAGCTCTAGCAAACCTGTACTAAAGAATATGCGACTTACTATGTCTGAAAGAAAAACACTGAAGAAATGTAAGAACTACCCCAGAAGGCAAATGCTCTGGTGCTCGCACAGACATATTACAATTAATCTACTGAGTCAAATGGATTTGGACAAACTGATCAGACCTAATTCACAGGAAGGATGAGGTGGTCAGGATATCCGGAAGTTGGCTGAATGGTAAAAGCCAATGGCCGAATCAAAAAGAGCTAGCGAACTTAAATTTAGAGGCCATTCTGGGTGAAAGCATACTCTTGCATGAGTCCCCAGCTCCTAATCGCCTCGTATCTGAGAACATGGGGAGACTAAGCAAACCCTGACCAAACCAGAGCATGCCAGAGGAGACATTCAAGTAGAGGGTGCAACTCCAGACTCTGCACTTTGCCTTACAGGAAACTCACCCAAATATTGGACCCTATCTGCTTCTCCACATCCCTCCAAGATATAAATTGTCTCTCTTAACAGGGAAGGTGATCAAACTGTTCACTTTCTACTTATTTCTGCTGCTATAAAATCAGATGAAGCTTCAGTTTAGCAGTGTCTTAAGGACCCATGATTTTCATCCCAACAAAAATGGAAAAGCTGATGCATGAAGAGAAAAAGCATAATGAGAAGTCTTGCGGCTCGGGGAGAGGGCTGATGCCACAGCAGCAACACACTCGGGCTTCCTCTCCGTGCACATGCAGGCCCAGCCCGGGGTCACTCTGAATCGCACACACGCACGCACGCACGCTCCCTCACACGCGCACACACGCTTGCTCTCTTCTCTCAAAGACAAACATCCTGGCAGATGGCCGATTCTGTAACATGTAGCACCTGAGTTAGGAAAAATGTCTACGAGAGCATATCACTGACTCCAAACCTATTGCCTCCATTGCCACATAAACCTCATTCAAAAGTTATCCAAAGGGCCACTGAGGTTCGCTTCTGCATCTGCTTTATTTTTTTATTTTGGGAAGGAGAAGAGACACTCTGTGGTTTTCTGACATGTGCTACAGACCTCCTCAGTGAGCGCTGAGGTAGCACTGCCCCCGACCAGCTCTCTAGGGCCCGGTTACTCCACCTCTAGAGCAAAATTTATGGAAAAGGGTGACAGTTACAAATTTGAGGTGAGCATTTCCTATCTCTAACTTAAATCAGCCACAGTTCACACAGTTTCAAACCAGGAACTTAAAAGTTACTGCATAACTGGCAGGCAGCCAAGCTAGAAACTGCGTATGGCCCTTCAGTAGCCTTTGAATGGAGTATAAGTTGGCTGTAAGAAGAACTACTTAAAATACTTAATTTCAGTATGGTCAGAAACAGGCAATTAGAACAAGCAGCCCTTCAATCAGGCAAAGCGGAGAGAAGAGCAACTCCAACCAAACCAAGAACCACAAGGTTGTGGCATTTTCAAAGGGAATTTAAGTTGGGTCACTAGAATGAATAGGTCTGAGAGCCTCCAATTCATTTAAAGAAACCCTAGATACAAGCTGTGCTTGGGGTTGCTGTGACAGTCACTCATGGGGAAAGCGGTAAGACGCTGTACGTACCATAGGCAGGGGCAGCCGTGCTGTAACCATATGGTGTCCCATAGCCTGGTGCAAAGAAGAAGAAAGCAGATCAGTCCAGGACGAAGGGCAGCTGGCACTGGCCCAATTCACAAGTACCAGCAGACCCAGGACCCCAGGTCCTGAGGATTCTTCCGATGCTGGTGAGCCTATCGATCCCTCCGGGCCTGCTTAGAGAGGAAGCTTTTCGCCACAGCCGACGAGGGTCCCTGACCTACTGGAACACCCCATCTCTCTCCCCCAATTTGCTGACCACGCTATATTATAATGATCAACTCCCTGTCTGTGTTCCCCTCGAGCGTGGCAGAGACCAACTCTTACACATCTATGTATCACCTGAACTAGCAGAATGTCTGGCATATAGTAGCTGCTCGCTAAATACAATTTGTTGAACAAAGGAATACTTAGAATCACTCAAATTACCAATTTCTCAAAGCTGGAAAACAGAACTTTCCAAGTCTCTTTTCAGAAAGCAGCGACAGAGCAGGCTGAAGCCTCAACTGTCACTCAAGAGGTCACTGTGGGCTTGAGGGCAGGGTCCCTGTCTTGTTGATACCCAAATTCCTGGGCTCAGAACAGGGCCTCTCAGTAAATACTGGTGAAATTGACATTAGCATCTGGTGCCTGTGAAAAAAGGCTCATATTGTCAAAAAAAAAAAAAAAAAACCCACCCCGACAATAACAACAAAGAACACAGAAGATTTTCAACCAGCTGGTTCTGGCACAAGTTTCTTATACGTCCTGAGACATATAACTTCTGAGTTGCCATTTTCTCATCTGTAAAACGGGAAGCCTTCCAAACTACTTTATAGTATTGTAGAGATTAGAAATACTATGTTAAGAGAAGCTACACTCTTTAAGTTTTCAGTAAAACAACTTTAAAAATATAAATACTAAATCACGTGGGTAAATCTCTAGGAAAAAAATGGTTTCTAAAAAAGAAGGGCACAAAATCTACACAAAGCCCTTCACACTGAATCCAAAACAAAGAAAGCTTTCCTACATCACAGCCCTTTTATTTCTAATCACTTCTCCTGCTCAGAATTTTTTTTTCCCCACAGCCTCTAACAGACCAACTGCAACTCATCCTTTAGATCTGGGACCAAATATCACCTCCTCTGTGAAGTCTCCCAGACTTGCTGCTTACTCCTTCGTCCACCCATGTTACAGCTTGCATTGTATTACATGATGTTTGCTCAAGTGTCCACTCTTACCCACCTGAGCCCAAGCATGCACTAGGGCAGATGCTCGGTCCTGGCCATCTCTGACCGCCCAGTTCTTGTTTGGCACAAAACACTCAAATGCATGTTGAACAAGTAAACTGGTTTAGGGACTAACTGAAACATTTCCTGAGAGATGAAAAATTATCACTTTTTAGTCTGTACTTAAGTCATATACAACTTAGTCTTGGTCTTATTCTGTCTTCAATGCTCAGTAGCATATTTCAAGAGGATACAATGCAGCTGAAATAAATAGTAGGAAATAAGCAGTGGGAAAGTAGCAGAGGCCAAAAGAGAAATTAATGTTTAAAAAAGAAATTTGTACACCAAATCCAGGAAAAAGTAGCTGGTTGGCTAAGGCTCCAGTTTCAAGGGTTTTACCAAAACCTCCTTCGAGAGAAATGAAACTAAACTACTAAGCTGGACACTGAACAGACCGTTGGGGCTCTAATACCGATGTCATCTCTCACAAGCAAGGTGACTTTGAATTGTACTTGTTATTTAATCTCTCCAAACCTCATAGTCTTCTGCAGTGACTGAGTTGGCAGGGGGGAATGTAACTGAATAATATATGTAAAAATACTTAACTACAGTCCTTGCTGCATGGAATACACTCCACGAATGGCATATGACCAATTCATAATCTAAATCGACCTCACCTGAATCTTCTCTAGGCTATAAAAAACATTCACGTTTAAAAGCTTCAGGAAACAGGCCTTTCACAGAGGCCAATGTGGTGACATAAGAGAGAAGCTATTATAGAGCAGATGAGGCTGGCAACAAGCAGACAAGGATGATCCCTTTCACGGTTACAGTCACTGGACAGTGGCTGCTTCCTCTCGAGCAGGAGGTAAGCGTTCCCGGACTAAGCAACCACAGACAAAAACGGATGGAGTCCCAACAGAACACGTAATCAAAGGCTACCTCATCTCAATAACTTGCCTATTATTAATAAGTGAGAGCTGCTCCCTATAAACAATGCATTAAATAAGGCAAAAATAATAATAATATTAAATTTCAGGAGAAACAGCGAGATGCACAGAAGAATGTCTTAATTTTGGATGCATAAACTGTATCAAACTATAACTAAACTTTCCCCTGCAGCACTCATATTTAAGTGTTCCCTGTCCCCTTAAATGGCACAATCAGCCAATCTAGTTCCTCTAGCTGAAAATCCTAGGGAATCCTTGAAATCCTTTTTAACTCTCCCTTTTTAATTCTCCATATTAAATCTATCAATTTTGCTTCTGAAAGACTCCAATCTATTCAGTTGCTGTCACGCTATCTAATTCTCTACACCTGCTAGAGACACCTCATTGTCTCTTGCCTGGGCTACTAGTTTACAAACCTTGTCTCATCATGCCCACTTGTCCTTAAAATCTATTTATACTCCAGAGTAATCTTGATGAAGTCTGATCTCGTCACTTCTCTCCTTAGAATCCTTGTCACTTCTTTCCTTAGAATCCTTCACACCTCCCCATTACACTTAAGATTCTAAGACCAAAATCCAAACCGTAGCCTCCCAGATGGGTACTGAGCATCCCGCTTTAGCTCAAATCACTCCTCATCCCCCCAGCCCTGAAGCGCTCCACATCACATTTGGCCTCTAATTCTTAAATGAGCCGAGTTCCCTACCACCAGCACCACGAGGCCTCTGCGCATGCTCTTCTGTCCCACTCTTCTCTGAGTTAACTCCTACTCAGTCTTCAAAACTCAGTTCAACTGTTCTCTCTTCAGAGGCTTCAGGGACTCAACAGACTACATCTGGTTCCTTTGTTACATCCTCTCACAGTATCATGTCCTCCTTCATCGTAATCATCTTGGTTTATAATTGTGACTATCTGATTAGTATATCTGACTTTTAGACCATAAACTTCATGAGAGCAAAATCCACATATGGTGAATGAGCAAATGTATTCTTTATAAGACACACCTTTGAGATATGCCCCTACTGAGATCAACTTTTAGAAGTATAACTCTAAAGTCACACCATCCATACAACTTCCCAAATAGCCTATTCTAATTCTTAGGGGAAAAAAAAAAAAAAAATCACAAACTAAGTGAACTTCTTAGGAGTGTTACATTAAAAAATAATGACTGGATAAACTCAATCTTTAAGACAATTTCATCTTGACCAACTACGAGCAGTTTACTTGTCAAGTTAAAAGTTCCATACTTTCAGCATTGCAGAGAACTTGATTTTAATCCACTGCTAAAATGACTTAAGGATTAGAACCGAAGGCAGAGAGGAGGCATCTTTTTCCATCTCCCTCAAGCCATGTGCTAAAATGAAAAGAATATAAATTTTCGAACTGCAAACGTCTACATTCAACTCTGCTCTGCTGTTTACTAGATGTCTCGCACTGGGCCTTATCTCCTTAAACTTTAGTTTCTTCATCTGGAAGATGGAAATAATTTCTATTTGAGGAAACACTGTGAAGGTTAGAAATAATTAAGCGAAATCATTCACATGAAAGTATCCGGTACATACTAAGCTCTGGGTAAATAAGTTCCCCTTTTTCTCTTTTTGTACTTTGTTAGTCTTTGATGGTTTCCAATTAGTCTCTTATCAGCTATTTTTCTATCTTGTTACACCCAACCTGTCTTCTCTATCCCCACTGAACACACCCTGCTCAGATGTCCAAACTCCTCAATCTGTGGAATATCTTTTAACTTCCTCATTGTCAAAATATGTCCCCTCAACCAAGTGCAATATCCCTTATCTGTCACTCAGCAGATTTCAGGAGAAAACCTATGACATTCTGTGGGTTCCCTTCTTTTCGGTTTCTGTGCTCACGCATCTTATACCCATGTTACATTTGCAGAGACCGTGTATGACCCTGGAAAGCAAAGGAAATGCCGTTCATCATACTTTGGCCCAGACAAGGAGCCAGGCTTCGCAGGCTGCACTGTACCTGGAGCTATGTAGCCAGGAGCAGCTGTGGCCCCAACAAAAGCTCCCCTAGTCAGGGCTCCTCTTCCTCGGCCCCGAACCGCCTGGACTGCTGCAGACACAGCGCTGTTCACGATGCCCTTGGCCTGTGAAAACAACACATTTTCATCTCTGAGAAAAATAAGAACTGCCATTCTATCACTCTTTGTCACATACAACCTTGGGCCTGCAGAGGAGACAATGAGTCGTTTATGCCTTAAACCTTCACTCTATCATTTGTAAAATGAAAATGACATGTACCTTACAGAGTTGCTCTGGGGAATATGCTGGGCACATAAAAGTATGCGAATAACTTCTTGTTTTCATGTGAGGGTTACCCAAGAAGAGTTTGTTTTCTACTTACAAATTTCAGTATTCAAATTATATCTGAAGTCAATTTAGGCCTGACTAAAATAATTGTAGACAATGGATACCCAGTTTCAAAATCTATTGAATTCACCACCCATAGACAAAAATACTGCAACAATAAACCACCTAGAATCAGCTGAGAATCTGAATAGGTTTTTTTTTAAAAAAAGGACTAAGACAGGAAGACCAAAGATATGGATGCTCCTGCTCTAAGTTCCTGAGACCTCACGAAGGTGATGTGATTTCCTTGAGCCTAATTCTTCTGTGTGTGTGAATCATTAAAAAAAAATACCAACTCTAAAGTCCCTTCTGGTAAAGTCACATAATCTCTCTAGGACAGTCTCCCCAGTAATTGTAAAATGAGGATAAAGATACCTAATTTGCTTTCCTTACTTCAGAGTAGAAAGAGCAACTGAGAAAACATATATAAAACTTTGAAAAGCATCCTAGGTAAGTCAAGGAGTAACAATACACAGGGCTGCTAAAACATCCTTTTCCAAACGGAAATTTGAAGACAAATCAAAGGATATCTAGTTTTAAATACTCTACTTATTTTTTAACATAAAGATGCAACAAAAACTCCAGCGAGAAACTCCTAACATTTCCTACTATAAGCGAGGCACAGGGGAGGAGGCACAGGGAGGAGGCACAGAGCCTCTAGACTCATTGAATGACAAAGTCCACAGTGCCTCAGGCAGCTACAGTCGGAGCACACACTAGCTTTTCTCACACTGAAACATCGCCATCCTTTGCTCCTCCTAGGTTATGCTCTACCGCCAGTATGACTGGGCAGAAGTCAGTTTCAAGGTTGAAGGTATCAAACACAGGGAACTGCCATTTTTCTTTTTTGCTGAAAAAAATCCAACCCACAAATCCAAAATAGACTGCTTCTTGGCTGTCAAGCACATTGAGCACAGGAGTTTTATAGCTTCTAGTATGGAAAATTTCTAAAAATGAGTGAACCTCAAGCAGTTTTAGTTTTGTTTTTTTTTAAACACAGCTTAGTCAAAAGTAGTCAGGAAGTAACAATCTGGTGGCAACAGTGACTTCACACAAATCAAGCTCATGTCTACTAGGACCCAACTTACCTAATAAGTCTCTCTGCATGTAGGCTTTTTAAACATAAAATTAACTGACCAAATACAAGATGTAACCCACAGGAAAAACACATAAAAATTAACAAAGTAACAATTATCTTTCTAACTAATTTAGAACATATTCTAGAAGATTTTAGGAAAAGAAAATCCACTT
This sequence comes from Pteropus alecto, assembly GCF_000325575.1. NCBI lineage: Eukaryota > Metazoa > Chordata > Mammalia > Chiroptera > Pteropodidae > Pteropus > Pteropus alecto. The sequence continues at coordinate 307,055 of NW_006441061.1, forward strand.
GTTCTCTCTACATGTCTTCCTCTGCAATCTAAACACTTTATTTTTATTTCATCTCAGTAAAAGTTAGTTTTATTTGTTTATATTTTCAATCCTAAAATTTAATTAGAGTTTATTATAGTAAAAACAGGAAGCTGAAATGAAAACAAAACAAATTTCTAAGATGGCTCTAATGTGCAACAGTAGAATGCCCGTGGTTTTCGGAAGGAGAAGAATCCAGTTTTAAAGGGAACCTCTACCACCTATTAACTACATTAGCAGTATCTTCATTTCTTTGGGCCTTGTTTCCTAATCTATAAATTGAGATCAATTCTACCCTCCTATAATGAATGGTCTTGGCATACATAAAAGGAACTTTATCACAGAATCTTAAATAATCTAAGTTTCCTTCTATTAGTCAAAATATTTTTAATTGATTTCTATCATATAATATATTCAGACTTAGTACACCAGATCCTCCATGAGGGAGAGAACGTGTCTCATATTTATGTATCTTTTTTCTCTCACAATCATGCACATGGTATATGTATAGGAAATATTTCTGAATGCATAAATGAGCGGATGGAAGAATCTGTTACCCACAGCATGTAACTAGAAAGCCACCTCTTCTAAACACCTTGCTACAACCCTTCCACAGCAGCGACATTCCCAATGAACGGAAGCAACACGGCGTCAAGTCTATGGTGCAGCCCCAAGAGAAAACCCAAAATAAATAAAGCAAAAGTTCAAAACTGAAAAAGAAATGGAAGAGTCTCAACAGACTGATGAAAGCAAGCTCCAAGTACTCTTGACAGCTTCCCTAAACTAAACAAATGCTAACACCTCATTACAATCTGATCCCTTAGCACCCAACCTCATCAAGAGTGACCTAAAGTCCCCGAATAATGCTAATAGTTTTTTTTTTTTAATATATGATTTGCCTAGAATGACCACAGAATAGGGAACCACTGACACATTTATATTATTCATGACCAAACCCAAAGAAAAGGTTGCTAAATCCAATAAAAATAATTTCAGAAAAAGCTAAAATGGCATAAAGACAGAAAAAGGAACCTTAATTCTGATAATATTTTTCAAAGGGATTACAGAGGTTTAATGCCTAACTCATACCTGAGGGATAATCTTCTTTTTCTTATTATTTGCTGCATTGGGTCCAGAAAACAGCTTCTCCAGGGCAGCTAACGCTGCGCTTGCCTTTGCCACTTTCTTATTTGGACCTGCACCTCTGAATTTCTGTCCATCTACTTCTACCTAAAATCAAGAACAACACTCTGCAGTTATCCCATGCAATTCCTCTATGTAACACAGGAAATACCAAAAGTCAAACAGTGCAACAAGAATTGACTCAGTCTAAAACTTTTTTACATATAAACTCAGGATATCCTATGTCTTTGAGGGGAAGAATAAGGTTGGCTTGTATCTTGGTACCTCCATCACAAAGCGTTTGTCATGGCTTCCACCAGTCTCCGAGATGAGTTCATACTTAAGCCCTCTTCTTTTTTCATTGAGCTCCATTACAGGATTTTTGCCACTTGCTGTGAGGATAGGGCCCTGAGTTCTTACCTAAAAGGAGATTCAATTGAGTAAGATTTTAGAGTATTAAATTTCTTATTAATAAAAGCATGTCTCTGTTGAAAAAGAGGCTCAAAAACTGTACTTTAAAGCACCTAGGGGCTAGGATGCATGATCACGTCTATATACAAATAACAAAATATCTGTAAAGGTATGGAAACTCTACAAGCAATAAACATCATAGTCATTGGCCAGCATGCCTTTGAAGCAAAGCTGTCTCAACAGATCAGTATTCAAGAGCAATGTAGCCTTGCCATTACATGGCACTCTAGGGTCTGGTCTGGAGTGTTTATGGTCTAAGAATAATAATCTAAATGACTAGCAAAGTGGACCAAACAGTTGAGATTCACCTGACACCTGAGCGTTTACTATTTTCATCTTCAAGGTTAGAAAGCAGTAACTCTCAATTTAGGAGGTGGGAAGAAAATGCCCCCTCACATCTCTCAGTCTCTCTAAAGAGATTTAGGGCACCTTAGATTTAGGGGTACAGAGTATGGATTCTGAAATTTTAAAATAACGATAAAAGTAGTCATACCCTGTCCTCAAGGAGCTAGAGTGTAGTGGGAGGGACAGATATAATCACTGTAAAACAACGTGTATTATAGAACGGATGTAAATTATGGAAACAAAGTAGAAGGAATCATTTACTAGGGCCATTAGGATAGTTTTTGGAAGTGACAATGTGAACCTACCCTTAAAAGGGAAGTACCAGACCATCATAAGGAAGAAGCAAAGGGGAAGGGCATTCTGGACAGAAGCAGCAGCAAAGGCCCAAGACAACATTTGTTTGGGAAATAACAGGAAGTTCAATTTGGCTATAAGGGGTGAGGAAAGTAAGGGAGGATCTGATTAGAAACACCCTTGATGGAGCCCAATCATAAAGGACTTTGTATGCCAGGCGCACAAGCTGTGACTTTATCATGGGCAGTGGGGGGACCACTGAAAGACTTTAATCTGGAAAAGTTCATGATTATACCTGTGTTGTAGAAAATTACTTTAGGAGTAGTAGAAAGAACTGACTTAAGGAAGGATAAGAGTAGGGGGAAGAAAGAAAAGTAATTTGTGTAAGAGTGTGAGGCTCAAAAGAAGAGAGAAGCTAGCACCAAAAATCAAACCGATTGCAAAATATTACAACTAAAATTGTGAGAAAATAAAGACCCAAAGATTGAGCACTTTTTGAGGTTAGAGATTATGTCTTTAATTCCATCACAGTAATAGCTCAAGAAATGCTGAACAAAGAAATGAATGCCCAAAAGAATTACTATGTTTATAAACCTAATGGAAGACAAGATCCTCTGATTTCATAAGTGGTTGATGCTGTAGAAATGAAACGCTGGACAATTTTTAAAGACAAATTTAACAACCATTTCTGAGTCTTTTGTAATAAACATCCCTTCTTGAAGAGTTTTGAAAATCTACATTTTTTAAATTTCTAGGCAAATTTCGAGTCTCCAGCTTTAAAAGGTAATGAGTCAATTTTGAAACTAAGTCTATGGTAATCATTCCCTGCTTTCCAAATCCAAAATTGCTTTCATAAAAATGAGTCAAGACACAAAAATATTTGCATTTCTAATCAGTTACTATTTTGAATGAAGAATAAGGGCACTGCCCCCCATTATTACATCATACAGAAACAAAGCATCAATGTTTTCACTACCAAAACCTCCACATGTGGCCACTATCAGTGCAGCCCACACTGCTCTCTCTCTTCCTAATTCTCTTTGAACTTAACGGTCTGAGTCTCATAATTAATGAGCCCTTTTTCTCCTCAGCATTTATAACACTGCCAGCAAAACATCTTGTCCTACCTGCGACTATCGCTTGTGAATGACTGGTCTCTCAAAAGCCAGGTGCCATGTCTTCTATCCTCCACAACATCACACAAGGAGTCAGGCATCGTTTTTACAAGCCTCAGTCCCCATCAGTCCCCTCCATACTGGCCCACTTGGCACTTCTTAACATTTACTTTCACAAATCCTTTATACCTAATATTCCCCTGACCTAGAATGCCTTCTTTCTACCTCTGTCCTAAAAAAAAGAAAAAAGAAAAAGGATTCTACTCATCATCTAAAACCTAGCTCACATTTTACTCCTGCTGATTTTATATGTAAGTTTCACAATCACGTCCTCCTTGGAGATGCTACATCGTGATGCTCATTTTACAATCACAGCACTTGTTGCATTGCATTGTAATTGGTTACTAACATGCCTTTCTTTTGCCATTCTAGCCTGAGGGCATCTGGAGGCTCTGGACACAATTTCTTCAGCATCTGGCAGTAAGCAGGTACTAAAAGGGGTTTACAGACTGAAAAAATTAATAGTCCACTAAGCCTTTATTACTCATTCTTACAAATGACAAAATATTTTTTAAATGTTCATGTAAGCTCTTGCTGTTACTTTAAAGCCAATTTTCCTTACCTAGAATGCGATAGACAAGGGCTCCACAAATCCCCAAGGATGCTGTGAATACTCAGTACTTGGATTCTGGCCCACTCTATGGTCTGTGGTAATATGCCCACAGGCCAGGACTGACTCGGTGTGAGGGACACATGAGGTCAAGCTGTGCCTTCCCAGAGCCAGTCTTCGAATGATACTAAATTTCCTCCACTAGATCTTTTGTTTATTTAATATAATTGGAAATACTACTTTCACAGCCAAAGGGAAATGCTAATTAAATTAGGGTACATTCATATGTTGTGCAGTTAACAGTTATGTTTATAGATATTTTTAGAATTAAGTGAAAAAAATGAGATCTAAAACTACATTAAAATGATTGCTTTTATAAAAATACTCATAGAAAAAAGGTTGAATAGAAATAAATCAAAATATTAATAATGGCAGCCTCTAGAATTTTATATGATTTTGTTTATACTTTTCCATCTCTCGAATTTTCTACAATGAAAACAGATTACTTATTTTCTAAGGAAAAACTATGTAAGCATACCTCTAAGGTACTGGAGGTTTCAGTTGTGGAATTTCCAGTATTATTGCTTGAGTTTGAAGACACTGTTTCATTTTTGCCTTCATTATCTGATTTTTCATCAGAACTCATACATTCGATATCTGCATCAAAGCCTGTTGGGTATCCCATTGCCTGCAATACCTGTACAAATTACATTAAAATTCTGTTTTTATTCAAACACCAGAAACCACAAAGAACAGATGAAATAGTTAGAACAACAGTTTCAAGTCCATGACATTTGAATCCATAAAACACCTGTAAGGAAGAGCAAGATGGTACTAAATCTACAAATCCTTGGTTAAGCAAGTTTTACCTACCAGGGTACAATCATAGAAAATGGGAAAAATTTCCTCGGAGTAATTAGGTTTAGATAAAGGATGATGGAAATGCAAACCTGAGATTGTTCCTGGTCCATTTAATTTGAAGGTAAAAGGTAGAGAAAATAAATAGCACAGCCAGTTCAACCAAAGAGGTATGGGGCGAAGGAGAAGAGCACACTGGAGAGAGCACACTGGACCAGAAAGGAAGAGATGTGAGGGTCTAACCCCATATCTCCTCTGGTCCTCAATTTTCCAGTGTGCAAAAGAGGAGGACTGATTAGTTGTTCTCTCTATCAGCGGTCCCCAGCCTTGGCACCAGGGACCAATGCTCCTATGAGAATCTTATGCCTGATGATCTGAGGTGGAGCTGAGGCGGTGATGCTGGCGCTGGGAAGAGGCTGAAAAAAAAAAAAAGCTTCGCTCTCACCCATGGCTCACCTCCTGCTGTGCAGCCCGGTTCCTAACAGGCCATGAACAGGTATAGGTACCGGGTCCACGGCCCAGGGGCCGGGAACCCCTGCTCTAAATTCTATGACTCAATCCATTAGGAAAAATTAGCACAGAAAGGCACCTAAGTTTTCTTTACCTTGGAATCAATTGGTCCATCAATTACAAAATAACATCTGAAGCTTTCTACTATTAACCTCTTTTGCTTTTACCTTAAACCATAATTGAGACTTGAAATAAAAGATTCATTCTCTAGGTTTACGCTCTACACTAAGGAGCCAGAAACAACTACGTTATGACTCAGCAATTTCACTTCTGGGTATTTATCCAAAGAAACCTAAAACACTAATTCAAAAAGGTATCTGCATCCCTATGTTCATCGCAGTATTATTTACAAGTCAAGATATGGAAGCCACCTAGGTGTCTATCAACAGACAACTGGATGAAGAAGATGTGGTACATATATGCAATGGAATATTACTCGGCCATAAAAAGGAATGAAATCTTACCATTTGTGACAACATGGATGGACCTAGAGGGTATTATGCTAAGTGAAATACGGCCGATAAAGAAAGACAAATACCATATGATTTCATTTAAATGTGGAATCTAAAAAACAAAATAAACAAAACAGGAACAAACTCATAGATACAGAGAACAAACCGATGGTTGCCAGGTGGGAGGGTGTTTGGGGAGGTGGGCGAAAATGGTAAAGAGATTAAGAAATACAAACTGGCAGTTACAAAATAGTTACTGGGATGTAAAGTACAGCATAGGAAATATAGTCAATAATACTGTAATAAATATGTATGGTGTCGGGGTAGAAGGTAACTAGACTTATGGGGGGGGAATCGCTTCCTAAGTTATATAAATGTCTAACCGTTGTGCTGTACACCTGAAACTAATATAATATTGAATGTCAACTGGAATTGAATGAAAAATTTTAAAAAAAAAAGTTTTTCAGAACTGTGTGTTTGTGTGTGTGCACGCACACAGGCATGCCTTTTAAAACCTCCTTCCGGGTTATACTGCTTTTTAATTTACAAGAAAATATGTTCATTAGCATCTTTATAAGCCTCTTTTAAACAGGTGATAATTCATATCAAAAAATATAAAGATAGGTTCCTAAAGATTCCTGTATTTGTCAGCTTTTCACTAATGTTTTAAGTTGCTGGAGTATAAAAGCAGCATCATTACTTCTTTACAATCCCAGCTATATCAAACAGGTTTCTGGAAAAATTACTCTGAAACCTAATTAGAGGATGCCAAGGGCTGGGGGCCTGTGGAAGAGATTCACTACAAAGGGACATAAGAGAACTTTTTGGGTGAAAGAAATATTTTGAATCGGGACTGAGGTGATGGTTACATGATCATAAATATCTGACAAAACCATATACCTAAAAAAGATTAATTTTACTGTATATAAATTATACCTCAATCAACAAACCTGCTTTTAAAAAAACAAACAAATCTATTCTGATAGCCACACAAATGAGAAGCCAGGTGGCCTAGCCTTGATAAACAATGGCATCTTGTCAGTATAAATAAAATAGTATTACTCTAAACAAAAAAATAGGTATAAGTAAAACTCTGTATCAAGAGAACTAAAATTAATTCACTCAATTCATATGGAGAATATGGCACTCTGATGAACATTTCAAATCAAAAAAAATTCCTTTTGTTCATTGTGAGTAAAGCCAAGAACACTATTTTAACATCTTGAGTTCTGAAAGTAGTCAGGTAGCACTTTATATTAAGACAATAACATCATTTGGTTATAGCCTCGTCAATATTTTATAAAGAAAACACCTTCTCCACTGAGTCCTGCAAATATACTCTCCCTGAGAAATCTCATCTCTGAGAGAAGAAGTATCAGTCTGGAATTAACACTAGCTAACAAGCTGCGACTCAAAAGCCAAGAGTCACAAATAAATTTGATTTGTTTATTCTAATAAAAACTAGAGACATGCAGCTTTCCTCAATTTAACACAAAGAGTCTCATGTGAATTATTTAGCACCACTTCTCTCTGCCCTTTTCTCACATATCAGATTCATTCATTTGTTATTGTAGCAACATATTTCAATATGTTTATAAATAGTTTATATAACTGATGAATAATCTCAACGGACACAGTATAACTAAAAATTCCAAAGTTGGTCATTTTTCTATGAACGTATATTTAGATTATTAACTAGTTTATAGTATAAAAGCAAAAGGAAAAAGAGTTCTCAGACCTCTGGAACAAAAATTTGTTTGGAATAAATATTAAGGCCAAAAAACTGCTATGCCAGGGGGTGGCTCCATAGTGTAGTGGTTAGCATGTCTGCTTTACACGCAGAAGATCCTGGGTTTGCGCCCCAGGTGGAGCCACACACCATGCCCTGGGTGAGCCAGGCCCCGAGTGCACCGGGGTGCCAGGCCCTGGGTGCACGCCAAGCCCCAGATGCATGCCATGAGCATGTGGGAGGAGACATCCCGTCTTCAGAGATCTAGTTCTTAAGGGGAAACAGCAATATCCATAGGTCAGGGGTGGAAGGGGGTGGGAATTAAATATTAAATGGGGGCGGGGGGACTGCAATGCCAAAGAAAAGTGAGTTTCAAACGTCTAGGAAACAAATCAAACCTAATACACCTAGTACACACATCAATTGAGCTGAAAATCACAGGATGATTCCTAGAAAAAAGGTGACTGGGAAATCCAGTGTAACCATGCCTTTTTTTCTTCTGAGAGGGGGTGGAAGCTGAGAAAGATGTATTACCCTCAAAGACTAGGGGCCAAGAGTAAAAATAAAACACATGAAAATACATTCCACCTCATGGCACTCTACTCAAAAGTCATATTCATGTCATTTGTATGATAGAGAGCTCCAAGCACCTATCCAAAGGGCCCTCGCTCTTTGTCCCCTTCTAGCTAATCTTTTCCCCACAAAGACTAAGATTCTTTTCATGGAATACAGCTGATAATGTCCCTAAAACTGCTCTTTGTGCGGAACTCTCAGGAAAGAGGAGTAGAAGAGGAAAGGGAAGATTGGCCACTAAGCTCCAACACGTTAGGGTGCCTGCTGCTGGGCAGCCAGGCTCTTTTGGCGGAAACTGATTTCTTGTTTTGTTTTCATCTGACTTTACTGGTATGATTTGTCTTAACAGGTACAGACCCCTACACCAAGCTACTGAGTAAGGAATGCAAGGATTTTTATTAAGTGGGACCTACTTTTATAAACACATGTTGGATATAAAACTCTCTCAAATTCATACAGAACCTGTAACGTGTGGTATAACCTTTATGGATGGCAACTTGGCAATATATGCCTGACACATAACAGAAATCACAATACATATTTAATGAGTTAATGGATCATTTAAAGAGGCTTTTTTCTTGAGCTAGTAATTCTATTTCTAGAATATATCTTAAAAGATAATCAGACTAGTTCAGAAAGACATAAAGCAATCAACTTGAAGCATCTAAATATGAAAGAATAAGTGAATAGTATGGTAGACTGATAATAATAAAATACTAGGCCATTACTAAAAATGAGAACAGTATTTGTAACTACAAAAAAACTCATAATATATTTTTAGATGAACCAAGAAAACGTGACCCTGCTTTAAGTATATACTTTGTAACTCTCATCATTTCTTCATCTGAAACCCTTGGGGCCAGATTGTTTTGAGAATTGATCATTTTTCAGAGTTTAGATAGATAATATATTTACCATGTATTTTTCAAATCCCCAGTGGTATCTAAGGTGCTACCCCATGTTTGTACAAAGAAATATATAAAATATTTGCACTAAATGGAATAATAAAGCCTTAAAATAGCCCTACATCAATTTAGGTTAGGTTTTCCATCAAGTGAGTTTACATCATACTTAGGAAAATATTTCTCATTTTCAGCACTTTTTGAATTTTGAAATTGCAGGTTAAAGGGGGCAGGGATTTGGAAAAATACATACCAAAATGTTAAATGGTTATTATGAGAATAGCATCTAAATCTTGTCATATTGTAAAATATGCTACTCTACTAACTCGCCCAAGTTTTACTGAATTCCAACTTGCTATGAGGCCTCTAATTTATATTAAAGGTTTTTATAAGAAACAACCCACAAACTGTGTCTCTGCATCACAGACGTCTTTAAAGGATATCACTGCTATCCCTTGTTATGAAGACCCACCAAAGGAGAATCCCCAACCTGATCTTTATACCAAAACAACTGTGACTATCACAATCAACTGTTTGTTCTTCTGTCATAGACAGTGAATTGATATTTCACAAGCTTGTTGTGTCAGATGCCAGGGAACTTAGATCTACATTTGTGACTCATTCTCAGCATTCATCACAGCTAAGTTATCAAAATCTATTTTTAGCTTTATTCTTGTTTTTTTCTGCTTTGTTTTAAACTCACTTTTCATCATTCTTTTGTAAATAAGACAGAACATTAATAATATATTGTTTTATATTTTTACAGCTTATTTTTCTGCATTGTTCTTCGTGCTATCTGACATATAATTTATTCACTTGTATATTTGTTGTCTGTCTCCCCATCCTACCATACTGGGATGCAAAATCCAAGAAGGCAAAGACCTTGTTCACTGCTGTATCCTTAGTATCTAGGATAATGTTTGCATCTACATTAATAATGCAATAATTATGAAAACAAACTAATTATACCTTATGCCATACTATTACAAAACAGAATTTTTCTTAAGTGAAAACTGATCTTCAGTCTGCATGATCTTTGACATTTTCACATTTATCTGCAAGAAGTCAAATGCACTCATAAAGAGATTCTGATATTTATGAATTTTCTACAAGTCTACATGCATAATTGATTGGTTCAATCCTGGATCTTACTATGGAAATACTCTGAAATACAGAAAAGGCACCGTACATAAAGATAATAATCAAATTGATTTAGGATAGAAAAAAATCTGTGAACAGCAAAATATCCAATGATAGGGAAATGTGTAAACGAGTAACAGTATGCCCATATCATGTTACTCATATAGCTATTAAAATTTATTTATGAAGCTTTTAATAAAATGGAAAAACACTAATGACATGTTAAATGGAAAAAATCAGAGGATAAAAATACATCTACACTATAACCTCAATCTAAAAAAGGAAACAAAACAGAAAAAAAATTGGAAGTAAATAAACCAACATACTATATATAAATATTAATGAGCTACCTCAGAGATATGCAACTGACATTTGTTTTTCTTTTCTTCTGTGATTTCCAAATTTTGTATAATCAATACATACTATTTTACAACCAAAAAAGAACTGTGTGATCCAGAGATGACAAAACTTTATGTTATTGTCATTAAAATCTTGAAAAGTTCTGTTAATTTACCATAGGAAAATAAGCATCATATTTAAAACAGAAAACAACAAAGCACTGCTAAGTATAAGTAAAAGACATACAGTACCTTCACTGCTACATGAAGTTTTGCTGTTTTCTTGGATGGTCCTGAGGCTTCATATGTTGTACCATCCACATCTACAGACATTGTGAAGACTGGGGCATGGACAGGGCCAGACTGAGATAAAAGCTTATACTGAAGCCCAGGCCTGATCTGATTTAGCCTCATTAGTGCATTCATAAGGTCTATTGCTTTACTATCCAGAACTGTTAAAGAAGAATGAGATCAGAAATTAAACCATTTTGCTTTAATCTATACATCTGTAGGTTCCTAGTGACCACTGTTAATTCACCAGATTTTTAAAAAGCAAGACTTTCAAAATACATGTACAAATAAACTTCATAAGTAATTCTAAAATTACTTCTTAAATTACTATTCTAACATCGCTGTAAAATATGCATTATGCTATCTATATATTAATTTTAGTTTGTCGATATTAATATATCTTAGAATGAAGACTAGAAACAAGTTATTCAATCATCAATTTCTCAGTTAAGATCTATTCTGAAAATTCCAATTCAAATCAAATTCTTCGACTTTGTAATTTTTATTTTCCTGAGACTATAAATCCTTTCTAGTTCATATCTATAAAGATTTTGCTTTGTTTCTTTAAATAATTTTTCTAAAGGATCTTAATAGATTTCTGTTGAAACATCAGTGTCAATATTTTTATAAATTTAACCATGGTATATAAATGAATTTTATGCCTAAGTCAGAACTTAAAGATTTTTTTTCTTTAAAGAAAAAATAAAGATTTTATATACTTTTCCTTAAGTTTCGTTTCATCTTCTTATTGGGATCTTTATCATCCCCTAATCCATCTTCAAATGGCCTCTTCAGAGCTGAAGACCCAGCACCTAAAGAATTTTAAGAGATTCATTATCAGTCAAAACAATGATTCTACTTACCTTACCAAATGTATCTAATATTGTCAGGAAGGGAAACCTTAGGAGTCACAAGAACCGTTCTCTGGACACTCTCAGATCAATTAAATTACCAAATTTATAATTTTGTAATAGTAAAAAATTTTTAAGTTAATCTTTATAAAACAATTTAGTATTATCCCTTTTTATAAATATTTTTCTCATTTATTCATACATAAAAATAACGTATCCAGGCCTATATTTACATCTGTATAGGCACAAACAGAAAAAAGTCTGGAAAGATATATATCAAAATGTTAAAGGTAGTTACCTCTGTCTGGCAGGACATACTTTTAATTATGTCTTTTCAAGTATTTCTATAATTTAACAATTATTACTTGTATAAATTTTTTAAGTCCACATGTTAAATCTTATGCTTTTGGGAATCTGATTATTTCTCACACTACAAAATATTCTCCTATCCGCCTACTCAAATCCTACTCAAGATTTTATTTACAGTTCATCTTCTCCATGAAGTTTTCAACTTTTCTCTCATCTCAATCTTCTTAAAGAGTTTCTATGATATCAGAAACATAGTATCATATGTTGTCTTGTGTCACTGCCTATTTTATATAGAGATCCTGTGTTTCCTTAGTGCTCTATGAAGTTCAAAGACAGTTTGTCCTTGTCCTGAATCTTAAAAACACAAGACTTAGAAACAACATAATGGGTATGAAACAAAAACTAATGAAACTGATAATCAATTTCTTGGGTAAAGCAGCTACTTAATAATGCTGTCAAACATAAGGCAGGAGCTCTGCTGTCCAAGTTAAAAGCAATCACAGAAAAGCTCATCAACCTGTACAAGCATTTTACAGAACTCTATTTTCAACTTAAAAATCGGTTGTTGGGTTTTTCCTACAGGAAAGTTATACTCAAGAGATTCATGCCACAGGATTTCCAGATACTTCTGAGGAAACCTTGTAATAATACTGAAATTAATTTCATATTCTCTGATCATGAAAATTTATTGTCCCCTGGGGTAAACATTGACTTCAGTATTTGCTTGAGTCAATATTTACCCCTCAGGTCAATCAATCTTAATGTTCTCTTCAACAGAAGGCACTATCTACTCATATCTGCTCATTACTGTGTTTCATTTGCATTACATTAAACTGAGTGTGCCAGTCTCCCAGAATGCAGTCTTTAAGAGATACAAGTTAAAAAGGAGCAAAGTCTATTCAATCATTCAATCACTCATTAAGTTACATTAAAAGCTGCTTCCTGATTACGTGAAAATCACAAACTGGCTTAAACACAGAGATCTATTCTCTTATATCTTCCAGCTGTATAGAGTCCCATGGATTAAGCTTCACTCTACCATCTCAGCCATTGGGAAAGAGCTATAAAATCTGGGGCTAATCATAAAAATAAGCAAGTCATTTTCAACCTCTACGATATCTAGAAATGAGAAGTGACCATTTGAGAGGGAATTATTTTTTATTCTTCAGTAGCATGTTGTTGAATCTCATTTGTGGTTCTTTCCATTTTCTTTTTGCAGTTGATCTCTAGTTTCGAAGCATTATGATCAGAAAATGTGATTGGTATGATTTCAGCCCTCTTATATTTGTTGAGGCTATTTCTGTGTCCTAGTATGTGGTCAATCCTTGAGAATGTTCCATGTGCATTAGAGAAGAATGTATAAACAGCTGTTTTGGGATGGAAGGCTCTGTAAATGTCAATTATGTCCAGTTGGTCTAATATATCATTTAAGGATGTTATTAACTTATTGATTTTCTGTTTGGATGATATGTCCATATCTGACAGTGGGGCATTTAGGTCCCCTACTATAACAGTGTTTTGGTCTGTTTCTCCCTTTAGTTCTGTTAGTAATTGCTTCACATATTTTGGGGCTCCCAGATTGGGAGCAGTAATTATTTTTTAAAATAACATGTAAGTGCTTACCATATGCCTGGCAATGTTAATATCTTACACGTGTTAACTTACTCATCACGAGCATCCTGCGGAGCCTGAACTTTTATCATCCTCATAATTTCATTCAGCAACATTTAACTGAGCATTTTCTACATGCAAGACAATTTTAGGTGCTGGACATAGAGAACAAAACAATGTTTCAAAGAACTTATTAGTTTCCACCACTGTAGTAGAAACTAATTACAACATGTCATATATGGTTTTGAGCACAATATACAATAAGAGGCTTAAGGGGAAGGAGGTATTGTTATTTTATCAATGGTGCTCATCATAAAGGTCAAAAAGGTATTGCTGATAAGGTGACCTTTTGATGAAAACCTAAAGAGAGTAAAAGAGTGAGCTATTCAACTGTTGGGGGAACGAGCCTCCAACAGAAAGAAAACAGCAAAGGTCACAAGCAGGAACATGCTAAGAAACAGCATAAAGGCCTGAGCATGGAGCGGGCTAGAGTGGGCTAGAGTGGCATGAATGAGGAGTGGACGGCAGCCGAAGATGAGGTGAGGCGGTAGTTCTCAATCTAGCTGCCACTAATTCACCAGAGGAACTTTTATAAATATTGAAGTTCTACTTCCAGTATGAGAAAGTAAATAAATATTAAAAACGCTTCCTGATGCAAGCAATTAGAAAAGCTGGACAAAATACAGAGTAAATATCTGTTCCAGGACCATAAAGACTATGAAGCAAGACCTGGGAGATGAAGGAAGCCCTGCACTGGGGGGCCACATTTCTCCTAGGGGCATCTTGCAAATCCAGAAGAAGTCACTAAGAACTGAACAGAGCACTTTTAACAGGCATCCAGGCGTTAGCAGACCAAAAACTAAAGTTTGAGGAACACCAAGAAGGGAAGCCCTGGAGAATCCCCCACACTGTGGGTTGGGCCTCTGCAATACAATATACTAAAGGTAAGATGAAGTGGAAATGCCGTCGGGCTCTCATAAGGACTGCAGTCTTTAAGCTTCAAATCATCTTAATCCCTGATTGCATTAAAATTCTACTAGCCATCTCCCAGAAACAAATATAAATCTGACTTGGCAGAAGATATCATTACTCTAGACTTTAAATTCTCTACAATTTTTCATTTTAAATCTCCAGCACTCATAACCAGGTACATGAGAAGACAAGATACTATGATCGAAATGAAGAAGAGCAGACGACAGAAACAGACCATAAAGAGACCCAGATGATACAGCTTGCAAAAACAAACTTTATTAAAACAAATTACTAGAATGCTAAAAAAAATAAAAAGCAAAAAATAAAAACAAGAATTATTTCTGGCAGGAAATCTAAAACAAAGAGCCAATATCCTAGAAATGAAAAATATATAAAATTAGAAACTGGCAGACCTGCAAGGGGAAACAGAAAATCCAATATAGAGAGGAACTGACATATGTCTTTCAGTAATTTAAACAAATAAACAACAAAAATAAAAGTGTGTAAGTTTTGAACAATACTATGAACCAATCTGATTTGACATGTAAAGGACATTCTGACCATCGACTGCAAAATAAACATACTTTTACAGACACGAATCATTTACAAAAACTAAATAAGTTTCAAGAAATAGCAAAAGCTAGAAATCATACAAAGCATATTCTCTGATCACAGAAAAGTAGGAACTAAAAAAAAAAAAAAAGATGTAACTAGAAAATCCTCATCTGTCTGGAAA
Organism: Pteropus alecto; assembly: GCF_000325575.1. NCBI lineage: Eukaryota > Metazoa > Chordata > Mammalia > Chiroptera > Pteropodidae > Pteropus > Pteropus alecto. Next base: position 322,302 of record NW_006441061.1, read on the forward strand.
TTAAGCAATGACAACATCTAAACGGCTCATGAGTCAAAGAACTGGTAACAAGGAAAATATAGTTTTAACTAAATGATAATGAAAATACTAATGTCAGAAATGTATAATGCACATAAATCTGAGCCTAAAGAAAAACTTAGTCTTCATAGAATATGTGATGAGGCTAAAAAAAAAAATCAATAATGTATTCATCTATCTCAAAAAAGCTAAAAGAATTATAGCAAATTAAACTCAGAAAAGTAATATGGTGGGAAAACAAAGGATAAGAGCAGAAATCAATGAAACAGGATACATATACTAGAAGAGATCAACAAAGCCAAAAGTTGACTTTTTTGAAAAAGATTAATAAACTGATAAATCTCTAGTGAGAATGATCAAGGAAAAAAGGAGGGACAAAGTATAAAAGAAGACATCACTATAGATACTGTAGAGAAAAAGATAAGAGGATCTATAAGATTATATAAATTTATAAAACTATTTTTTAATTTAGATGAAATGGAAAATTCCTAGAAAATCACAATTTACCAAAACTCTCTTAAGAGGATAATAGTCTTAATGCCTATTAAGTAAATTAGATCCATAATTTAAAATTTTCCCACAAAGAAAACCGCATGCCCAAATGGCTTCACTGATAAATTCTCCAAACATTTAAGGAAGAAATAACATCAATCTTATACAAACTCTTCCAAGGAACAAAAAAGAGAAAGGACACTTTCTAACTCACTTTATGAGGCCAGCATAACCTTAGAGGCAAAATTTGACAAAATTACAATAAACAAAAATTGCTGGCCAATCTAACACACAAATATCTGTGTTTCTGTTAATTGCTCACAAGCACCTACAAAAGATTGTTCATACCAGCTTTATCTGTGTGACAGCCAAAAAACTGGAAACAAACAAAATATCCTACAACATGTGCATGGTTTAAACAAACTTGGGCTCATCCATGCCATGGAATACTACTCAGCAATAAAAGGGAACAAACTATTGACATATACAACAACCTCGATGGGCCACAAGGGCATTATGCTGGGGGGTGGAAAGAGAGATCTCAAAAGATCACTTACTGTATAATTCCTTGAAATGACAAAATTACGGAGATAAAGAAAAATTAGTGGTTTCCAGGGTTTAGGGATGGTTAAGAGAACAGTCAGTATGACTATAAAAGGGCAGCATGTGGAAGACCTTTGTGGTGATGAAATAGGTCTGTATCTTGATTGCGATGGTGGTTACCCAAATCTACAAATGCAACTCAATGGCATGAAGCATATACATACACATGGTATCAATATCAATTTCTTGCTTTGGATACTGTACGATAGCTACATAAGATGTTGACTAGTGGGAGAAACTGGGTGAAGTGTACATGAGACTTCTGTGTACTAATTTGGCAACTTTCTGTGAGTCTGTATTTTAAGATAAAAAGTTAAGAAAGAAAGAATAGACAATTAGGGGCAAGGTCAGAAGTAGGAAGAGCAGAGAGGGAAGTTACTGCAAAACCCCAGGTGAGAGAAGATGGTAGCTGAGGCCGGGGTGATAGCAGTGAAGAATTTAAAGAAATAGCTGAATTCTGGACAAACTTAGAAAGTAAAACAAAGGATATGCTGATGGTTTGGAGATGGGTGAAAGAAAAGAAAAGATACAAGGGTGAAGGGTTTTGGCCTGAGCACATACGCAGACGAACAGAGTTTCCAATGACTGGGATGGTGATAACTGTGGAAAGAACAGGTTGGAGGTAGAGTTAAGGACAGGAGTTTGGATTTTAGACATGTTAGGTTTGAGATGTCTGTTAGACATCCATGTGGAGACACTAAGGAGCCATTGGATAACTAGGGGTGAGGTCAAGGGCTGGTAATCTGGAGTAGAAATATAAATTTGGGAATCTTCAGTAAACAGAAGGTATTTCAAAACAAGAGACTAGATGAGATCTTGTAAAGAGTCAGTATAAATAAAGAGAAATGGTCTGAAGACTGCACCTGGGACCCTTTAATATGCAGAAGTCAGGAAGATGGGTAAGAAGAAACGAAGGCAGTTGAGGAGAAGGCGCTGGGGCTAGAAGAATTAAGAGAAAGTAACGACCTAGAAGTCAGATGAAAAGTAGTATATCATGTCAGAAAAGTGTCTGACAATACCAAAAGTTATTGAGGATATAGAGCAACAGGAAGTTTCACACTCTGCTGTGAATAACTGATATATATAATTATTTGCTAGGTCATATACTGGCATACAGTTAACTCTTAGATATATATCCCAGGAAGCATGTATAAGGATGCTCTTAGCAACGTTATAGCTGTTCACCAAAAAATGAAGAGACCCCAAATGTCCTTCAAAAGTAGAATGAGTAAGTTGTAGTATGTTTATAATGGATACTATATAGCTATTAAATGAACACACAATAGCTATATGCAGCAACCTAAATGTATCCCAAATAATGCTGGGCAAAAAGAAGCCAGTCACAGAAAAACTGAACTCAGTACAATTCCATTTCTATAGGGTTCTAGGCAACATCAAATTAAATTGTTTAGGAAAACATACACAGGTAGGAAAGCTATAAAGAAAATCAAGGAAATGATTATCAAAAAGTCAGAAATGGTAGTACACGGGGCAGGGAGGTGATGTAGAGGGATAAATATATGGCTTCTGACAAGCTAACAATGTTTCTTAACCAGAGTGGTGATCCAATGAAATTTTAAAATTATTTTTTAAATGGTGCATTTTTTATAGTTTCTATGTATGTGCAATATCTCATAACAAAATAAATATGGGAGAAAAAAAGTGTTATCTGCGTCAAATGTTGCTGGAAAGCTGGCTAAGATGAAGACTGAAAACTAACCACTGAATGTAGTAAAAGCAAAGGTCACAAGAGAGACTGGCAGAGTGGTAAGGAAGAAAGCCTGATAAGAATAAATTTAAAAGAAAGTGAGGAAAAGGAAAGAGAACAGGCCACTTTTTCCAAAAATACTGCTATACAGGGGAGCAGAGAAATGGGGCTCTGTTGGGAGAAGCTGAAGAATCAAGGGAGAGTCTGGTTTTGCCTTAAATAGCAGATATTATAGCAGGTTTTTATGCTCATGAGAATGATCTACTAGAAAAGGAGGAATTGTCACTGGTGAAAAAGATAGAATTGCTGGAATAATGTCTATCTGTAGGCAAAGGAGGATGTGATATATTGGAGTGCAGAAAGGTTGGACTTAAGAGCCCAGATAGTTTACCCACAGTCAAGAAAGGGAAAGCAAAGTACGTGAGTACTTTGAGCAAAAAAGGTTATCAGATGAGAATGAGGGATTGCAAGAAGTATGAAATGAGAGAAGATGTGAAACAGTGATCTAGGAAAATTGGAGCACTCTAGAACTTAGAGAAGAATTGCCAGACAATATAAATAGTCTACTTGAGGTTAATTCCCAAGACTTAAAAGAAAAACAGTCAAGATGAGTGTCTATTTTTTCTCCAGCAATGTTCAACAACCTGGTAAAGGCACAGAGTTAGATTTCAACCAAGAGTTAGAATTCTGCCAGGAAGAGAATCAAGTGAAAGTATATACTAGGGAGTGATCATAATGATGGCTCATGGAATATAAATAGAGAAGGAAGAGAAGTGAGAACATGAAGAAGATAAAAGGCTATCAAAAGTTGATAGAATCAATGCTGAGCTTCAATAATTGGAGTAGGGGTACTAGACAGATGATAACAAGAGGTGATTGGAAAGTGGGATTCTTAAAAATGAGATTATGGAGTGGGTACAGTTATTAAAGACAAGGTCCAGGATACGTTCACAGAACGGGTACCTGAGGTAAGGCAATAGAAAAAATATTTATGGGAGAGGAAGTCAAGGAATGAAGTCAGAGTTTTGAAAAAAATTATCTGAAAAAAATTATTGAAATCATCAAGAATTGCAAGAATAAAGCTTAAATGCCAATGCCAGGAAGCTAGGTGCTAAAAAACAGGAAAATATGAGCAAGAATGTAGTAAGAGTTTGGAGGCAATGGCCTTTGGTTCCCTCATTTTATAGCCGAGGCATAGAATAGCTAAGTGACTAGCCCAGGTCATGCAGCTAGTAACCGACAGAGCCTGAATGGAACGCTGACAGTCTGTTCTATTTTAAGCTATAGAGTGACAAACCAGTAGTTCCCAAACTTTTGAGAAAATCCTTTAAAGTTAAAAAAGAATTTAAGTTACACAACAATAGATAATTTTTACTATCTAACAAAAGAAAAAATACAAAACCGAAAGAGCCGCTATGAATTCAATGACTGAAACAAAATTTTCTATTACTAATCTTAAGAATCTCTACATATTTGAATTTTTTATTCAACCATTCATTCCACAGGCAGTGCTAATTGTCAAATGGCTATGTGACCCTCTTTCAAAAAACTTTCGTCACTATGTGAGCACCCTCTTGAAGAAACTATCTTTCATTTCACAAACATTTATTGAGCACTAGTTTGTTATAATGATATGGTAGGATCTGGAGGATTCATTACCTCTGGAGAGTTTACAGTGGCACTGATTCTCAATTTTTTAATCTTAGGACTAACCCTCTTAAAAAATTACTGAGCACCCAAAGAGCTGTATTTTGTGGAAAATATCTATCAATATTACACGTATTAGAAATTTAAACAAATTTTTTTACATAAGAATATATAAACATTCCATTAGCCAACAGAATGATGATGCTATCACATGTCATATGTAGCCTCTGGAAATCTATATACTCAGGAAAGCGTTAAGGCAAAAAAAAAAATACCTAAGCATTATAAAAGTTTTTATCTTATGAACTCCCTAGAAAGTCTCTAGACCCAACTTCCGTTGTCTAAATAAACAGATTGGGTCGGTGCACTAATCTGTCAAATAAAAATTATTAGAATATCAATTGTGGGAGGTGGGTTAGGCCCCAGATGAAGAATAACTGGTGTTAAACATCCCACCTTCTAATATAACAGGAGATAAAGGGCCAAAAAAAATTTTTTTGCACTAAGTCGGGCATTTTAACCTGATAACAGTGGGGGTCACAGCCCTAGGAGAGAGATGAACTACTTGCTCAAGGCCAAAAGCTAGTAAATAGTGGGGCTATCTATGACTGGGACCCAGGTCGTACTGACCTCAGAGCCTGGGCTCTTTCTGTTGAAACTGAGTTCAGACAGATTAGTACAAATAGAAAATAGTCCTGAATTTTCCAACATACTTTTCTCCTCCTATATATTTTTGTTTTCTCTTTCTTGATTATGTAACAGTTTCAAGTACAGTGGTAACATCTCCTCCAAGCTTATGGCTTATCTCTCTCTTAGACCAGGGGTTCTCAAAGTACGGTCCCTACATCTACGCGGTAATGGCGTCTGCCCGACATAGCCATATGAGTTCATTGCTACTAAGACATCACTAGTAAGCTGATGTCACTGATGGGACAGAAGAGAAGAAAGTCAGGAAGGAAAGCAATACATTTTCTTATACGTGACTTGGATTAACAATTTTTTTAAATTGGGGTATAACAGACAACATTACACTAGGCTCAGGTGTATAACATAATGATTCGATATTTGTATATAATATGAAATGATCACAATAATAAGTCTAGTTAACAGCGGATTAACAGTTATTAAGTTCCCTATCCCATGACCATCTCCACCACTGCCCATGTCCAACCCCAATAAAAAAATTTCGCACTCACCTTCTTTATCTGTAACTGACCAGGAATATTTCTGAAAAGGCTTACTAGATGGAAGGGGGTCCATCTCCAGCACTTTATAAATCTGGCCAAAGGCCGATAGCCTGAGTGCATGCTGAAGAACAAAAGATTATATTTATTCAAATTTCAGTAGCCATTCATAAAGCCCTTAGAACATCAAGCTAAAAAGTCATTCATTAAATGCTAATAGTATGATGGCAAAAGTCCCTAAGCAAAAAGTGGTTAAATAGAACAATTCAGAAAATAAAGTGATGCTATCCCTCTAATAGATCACAGTGGCATGCCCCATCTTCTACCTGTGCACTGTGTGTAATATCTTCTTTTTGCTGGATGGTCATGTAGCTCAGAGCATCTGTTGGGTCTCGCTCACAAGGATCATGAAGACCAGGTCCCCCTTTGGCAGAGGCAAAAGAAAAACACAAGTGCCATTTAGAAATGAGTTTAGAATTCAAAAATCTAATAGGAGAGGGAAGGGAGGGAAGAGGGAAGAAGGGAGGGGAACAGAGAGAAAAAAAACTGAGAAACTATGTTCAATTAAATGGAATAAAAAGGACACTCTCATTTTTCATATGTTAGCACTTAAATGTCCTCATTTTACTGGAAGTCACTTGTATATCTAAGGTCAAAATTGAGTCTTAATCTGAGAATTAAGAAACAGCATGATAAATCATCCCAAATCTTTAAAGGGATTACATATGGAAAATAAGACAAAATTTAATTTTTCCAAATTAAACACCAGACTGCAAACAGAATGAACTTCAGACATTTTAATTAAACATCTGCATTTTCAAATTCAGAGCTCTAGGTAAAGCAAATTCATAGAAGACACAATCTTATTAGTACTTTTTATGTTAGTATATATAAAATATAAATTACAATTATTGAAAGAGAGTGTTTTATAGCACTTTTCCAACATTCAAACATCCTAGTTGCTAAAATTCCAAGCGAAACAACTCCTACACATCATTTTCCTTTGTGGAGGGCAAATTTAACACATATTTGTGAAAATAAACGAAAATGAGATTTTTCTGATTCTTCTGCCTCCAGAGTTTGAAACCCTTACCAGGAAGTAGTATTCCAGATGCCAAACACTCCATTACTCGTCTCAAGGCCTCCCCAGCGCCCAAAGGTCTATTACATGTACCTATAGACTTTTCACATATAAGCTCTAGTGGCTAGAAGATATTAAATTACAAATTAGTACATGCATCAAGTGTTAAAAGGATTCCAGTTAAATGTGAGCTGACATTCTATCTACCATGAAGGCCAAAAGAGTTAAAGTAAATTTAACATTTTAGGGCCCAATTATTTTTCCCCTTTGATTATCAACTTTTACCCCAGCTAGTGTTTTTAAATCAACCTCTTTTGAGATAATATATTCATAGGACATTTTGTTACAAAAACTTTACTTTCGGTTAACCTGAAAGGCTCACTTAAGAAATTGTGGTCATCTAATGGACCTGATAAAATTCAGCAAGCCTTCATGTAAGTTAGTAATAGCTAATAACTAATCAACGTTCAAATCCAGCCCACCTATCTCCCACTTAACCTGGGAAGCACTCAAACCACAACCAGACTTCCTTTCAGACAGCCTGCCCTGAGTACTATAATTAGAATAAATAAGGACCAAATCTCCATATTTAATAAACTAAAAACTGATACTATATTAAAGTAAAAATTGCTAAATTAACTTAAAGTAACCCTTTACAGCTTTGTTTTATAATGCTCTTAATTGTGTTCTTAATTAGGTCAGGCATAATTTTCAAATTAAGTAAGTTTTGCAATATACATTATAAACTATGTCCATAATCAGGTTACGTGTACTGTTCGCCTGACTTTAATTACTAACATAGATTTATTTTTAAGTGTCTACACTCAAATAGAAAGAAAAAGAAGGTACAGGAGCCTTATATCGACATTTGAGGTAATTTGTATTTTAAATACAAGTGGCACTGAAAGAGAATGTGCCAGTCAAAGAGGCTTTCGTGGCAGTAGGTGAACAGTACAAAGTACAGGAAGGCATTCACTTCTAACAGGTATAGAATCTTTTTGTCAGAAAAAGTATCTCAGGCTCTGTAACATAAACGTGAGATGGTAGAAGAGACAAGTTATATGCATTAAAAAGAATTCATATAAAAAAAAGCATAGTTTTTTTTCCAGAACAAAAATAAGCAATACATTCCTGAGCTAACTTAGAATGTAGCTGCTTCATACTAACATGTGATTTCTACAGGATTTCCTCTGACTATAGCTTCAGAATTTGCTTTTAACTGTATTTAAGTACTTACCCATCCTTTTAACGGTGCCCATGTGGGGACTCTGTTGCACAAATCACGAAGAATGCGAAGGACAATTACACATGATTTTAATCCATTTGCCCTTGCCTAAAACAAACAAAATGATTCCAATATCCCTTTGAAATCCATTCTTCATTTAAAGTATACTGATCATGGATAGGCTCTTTAAAGTGAATACTAATTAGACAGTCAGTCATCAGTTGTCAAACAAACTAAAAAATTAAGTTATTAAAAACAGTAAAGATAGGCGGGTTTTAAAATAAATGAAGCATATTATTAAAACTGCTCATAGAGCCTCATGGCAGCCCATTCCAGGCAACTATCTTAACGTTTAATTTTTCTTGCCTTTATTTGTATTTTGTAAGCCATCATTTGAAATTCTGAGCACTAAGCCAAAAAAGGATTATATGGTAACTAAACATCAACTATAGTGGAAGCTATACTAAGCATTTTACCTAAAATAATTCATTTACTCCTACCATAACCACGTAAGGTAGAGAGTACCCCCTCTTTCTTTTAAACATTAAGAAAACACTAAGTGGCAGGTGTTCCAAATGAAACCTGCGCAAGGCTACAATAACAGTAAGATAATAACGAAGAGCCAACCTGAAACCATTTGGCATGTCGAAGAGACGCCAAGGCGTTCAGGCATTTCTGCCTGTCCAATAAGTCCGGAGGGTCTTTCATCGCAACCTTTTCTAATGGGAAAATGAGATAGAGAGAGACAGATACAATTTGACCAAGGGGTTCCTGTCAAACACCAAACAATAAAAATAAAAAGAAGAGAAGCATCTGAGTAAATTAATAAGACTCCCAGAAGATTTCATGATTTAGCTTTGTTGCTTTTTTAAAAAATTACATGCACTCTGATTACTCAGTAAGCAGTCATCAGAGCACATCAGTCACGAGTACATGAGGAGCACCAAGGCATTTGCTCGGTAAACAAATCACTGACCACTGCTACATACAATCTGGGATCTTATTAAGCATATATATAACATCAAAGGGCACAAAATAGGTACATAGCACTTCTTCCTTTGGCAGGGTGCAAAAAGTGGAAATCTGGGTCCAATAGCAATAATAATTATTCTTTATAGAAGGAATCTTAATCAGTAATCAATTTTTAAGGAAAATTAGGGCTCTCTAATGTAATCAATTTGAGATATACTAAGACTACACTGAGCATGGCAATTCTATTTTTTATAACAAAATAAATTTGTCTAACAAGATAACCATTACATAGAAACTTTACCCCACTGATGAGAGCACTTCAAGTGTCATCTTGGAGTTCCCTCATTATTTCTTTTCTAAACCAAATTATTAAAACTACAAATATAAAACACATTAAAATACATTTCAAGTTTTACAAACTTTTTTTAAAAAAAAAAGGCAGCAAAGAATAGTATCTAATTACAGCTATTTGACTTGCTTTAACATTTTAAAGTTGATTAGATGGCCAATGGCAGCGAAGTTAAGAAATTAACATGTGATTAATAAAAAATATCCGTATTTGAGAAGATGTCACATGGTACTAAATCCAAGTTCAGAGAGCCAAATGTATTTCCTCTAAGCTACTAGGAAGTGGGATTTTAAAATTTGTGAAGACTTGGTGCATTATTATTTAAATGTCTACAACATATACAAATCTTTCTTGGGGAGTAATTCTTTCTCTAATCCAATTAAGTCAGGTTCATCATTTTCTTTTAAGAATTCTTAATGTCAGGGTCCACCAACCCTTCTTCCTAGTACAATCTTGACAATCGGACTTGGTAGTATGTTTGTGTGGGACAACTGATATAAACTAAATGCTTTTAAATAAGAGACAAGATAATTGATACTGTCTGATTTCCTCAGTTACTGCGAGATTCTGTTACAGCAAATTTACTGTAAATTCTAATTGATAGACTGCCATTAACTAAAACTGAAGACATAATGCTTGACAGAAAACAAATCTATTAGAGGAAGAACTGGGTTCTCTTTATTGGCTGCGGCGCTAAAGGCTGAAGTGCTACACACTTATTTTCTGACCAGGCGAGCTCCACACCAGATATTTGCATTGTTTCACATTAACCTCTGCCGACAAATTCACAACACAGGGTCTCATTTACCCCCTTGTATTCATAAAATGAGAAGCCTCAAAAAGAATGATTAATGTGGGTTTACAAACGTGAACAAATATACTATGGGTATTCACTTCATAGGTGACCTAGTTCCTGGACTTGCTCAATTCTGTCTTTATAATGTCACGAAACATACAACTAACTCATTTTAATGTTTTTATGTCAAAATGTTTTAACTGTGGTCAATACAAACATCTGTGTAAAGCTCACATACCATATAAAACAAATTACTATAAATGATTAGAATCTTTTAAAAGTTAGACATGACAAAGGTTGACTGACTGCTAAGTACTGTAATCCCAAGAAAAGATATGGACCATATTTATCCTTTAAGATTTCAATCTTTAAGAGTCAGGCAAGCTAAGTTTTATTCTATCATCTTACCAAGTAGGAGTGTCAGGAAGAGGGGGCAATAGAAGAGAGGAGTGAGGCAGAGGAGGTTTAGATAGGAAAAGACAAGGCAAACCAAAACTCTTCTATAATCTCTGGTACTTTCGTCCAATGGTCAGAGCTTAGAAATAACACCTTACGCTCCTCATAACAAGTATTTTTTAAAGAGGGACAATAGAAAAAGTATTTAAATTCTTTCATCCCCACACACTTATAACCACAAACTCTTATTTAAAAACACAATAGAGGCATCAGCTTGCTACAGACAGTCAACATTTGGAGACAGTAGCTTCTACTAAGAGATGGAAGGGACAACGGTGAGCAGAAGACTTGCACCGGACTCCCCTTGACATCACCCTCAGAATGTTTCTTCATGCGCTGATAGTCAAGAAGTCAAAAGATCCAGAATGTTTCAATATTCATGAGGTGGGACACAGAAGAGATGCAATAACTCATCTCATTTTATCTTCTTCAAAGTTTCTTATTTTAAAACAATGTAAATTCACATGGCACTTACAGTACTGTTGGTAAGCCCTGCTTCCCTGTTTCCTTTATATATTAATAATATAGTTTTATATGTTTTCATTAAGAAAAATAAATTACTTAATGTGGCAATCATAGAATTGTTACTTCTCATAGCAAAATCTCAAGTTAAACATTTCTGTATGAACTTTAATGGAGGCGTTTCAATTTTGTGAGGAAACAAAACTTTTCTGATAAAAAGGCACCATGGAGTCTTTAAACTAGAAACAATTAAACTGTGAGCCATTTCATTTTTTTTCAACAGTGACCAGTAAAACAGATAAGAAATAGCATGAGGGATGATGGACTTGGAAAATAACAAAAATGCCAAAAGCAAAGAAAAACAGCTGTTAAAAATTTAATGTTCGGTCACATGGTATCAGGGCATGAAGGTACATAAAACATTCTGAACAATGGAAGCACTGGAAAAGAAGTCTATTATGCCTAACTTTGTTTGGTTAGAGGTTAGATCAGTGACCAGAAACACACCGTACTAGAGGAAATGTTGGTCAGTTTCTCTTAATTCCTTACATGCACTCTAACTCTCTGCCTGTTAGCAAAAACACTAGCCTGGACATGGGGTGGAGAAAAGCCAGCACATGACTGTGTTAAACAGCAGTTATATGTCTGGAACCTGGGCTCTTCGAAGGTAAAATAATTGAGCTGGGTTATCATGAATGCCTCCTTGACAATCTGGATGAAGCTGAGCTACTGAGTTCATGCTGACAGAATTTTCTAGTTAGCCTGAAAATTCTTGGCAGCCCCTTCTCCCAGTTCCTGGGGGCTTTGTGGAGAGTAGGCATTATGCCACAAGCCACTGTCCATGCAAAACATCCGGCAATTGTGCACAGGTGAACGTAGCAGTAAGGTAAGTCAAAGAGAGCACTGTTCTAATTTACAGTAGAAATGTCACTCATATGATTTTTTCAGTGGCTCACTAGACAAGGTGGCCACTGGAAAGATACTAGCTAAAGCTCTGCAGCTGGGGAAGGCAGGAAAGTAAAGTCTGCAGCATTGTTACAATCCCAGCTGTGATCTCCACACTATGCGAACGCCTTTGCCTAGCAGGATTCATACCAGCAAACTTCTGTCAAGACATGTCAGAAGTTTGTACTGGCACCAATATATATATGAAAAGGAATTCTTGGGCAACTTCTTTGTGAACTCCTGAAAATCTCCCCCAATACTGAGAACAGAGGTTTGTCTTAGCCTAAGCCACAAGAGTCTCTGCAGTTTCCCTACCTACCCAGCACACTGGGTAAAATGTGATACTTTCCTTATTTATAAAACAGGGCAATTATCTACCTCATAGGGCTGTTGTGAGGCTTAAAATAATCATGTATGAGAAACTGCTTATAAAACAGTAAGTTATAAAATATCTTAACAGCTTGAATTCTGAGATACCCGCTGTTAATGCTTCTTACACACCGGGCCAGTCCTATTTAATCAAACAATAAGCTGGCTACGAAAATTCATTTAACAGATTATTTTGGATTGCCTGCTATGTATTAGGTACCATTCCAGGTGCTAAGGAAAAAGGATGGGCATAGGGAACAAGACACCTGCCCTCAATGAATCATAGGCTATATAACAAATCAGCCCATAAATTAGCACTGCAGCAAAAACAGAATCCTGATTCTAATACTACACTTCACTGGGTGTTTAGGTTTAGTTCTCCAGACCTGTCATGTATACAAGCTCTCACTGTGAACTCAAGGCAGTTTGAGTAGGTGAGTTTGCTCTGTGAACTCTTCTCATAAGCTGAGTGACCACCATCATTTACTGAGCAACTATGTTGTACTGGGTATCGTACAGGTCGCACTACATAAACTCTCATTTAACCTCAAACAATTTTCTAAGGTATTTATTACTCACATTTTAAAACAAAGAAGAAACCCGTCCAAGGTCACACAGCAATAGTATCTAATGGAATTAAGAATCAAACACCTCCTGCCAGGCACCATATACCTCCTGCCAGGCACCAAGGTCTGTGTTTTTTCTCCTACGCCTCCATTAGCAGAAAGCCTGTGGTAATGTGGAAGTGTTATTCTACAGGACCTACAGATGAAGGGTCAGACTATGGAGAGATGACTGACAGCGCAGGAGAAATCTGACCTGTGACATAGTAAACAATACCAAAGAGATTCACTATGTACTCTGGCCAATGAAAATGTAAACAGTGATTTTAAATGAGTACTTAGATCCTCTTCCACAGAGGCAACCCTGAGGAGAGGGTGTGATGCCCTTACGTGCCCCAGGCCTCCAGCACTCTGCTCTCAACCACACCTTTTCCCCTCTTTTAGATTTTAACTATGTGGCAACTGAAGATAGAGAAGAGAACGATGTAAGGTGTATAAATTTTGTGAATGGTCTGTTTCATGAGGAGGGGAGAGTTGAGATTCTATAGAAATATACCTCCTTGAAAAAAGTTACAATGTATTTTTTTAACTTTGAGAAAGCAAATGAGTGATTTTTTTTAAAAAAGGGATATCTTAGAAATTCCTGGAACCCTAACCAATCTTGTGCTTTCGCCCCATGCAGCTGAAAAGAACTGAATCAAGGGGGTAGGAACTGTCTAGTGTGAGGTAATAAGCCCTACAAAATTCTTCAGCCCAGATCTCAAATACTCAGTTATGCTGGATCCTCAAACTTGCCAAGAAATATGCAAAACTGCTAGCGCGTATCAAAAAACTGTCTTTGACAAAGCCCAGGTTAGACAAAATGAGCAAATCATAAGAGATAAAAAGAGTCAACAGGGCTGGGAGGTTAAGGACAACGGCAAAGCAAGTCTTTCTGCCATTCCAAAGGACAGGAAGTAACATGTATAAAACATTAGATCCCAGCTGATTCTTTCACCTTACCTGATCCCACAGAATCATGTTAACACCAGCTGATGAGATCCAGCTCGTAAAGAGGTCTTGAGATCCTTTAGTAACCCAAACATCTCAAACAGACTCCTACTTTACCACAATTCCATTCTATAATAACTAGTCTTCTAGTAAAGATCTGTTTTCTGTTTCTCTGAACAGAAATTAAAGTTATAAAGGCAACAGACTAAGCTTAAGGGTATCACTGAAAACTGTGACAAAATCCCATGGAAGTAAACAAAACCATGAAGAAAACGAAGCCTGATGTTTTCTTAATACTTTCAAAGAGATGTCTATGGCTACAAGCAAGCATATAATTAATCTAGTCGTTGGCAACTTCAGTCTTTCTCATCTCTCTATACTCAAATAACCTGTAATAATACCTATATTTATAACTATACTTAGAAATGGTTAGTTTTACACCAGGGGGTCAAGTAGAACACAGCTTACCAGAATTAACAGAATTATCTTGATACTTCAGAAATCATTTTATAGTTTTACAGTTAATGGTGAACTGAAAAGCTGTTAAAGAAATTAAGCCATTTAAAATTGGTTCTTCAGAGGTGTTAGAGATATTGTATACAGCAAAAAAAGTACATGCATAAACCCAATTATAGATTGGATGCATTTTAATTTTAAACTATGATTCATAAATATATCTATGATATATTTGTTACATCTCTTAGGTTTGGTATGGTTGATTTTAGTTATCCCCAAAAAACATTTTTAAAAGGAGTCTATCACTTTTACTTTAAGAGATCCTAACAAGTCATGCTTGCCAAAACACGAAGTTCTAACATCACTGGGAGCTGTCTTTTTCTACCTTTACCATAGACTTGAAATAAATTAAGAAACTGACCAATATTTCTTACTGCACTGGTATTTCAGGTAGGGGAGAAAGCAATGGGACTTGTTAAACGTCTAGTGATGAAAAACAGCAACAGGGCGTCTCCATTGGCCCAGATGGGCCACACTGCCTCTAAACTGTCATGACAGAGAAGGGCCAGTTGGTCAAAGGTCTGACACAGGAGAAATATCACACGCCAAGTTTCTCGGGACAGGACTGAGAGGCAGAAACAAGCAAATTGACAGGATAAAAACATCAGAAAAAGAAGCCCAGTTCCATCATTACTTCTCAAAACTGAACAGATTTCTCACTCTACTTTTACAAGGATGGCACTGCCATACAGGAATTCTTTTTAACTTCAGAAGCGAGTTAGTTTAAGGCATGATTCCCACATATATCATATTCAAAATGGTCACAGGATCACAAACCTCCTAGAAAAAAATGTACTAAAGATTATTTACTTCTAAAAAATCAATCCCCCAATTTATAACTCTTACATTATAAAACATATTTACACATGGGCAGTTAGATAGAGAATAAATCTTATAAGGTTAGTTATTAGAAGTCAAGAGAAATGTACAAATGAGTAATTTGAAATAAGTGAATAAATTTGAAAACAATACTGTTTTTTTAATCCTAAAATCAGACCTAAGCCAAACTACATAGAATAGGTTGAATGACACCAATAACAATGGAATACTATACAAAGTAAAACAGAACACAAGAACAGTATAAAAATTAGAGTTAAGACCAACATGATAAGCACAGGTTTTTGAATTAACATATTTTATATTTCAAATGTATACATTTTTGCAAAATATTCTGATTTATGTAAGCGGTTTAAAATACTATGAGTGGCATAAAACAAATGAAGACAGTTATTTCTTAAATCCATAAAGCATAGTTAACAAAACAAATATATGTACATATATATGTGTGTGTATACCTCCATCCTTCTTCTCCAATTCGTCCCTAATTAGAGGAGAAGTAAGTATCACCTTCAAAGTTAGTGTAGGCTCTTTTGTATTCCGAATTATAATAGATGCCTCATCTACACATTGTTCCACTTGATATTTCTCTTCTGTGAGTTTCTGAAAGTCACCAAGATTTCAAAAACATCCAATTAGATTAAAATCTCAAAAAAAAAAAAAGGATGATTGCCCCTTATTTTCCAAACTTATTAACTACTAGTTATACTGTGCCAGGAGATCAACAGTCTTAACCAGTTCTTTAGTTTAGGGGTAACATTTCTCTCCCCTCCCACCTTATCAGCAAATTCTCTTTCTCCATCCTTCAAAAAGCAACCATGATGTCAACTACCTATGCAATTACTAACAGTATTTAAAATCATTTTTTCTAATATTTGAAAGTAAAATACCAACATCATTATGTGATAAAGGATAAATTATTACAGAGAACTAATGTAGAAAAATAAATCACTGGGAATGCACTCTAAACCAATACCTTTTTTGATAAGACAGCCTAAAAAGGAACTCTTACTTACTGAGGACTTACAAATTTAAGATTATGTAGATTTTTTAAAGAGAGTCAAGTAAGAATGAATAAAAAAGCATCTCTACACAGTCACTCATTGGCCAAAAGAAAAAAAAAAAAAGAGCATAAATAACTCCCTTTTCTAACGATAGGACTCAGAGATCATTCCAGTGAGACCTATCCTTATGTGTGACAAGTCATCTGACACCCATAGGGAAATGTGCATTGCTTCATTCAACACACAACTATACACATAATTTAAGGGCCATCCACAATCACCAATTAGAGTCATATAAGTTATATTTAATATATTATTATACATTGAATATATAGTTTAATAAATTCTACAGGGCCTTTCTTGGTGGTGAAATTTAGTATCTATTACCTGACCTAAATAGCTGAATGGAAACTCTACTGGGTCTCTGTTCGTTAGTGTGCATTAAAAGAATTCAGAGCCATTTACATAAAAATAACATTTTACAATTAAAAAGATAGAAAAGATAGAAAATAGAAAATTTATTATCTAATTGTGAATAGAAGCCAAGGCCAGGAAAGGATACGCAGTGACTGGGAAAACCAGAACCAGAATAGAGAAAAAAGAGAAAACCGCCCACATTCGTTTTATGACTATTAGAGAATTAAAGATGACCATCAGAGAACGAGTCAAACTAAATTTTTCAATTATGCAGGCAGATCAACATAAGACACATCCAAAGTAATAAACAGATGGTATGAGTTTTGGACTAGCCTAATTATAAGTGATTTCTTGTTTGGGTCATCCTTCTCCTCTCTAGCTCAAGGAAGTTCTAAAATTACTCTTGAAAAGAATATGTCGAGAAAAGGAATGGTACAACTTCAATTAATTAAGGTACTTAGATAACTGAAAGTTTTGCTCTGGTAAGTGCTCAGGAAAAAAAAAAAAGATTTTTAACTCATAGGAAAATAAGATCATATCACATCAGAAATTGGTTTTCCC
>NW_006441061.1:339510-363321 GCF_000325575.1 Pteropus alecto
AATGTCAAGAACAAAGGGTAAGCAGAGAGTAAAGGCAGAAATCATCCTTAAACTAATTTTCTAAAATACTATTAGTAAGAATAAATGTGTTAACTTACATGTATGTGGGCATATGTGTTTGTACATGTATATAATTTAATCTGAAGTGGGTGTACAATTATATCCTCATTTTATTTGGGTACCTTTACCCAAATATCTCTAGTAATGGATCTATCTAACCATCATACAAGGCAGTTGGTTTTACTGTTAGATAATTCTATTGGCTATATTAAATTGAAACATGTTTCTCATAATTTCCATTATCTTAAGAGTTCAGGCCTCTACAAGAAGCCCTTCAAAAACCTAAAGATATCTGTGTTTGGTTTAATCTTCTTTAGCCTAAAAAGCCCTCATCTCTTTAAATTTGAAATGGTTTACACAGCCTGCACTCTCTCCTGCACCCTTCCCTTGAACACTTGCTAGCTCGACAAGAGCATTTTAAAACTGTGGTGGCCAGAAATACACTCTCACTCAGGAGAGAAAAAAATGCAGAATTCACATAGTTGTGATCTGCACTGAGAAAGCTTGGCCCAATCTCCTGCATCTTTAATACTGGAGAAATGTGACAGACTTTCAGAATAAGAACGATTTATTACACCACTGGTTCTCAGCTTTTTCCCCCCACACTGACACATGAAGACTATGACCACTCTTATTAGAAATAGGACTTAATGAAAGGGAACAGAAAGGGGGGGTGAAATGGTTGAAAAGCCTCTAATATGTCCAATCATTTGATTATTACTTTATTATAGATTTAAGAGTAACAACGTTCACTATAATTCAGAAATAGAGATTAAATTTTAAAGCAATTTAAAAATAATGAAAACAAAAGGAATATTATTAACATTCTAAACAACAAAAAGTATACTTGGCCAGAAACCGGTTACTAAGTAAATGTTCTGTTTCTTAAGCTTGATTGTACTCTATGCTGCTTTCCACTTTCCCTCCCGATACGATTGCAAAAGTATTTTTTAAAATTTTTAAGAAATTCAATCCTATGAAAGTCCAGAAAATTTTCTTCATTTATTCACTTAAAAAAAAAAAATTAAGATCTAAGGCAGACTGATAAAACAGGTGCTCTAAAAATTAATATAGGGGAATATGTCAACAAGTAACACAAATCTGACTGTCAAGAATGACAGACAATAAAAATCAGGAAGATGGCTTTGAAAATCAGTTGAACATGAAAGAAAATGATCTACTAAACAGCTAATAAAAAAAAAGTTTAAAATTCCTATTACTTGGGAGTGGGGGGAAGAGCCTTTTTAGAAGAAATACAAATAAAAGAAACCAACAAAATAAAAGAGCGCATTCAACAACTCAGTTTGGACCTTGTGGACTAATATCTATTTATGTGACATGGATATGAGGGCTAACTGAAATGAAATCATCAAAAAGCTATAAGCTAATTATACCAGAGATAAGACATCTGAAACTGAAAAATGATCACAGCTTCCCAATTGTGATGAAATTGGCCCTCAGAGCAGCTGGCAGAGCAGGTCCTAGGGGGACCACAGTCCTAGACCAACTGGTTGCCTGCAGCCCTGAGGTGCTCGTAGCATTCAACAACATCCTCCAGGAAGCATAACAATATTAAATTTTTCTAAATGCATCCCAACGTGAAAAAGGTTTGGAAACAAAGAATTAAAGTGATTTTTCCATTAACGGAACGAATGGGTGATTATTAAATTAACTGCTTCTTCAATTTTAAAAGTTATCATCTATGCAAGTCTCCAGTTGTCCAGGCTTTTTTTGATCATTAAATTCTTTTCTGCATTATACCAACCCTTCCAGGCATTTTATAATGCTGAGAGACCTAGCCTGGAAAACATGAAGACTCTCATCAAGATACACCTGAAAATGGTAAGGCTGTACCTTGATAGCCATCTTAATTCGGTAAATATATCCTGAGTACTAATCTCCAGAAATGTGACAGATGAGTCAGTGACCCAGAGTACTGGTAATCCTTTTGTCTGTATCTATCTTTTACTATTACCTATTTCTTGTTATTGAATTCATCAAGGAAACTACCTATTTTCACCTTTTTTACAAATTTTCCTAGAGGTGCAATTGAACTGTACTCACCTGAATCTGAATAGGAAGATTATCTTTGACTGTATTTAACAGGGTCTCTGTGGGTTTGTCTTTGCACATTAAAACCAGCTCCAAGTCCATATCATCTTTAATCAGCAAGCCTTTTGCAACCAGGCCAATCCTCATTACACCACACAATGTCCGACCACCTTGATCCCTAAAAATAAAAGTCTGAATGATTACTTTTACGACCTATTTCCTAAATTAAAACTTAATCATTACTTGGCTACCTGGATATCCTTACAAACTGATAAGGAAATATATAAATCCAGATATCCAAAATTCCACAAAATTAAGTCTCTGATTTAAGCCTCATAAAGAATATTCCCCAAGGAATCAATAGGGAGCATATTTCAGACTATAGATCTTTTCGTTTTTCATTATATCTATATTACTTGGGAAAATCCAAAAATACTGTAAACCCTTAAACACTTTTTCAAATTGGTAAAAATTGCTATTATCTTTTTGTTGGTAATTAAAGAATTTGTGAGAAACATGAATACCACAGGATACAGACAAAGAACATCGGGGTGGAACTCTAAAAGCCCTGGACTCTACTGCTAGTGGTGCCTGCTGATTCAGTATCCATAACTGTCAAATGGCGATCAGCTAGGTGAGCCCTGGCTTGTTCCTTCCAGCTGTATCATTCCAGGAGTCCATGAAAGTTTATGGGGAAAGCAGAATAATGTGATAAAAGCAAAGGGGTGAAGAAAGAAGGAACAGACCAAAGATAATTGGCCAGAATATGCATTCCAAATCCAGCCGTAGCTAAAAGAACAAATGCACTCAAAGGACATCAAGTCATAAGTGGTACATAAGAATAATGTTAACATCTATCCTTAATTTCAATACTAAAAGTTTCTTAATGGTTCATTTTCCTTAATTACAAGTGAAAATTAACAGCTGAGCAGTTAAGTAAGCAAGTGTCTGAGTACAGAAAGGATATCCAATCTCTCCTGCTCCTGAGGCTTACACAGCAATTAAGCAGTAACCTGCTTAAAAGGGGAAGAGAAAGTAACATCTAAGAACAAACTGCACGCCACGATTCTCATTTAAACCTCACAATAAACCTTCATCTGAAAGGCAAAAAAAAAAAAAAAAGAATCTCAAGAATCTCAGAAAAGCTAATTAATTGTTCAAATTCACAGAGAAAGTAAAATGGCAAAGCCTGGATTCAAACTCTAGTTGGTCTGACCACAACTCAGGTTCTTTACATTATTATGGTTGCATCCCAAGTTCAGAAGAGGGAAAGGTTAAAAGCAGAGAGGACAAGCAAAGCAACCTGAAAGTCTGACTTCAGAAGAGCCTTGATTTGTTTAGTAGGAAGAAAGGTCTAAGTGGAGGTAAAGAATCAGCAGAGTTGGGCTGAAGTCAGTGGAGTGGAGAATGAACTAGAGAAAGAAGAGAGAACCGAATTGTGGTTGTGGAAATAACACAGTAAATTATAAGAAATCTAGTCACTGGATGGGTGCTTGGGACACCTTAGAGATTCAATAAACCATAAATCAGTGAAAAACTATAAGGCTGTAAAAATATAGAAAGAAATAAAAAGCATTTTAAAGCAGTGACCCAAGTGTAGAGACTTATTTGATATTAAGAATAGTCAGTCATCTTTGATTTTTTTTTCCTTCTGCATCCCTGTCCTCTCATCTTCTCATTCTCCCAAATCGAATAATAGTTCATAAATTCCCCGTCCACAGCACCCTTGAACCGCTGCTTTCAAACTGGTTTCTTTTCAGGCTCACATTACCCCTCACCTAACCTACCTCAATAACCTCCTTTCATTGGCCTTATCAACTAACCTCTGCCATCTCCAATCTACTGCACACAGTAGACTGCAACCAGAATAATCTTCAAAAGCACCACACAGATGGCACTCTGCCTATTATCTTCCTGGTGTCCCACTGCACATTTAGATACTTAGCATTTTGGGAGGCAATTTAGGAGACAGCATGACTTCCTGATTTACATCCTGGCTCTGCTACTTGCTGTGTAACACTGGACAAATTACTTGACTTTTTCAGCCCACGTTCTCATTTGTAAAAAGGTAATAATACTTTCATCCCAAAGTGGTACTGAGAATATCATTTAAGTATTGAACTTAGCCCAGAATCTTGCATATATTAATAGCTCAATAAACAATAGCTATTAATACTTCAAATGGTCTCTACACTTTCTCACGCCTAGATCTTTGCTGAGATTTTTTCTTCTACTTTCACTGCCTGCCAAACCCCTACCCATCCTCTAAGCCTACCACAAATGCTACCTCCTTCATAAAGTTTTTTCTGACCCCTAGAACCAGCATATCTCCCTGCTCTGTACTTTCATTTTAGTTACGGGAAATTAAAACAAAGATGCTATGAAAACTGGATCTGAAGTCTGACAGCCTAGAATATAAATCCTGGCTCCACCACACACTCAGTGACCTTAAGCAAGTTAAAGTTTGTTAAGATTCTGAGTCACTTTTTTTTCATAAGCAAATCTGAAGAAGTGGAAATTTCATAAATAAATGGGGGCAGAAGAGGAGGATAATAATAGAGACTAGGTTTATTGTACAATAATGTGAAATGTAATCTAGTACAGTAGCCGGCACTCAAGAAATGGTAGCTATTAACTAGCCATTGTTAGCTCACTTATTAAATTCTGTATAATTATGATATACTTGGTCTTATATAGAAGACAGCATGACTGAGCAGAGGAACTAAGTCCTGATTTACTCCCGTATTTCAACAACGAATTTGAATATAGAAGGCACTGTAAAGCAAGCGACCCAAATACGGACAATTACTTAAATTCATAACAGAGTCCTAATATTCCTAACAATACAAATGGTGGGAACTTGTGCACTTTGACTTTTGAGTCAGTTTATAAAAAGGTAAAATAAAACTGCACAGGTGAAACCTGCCTAACTAACAGTGCCTGGCAATAGAAGGTGCTTAATAAATATCAACTAGCCGTCATCTGTCTTTGTGCCCTCTGTAGTACTCGGCATATACCAGGAGTGCAATACACATCTATTATCAAACATAGCTTTGTTCCTGAAGATGTGCCTGCCTCTGGTTCATACAAAATAAGGGCACAATTCTGCACAACTTGAGATCTACCACGTGAGAAGAATCAGACAAGCGCTCAACCTGTGACTGTTCCACAAATTGGAGATACTTTACAGAGACAATCAAGAGCATCCACACATAGAGCTATAATTAAAAATCTAAACGAACATAGATAATACAGTGCATTATCTTTTTGAAATCTTTAAAACAAAAACCTTTAAAACACAGTAACCTGAACCAGTTAAGCAAAAGTCTACTGAAGCCCTTTCCAAAAGTCTGCCCAACCTTGAGAACGAACAACAGAAGATGTATTAAAAAGGCCTGAGCTCCACTGAAATATGAAACTCCTCTTAAAAATGATAAAAATGGCAAATTTTATGTTATATATTTTATAACACACACAAAAAAAGTTTTAAAGGGCATAAACGATTCCAAAGTACAATTTAAATACGGAGCGTATGACTATTTTACTTGCACGGGGGCTGGGATATACAGAACAAGATTACTGGATAATACTGCTAATGTTAACAACAACTCCAAATTTTGACAGTATCTTTTTTAAAGCCATCATATGCAGAAAAACTGAATTACTGCCAAGGACCTTGAAAGTGACAAAACTACAATGAGATACAATGTATACGTTACCTATAAATAGTTAACAAAGTAAAGGAATTATGTCCTTCAACTGAAAACTGATACTGATTATCTTTCATCTGAAAATGAAAAGGTTACACTATCTTTCTGTGAAGAAATCAATTTACCAATACTTTCCTACTATTATCTACTTATCACGTTGATTTAGAATTAAAGCTGGAAAAAAACTTCTGTAACCTCTATCCTCAATTTACAAGTTTTAGTCAATGTTTTCAATCCTATTAATACAGCTTCAATACAGTTAAATGAGCTTCATCTTTCAAAGTAAATCATACACTTATTCTAATCCTAGTGACATTGCTCAAAACAATAACTCTAAGCTTAGCATGTCATAAAAAGTTTCATGATCTGACTCCAGTTATCATCAGCTTCATCTGACTAATCTCTTACTATTGTTATAGCACTGAGACTCTTCTGCTATAACTGTTGAAGGGTCTGGCTTCCATTAGGCCTTCTTTCATTTCACTATATGGAAGAGAGCGAGCTGGATCCTGGGAATCAATAAGGTAAACAACAGTCAAAAATATCTTTAGAATACATTTTCCTGCACTCTTTCTTCTACACCAGTGTTTTAAAATACCTGGCAAAATGACATTTTATGATTGTCCCAGAAACAAAAAACACTATTTATTTCCAAATTGAAGAGACTGAACCAACACATGAAAAAGATGACATATCGTAACCTCCGAAAGACAAGATTTTAAACAGTTTGGTGCACTCTCCAAGGGCATCTTGCACAAGTCTATCTTTTTCTGGTCTAATCATTATTCTTTTCTTGTTTTCCTTTCAAATTTAACTCAAAAATTCCACAAACATTTACTTCCTTGTTTACAATCATATAAATGAGAAAACCCAAAGAATACCATACACCAAATGTAACCCGGTGGGATGGGACCCTGGACTTTTCTGGGCGCTACTGTAAAGCGCCATGAAGGTCAGGCCACACTCACTTGGAGTAGGTGTCTGTGGCCTCATCCTTCTTCACTTCTGTCTCACTCTCTGTTTTTGTGCCTTTATTTGTTTCATCCAGCCAATCTGAGACATGTTTAAGAGCACATTCAACAGTAGACACCATATTCTGAACAGCTTCAAGTTCCTCTGGAGATGGATAGATTGTTGAATGTTTCACCATAACATGGCGATCATCGTTGGCAAAGGATCTAATAGATCTCTGTCGAGAAGGAAAAAGAAAACAATTACTTAAAATTTAAACAATGCTACCTGAAAAAGATGACATACAACTATATTTAAGTCACAGCGTTAATTGTCAAACTGTTGTGAAATAGTTAACATTGAGACAGTAAAAAAATTGCTCAGTAATAGGAAGTGAACCCCATTCTGGTAAACACACCAGGAAATTAGAGATCTTTCATTCATGTTTTGGCAAAGTTCACCCAGTTTGCACTTGGTATTATGTATGTAGACACTACCTTTTAGCTGAATCTATGTGTTCTGAATACCACTTCGAAAAGGTCACCCATATCACACATCATCGGTGAGAAACAGATACTTTCTAGCTTGAATAGAATATCTGGAAATGCATGATGGTGACTCATGATACCCAGTCTTCAGTGTCCTCCTTTCTAAACTGTTGGAGATTTTTGTACCTGGAAAAACTGAGCTTTCATAATACAATAATAATACAAAATACAACATTATGCATGAACACTAGAAAAACTGTGGACGTGAGAATGCTGTTTACTATTTGGCATTCAAAACTTTGGCATGAGGCTTTAATTTTTAGAATAGATTAATAGGAGACAATCCAAATTCCAGAACAGGGAAAATACATATTGCAGAAGAATCAAATTCCCAAACTAATTTACAAGTGCATCACATTCTCAATCTAAATCCCCTCAATACGCAACGAAAATAATTTTAAAGCTCACTTGGGGGGAAAAAATCAATAAAGTATCAAGAAATATTCTACAAAGTTGGTTGGGTGGTATCACTATGCTAAAACAAAATATCAAAAGTTTAAAAAGCAATAATTAAAATTACATGCTGGCTCAGAAGTCAGTGAAGCAGATTAGAGCCTAGAAATAGAATGAATTTCATGAAAATTTAATAGAGTAGATCCTTTACACTCATGAGTCACATGTCAAAACCTTTGAATATTTCCAATTTACAAATACCAAGAAGACACTTATACCAGTAAAAAGCGAAATGAACAAGGATAATTTGGTGAGTTTCCATAAAGCCAAAAAGTATTCCATCTAAAGGGTGGCTACAGTGTCTTCACTTACATGAAATTATGTGCTAGTAAATGGTAAATATTTGTTTTTTAAAGTCTTTACCCCAAAATGTTCACAATTCTTTATCAGTGTTACTCTGTTTTTGTTTGAATATCAATATTTTAAAAATCATATTAATTTGGACACTAGAAAATTAATAGCACAGTATCATTGTTCCTTATAAAATGAGCAAACTATAACTAAAAAGGCAAGCAATTCTTTGAAACCCTGAATTATTAAATTATTATATAATAAAATGACTAAAAACAAAAACAAAACCTCCTTTTTTCTTAGATAAAAGTCATCTCTGTCTAGATTTCTTTCCTGTTCCAAGGCCACAACAAGTTTCCCAGCTAGAGTCTTTTGCCACAAAGAAACAAACTTTAATCACTTCATGAGATTTACTCACATATCTCAAAACAAATAACAAGAAAACCAGAGAGCCATATAATGAATTAGGTTGTTCTTAGTTGGTTTACTCTTCAGAAAAGAAATTCTACTAATATTTTAGTTCTGGATGGTAGGGAAAATGTTAACTTGAAATTTCCTCTGTCATTTAGTTTTATGATGAGTTACTAAAGTACTTAGTCAGCTAAATTACTCAGCCCCGCACACTGGCCTCACCATAATTAAACTACATGTTGCTACATAACACAAACCTTTGGTGTTTCTCTCACAAATAACACTGACTGCCAATGTTAAATACAAGAATTGACTAGATGTGACAGCATCATAAAACAATGGTGAAAGAACTCAATAAACAATATTAAAAAAATGGAGGGTGATCTTATTTACCCAAATAAGCTCCAAGTAGATTTTTTTTTAAGTATTAAAAAATCAGATTGGAAGAACTATGCAGAAACAGAATGTTCTCATTCGAATCTGAGACCTAAGGATAGGAGAAATTGGAAAATATCCACCAAACAATTAAATTATGTAAAAACATAAAATTCCTAGACCCAAAAAACTGAGCTAAATTTAACTTTGAATTTTCATCAACTATGACCAATAATACGTATAAAGCTTTTCTTTAACTTATAAGAGTATCAATACTGTAATAGATAAATGAGCTAAAGAGGCAAATAATTCACATGGGAGGGAACAAGTCAGCATCATTTTTTTATATCTCACCATAAAACTAAATGACAGAGAAAATCTCGAGTTAAAATTTTTCCCCATCATCCAAAACTAAAATATTAGAATTTTCTCTCTAAAGAGAAAACTGTTATAATCTCTAGAACAAATTTTTTAAAAATCAAACAACACTTAAAGAAACACCATCAGACTTACTGAACAACATATTTCAAACATAATGATGATTAATATTTTTGTGCTTTTTCTCCCACTTATAACATCTTTTTTAAGCCTTTTCTCACTTATACTAAGGGAAAAAATTCACACAACATCCTCCAGAACCAAAATACTAAGAAAAAAATTCAGTATATTTTACCAATTAAAAAAAAACTAGGCACCAGGTTATGACCTCACCTAAAATCTCAAATTCAAAGTATGAATTTTCTACAAAAAGCACCCACTACAATCACCAATTTGACCCTATTATTTTAAAAGCATGTGGGAAAAGGTGGCTTTTCAAATTAAATACACATTTTATAAACTCCTACGGCCATTCACAGTACCAAAGACTGATTCAGGATTTTTAATTTCCATGGGAAAAAATTAAACTTCAGGTAGAAGACTAAAGAAAATCACATAATTTCAAGTTCAAGGTCACCTTAGCCATTTGTATCAGTTTGCTAATGCCGGTTTTATTAGAAAATATTATTTATGAGCATTCCCTCCTTTGTATTTAATAATTTATGGCCTGCAGGCTCATGGGGCTCCATCTTGTGGTTTAAAGGGCTCATAATAAATCTGAACTCATCTGCTTCGCCTAAACAGTAGAGTGCCATCTTTATTTGATGCACTGGAGCCAAAAGTTAACACCATTGTTTTTCACTTGACCTCACTGTTAACACTTTCAATCTGAAACTACTGAGATCTTTTGTAACTTAAGACACACAAATAATAACCTACCATGGTTTTCTATAGTGTTTTAGCTTCTTTTTCCGATCCTTTCCCCTCTTCCTTGTGGTCTTCACTAGACACTGTTTTGTGTGACAGTACCTCCTCATAAGCCTGAGTCCCCTGACACCTCAGAGTCAATACAGCGAAAATGTCTGAAGACTGCTCTCTGGATTACACCTACAAGATAAAAAGAAAAATAACTTTTCAAAAATGCTTATTCACAATTCGTTTCGTATCTGAGTGTGGAGCCTATAAACATGCTGTGGATCAAAAAGTAACAATCTTTATAAAGGAAAACTACCTCATTTCAAACAAAAGGCTAACATATCCTTTAAAGGTCTGGGCTCAAGAAAGAGCCTAAGTGATATGGCCAGAAAAGTAACCCTCCTGGGTAGTCACAATGTGGCAGCTGGCTAACTCCTCTCAAAGATAAATACATATTAACAAACACAGATTTAGTAAAAAAGTACCACCTTAAAAAGTAATACTGCTATGGTTGGCAGTAATGTTACAATTAACCTTGAGATTTTTCTATTTGAAATTAGCATTAGTCAGACCTATCCAAAATTCAGATAAGACACCTGAAAATATAACATCACCACTGACTGTAACCATGAGGCTTTTCCATTTGATACTGCCATCAAACAGACAGCACATGTTGGCACAAAGTGTTTTCTTTCATCATTTTTAGGCCTAAAATTCAGAATGCTTTTTTGACTCTGATCCCCTAACTCCTGAGACCCTACTCCCCCTCAACCTATTATACACTGTTATGTCAGATGCCTGCATATTAACTAGATCTGACTTCATCACCCATGGATGACTATGGCCAGGATCCTACTGTATATTTCTGTCCAAAGGCTTCATCACTCCTTTGTTCCATCTTTAGGAGATTTTATTCCAGATAGGGTAAAAGTAAACTCTTCTAATCATTGATGAAATCCTTATATAAGCCTACCTACAAAAAAAATCAAAATAAAAACTAGAGAGTGACCATCAAAATAGAACACATGCTTTAACTATGTAGGTATCAGGAGTAATTTACACACCACAGAGTACATAAATTCACAAAGAAACAGTTTCCTCCTCATTTCAGCATCTTTTCTTTAATTCCCTTTAAATAAAGAAACCCCCTTATTCTTTTTCTATAAGTTTCCTAACGCAGTCCATACTCTCTTAAAGAAAAAAATCCTTTCTGAATTTTTGGGACCAGGAAAGTTACAGGTATGACATTTAACTCTATCCAATATCGCAAATGAAAAAACAGACCCACCATTATAGTCAAATGATACTCAGCTCTGACCTACATGCAAAACTATTCATATCCTATAACCAACTTCCCTGACACTGGTTTAAAAAGCCACCTGAAGTAAGCTAGTGAAGCTTGACTAAAACAAACAAACAAATGGGTTATGTAACTGGATTAATGGAACCTACTTTATTACACATATCACATCAAGGTAAAGAGGGATCGTGAACACACTCCACGTCATAGGATCCTTTTATACAATAACGATACAAGCTAAAGCATGACCCCACGGTACGAGACATTGCAAAGATCTTTTGTCACTAAAGTTATACTTTCTATAGAAAGATTGTACCACACAATTTAATTTAGTCTTTGGTATTTCTCATTCCCAACCCTACTCCATTCTAGGGGACTCAACCATTCAGTAACTAGCCGTGAATCTAGCAGCCAAAAAGGATTGCTATACGTTCAGTTGAGGACTGAAAGTCCACAAACTTCACTTTGTAAAAAGGTGAAGGCAATAAAATAAATCATATTAAGAAAGTAGACTGAAAGCAGAAAAAGCAGGAAGGATGCTAAGAAAAAGCTGATGTGGTAGAGAAATTGTGGATGATCAATATAAAAAGTATAGCACTCCTCAGTCACATATATCAAGAAGCCCTGGGAGCTTCGGGGTATTATAATGAGGTAATTCATGATAAAAGCAGTGTATCTCAGAATCCTATTTTGTTGGTACTATAAAAGGAATTTTGAAATCACCTGGCCCAATTCCACCCACCTCCTCAGTTTAGAAAAGAACTATAATCAGAAATATTAAGGTCACAACTAATCAGGGACAAGGCCTGATCCAGAACCTAAATCATAGCCCTAGGCTTTTCCCCCTACTGTATCAATCTGAGGAAAAAAGCTGAATTACATATGGTAGACTGCAAGCAGATAGGGAAAAACTCCAACACATTTTTAAAGAGTTTCTCTTTTAAAAAATGGTTAACTTAGTGGATAAAATTCTGGCCTTGAAATTAAAAAAATAAAAAATAAAAAAAAACCCTCAACTTTGCCATTTAATAGCTATGTGACCTTAGAAAATTATATGACTCAGAAAATCACTTAATTTCCTTGGGTCTCAGTTTCCTTTATCTATAAAATGAGAAAATATTCCACTACTAATAGCTAACATTTAATGGAACTAATTCTGTACCAGACACTGTTCTAAGAGCTTTTCATATACTACCTCATCAATTACTGTCTCATTTAACACAATAAGGAATCTAGAGCATAAAGAATATAACCTAATTAAAATCACAAAGCAAAAGTATACAGTAGAGCCAAGATTCAAACCTCTTTCAATAATATTTTTTTCTCTAAAAGCACTTACACTTATGTTAGGGAATAAACTTTAGCTATTTCAAAAAAATACGTAATTACAAAGGCCGTATGACAGAACACAGGCTTTGGAGTCAGACAGGCTTAGAATCAAGTACAGGTATGCCTCATTTGATTGTGCTCTGCTTTACTGCTCTTCAAAGATATCACGGGTTTTTTTACAGATTGAAGGCAAGACCCTCCACCAACAGAGATTACAACTCATTTTACTGCGATACTCACTTTATTGTGGTGGTCTGGAACCGAACCCGCACTATCTCTGCGGTATGCCTGTACCAGCAACTTTGCCACTCCACTCATGAACCAGAGCTTTCTCCCTTGTGCAATGGGGTGACAGTGTCTACTTCAAACTAAATAAGACAGGATATGAGAATACCGAAAAGCATCTGCCAAAAAGTATACACTCGATAAATGGCCTTGGGGGGAAAAACCCTCAAATATCAAGTAAAATGTTTTGTTTATACATCAGGTATCTGTACATTTCTCTGAAAAACAAAGTTTAGAAAAATATTAGCTGTGCTCTACTTATTAAGTGTATCCTATGGAGCAAGTGGAATTTAAATGTATAGGCATGTGCGTACATGTGGATCACCTTTATTATCAATAAGACTTTTTTTGTCTTAAATCTTTTTTTTTTTAAATTTTTATTTTCCAATTAGAGTTGACAATAGACATTTTTTAAGTTTCAGGTTTATAAAAAAAAAGAGTGGAAAGTAGAGAGAATCCCATGTTTCCTTTCTCCCCACCACACACATACCTTCCCCTATTACTATCTTGCATTAGTATGGTACCTTTGTTACTACTGATGAACCAATGTTATTACAATACTAACTAAAGTCTGTAGTTTACTTTAGGGTTCACTCTTTGTGTTACACATTCTATGGGTTTGGATAAACGTATAATGACATGCATCCACCATTACAGAATCATACAGAACAGTTTCACTGCCCTAAAAAAATCCCATGCTCCACCTATTTACCCACCCTCTTCCAAATGCCATATAGTTAAAATCATATAGTATTTAGTCTTTTCGAATTGGCCTTTTACACTTAGCAATATGCATTTAAAATTCCTCCATGTCATTCCTTTTTATCACTGAATAATGTTCCACTGTATGGATATACCGAAGTTTGTTTCACTACTGAAAGACATTTTGGTTGCTTCCAAGCTTTGGCAATTATAAATAAAGCTGCTATTAACATTTGTGTGCAGGTTTTTGTGTGGACATAAGTTTTCAACCCATATGGGTAAATACCAAGAAGCATGACCATGGGATCATATGGTAAGACTATGCTGAGCTTTATAAGAAATTTCCAGACTGTCTTTCATCCAAAGTGGCTGTATCATTTTACATTCCCACCAGCAATGAATAAGAGCTCCTGTTGCTCCACATCCTCATCATCATTTCGTCATGTCAAAGTTTTGGACTTGAGCCATTCTAATAGATGTGTAATGGCATCTCATTGTTGTTTTAATTTGAAACCCCCTGACCACATACAATGTTAAGCATCTTTTCATATATTTATCTGCATCTGTATATCTTCTTTAATGAGGTGTCTATTTAGACCTTCTTCCCAGTTTTAAATTGGGTTGTTTAGTTTCAAAAATTCTTTGCATATTTTGGGTACCAGTCCCTTTATCAGATATGTGTTTTGCAAAGATTTCTCTCTATCTCTGACTTGTCTTTTCATCCTCTGGACAGTGTCTTTTGTCTTCTGTAGAGGAGAAATTTTAAATTTTAATGAATTCCAACTTATCAACTTTTTCCTTCATGGATCATTCTTTTGGTTGTGTTGTATCTCTTTTTTAACTGACCTTTAAATGTGAAAGGCTTTAGATGTCAGGATATCTAGACTGCAAAATTAGGTTTTTATATGTGTGAACATCAGATCCTTTTCCTAGGAGCAAATCTCAAAACTGAAGAATGACTATGCCCTCTATACTCAAGCTATAAAACTTAGTCAAATATTTAGGAATTTCTCTAAAATACAATTGAGAGAAAATATTTTAAATTAAGGCAAAAAAAATAATTTAATATACTTACTTTCTTGGGAGATCCCATGTTATGTCTTGCAAACAATGTGATATAGAATTCAGGAAATTATTTACTCTCAAAATAGTAACAATAGGAAACTTTAAATTTTGTCAATACTAACATATGCAAGTTCTCCAAAAGAGGCTATATAAAAATAAAATATCCAGGCTTTATTTCTCCATTATGAAAGAACAATCACATGTCCACTATATTAAAGAAAAACAAAATAAAATTAGAAAAAGACACCTCACTGATATCACAAGAGGCTCAATTTAAAATAAATTATGTGAGATTTACAAGTAACTACATATTTATTAATTGCCTATTCTGTATCTGGTACTATGCTTGGTAGTACAGGAAATACAAAGATGAATCAACTCAGACATACTAAGAGAAGAGCAAATACTACATACAAATTCAGTACTCCCCCCAAATCCCTTCAAATAGATTAAACTTTCTCTACATGGTGGCATTCAGTTTCTGTACAATACTAATGTGAAAAGAATTGAATTTCGGTATTTTCTTCCAAAAATTTCCTTATATTTTCTATATAAAAAAGGGCACATAGGGGAAGGCTCAACTGAAAAACCTATAGATTACACATACCTATGCCAAAATCCAGCTATTCATCCCTACCCCAAAACACCTACAATGATAGAAAAGCTCAGTCCCACCATATCATCTGAAACCTTACAACACTGGACTCAGGTCAAAAGGTTCTTTCTCGATTAAGAGTTTAAACGAAAGTTGTACAATGCCTGTAATCGTAACATAAAATGCACTGTACAAACCAGCCAAGTGGAACCAGAATGCTTTCTGAATACTTACTTCCAAGGAGTAAAATGGAAAGGATGTTATCAATGTCCAATCACAGAAAGTGGTAGCAAGAAAACACATCTCCTCACTGAAATAAAGGGACACTAGCCCTTCCTAATCTTTGACAGCTTTGTGACAGAACTGTATCAGACAGTTAAATGGTCAAAGAACCAATAATGTAATGCATCTCTATAAATCTTTGTTGGTCACCTGTAATATGCCAGTCACTGTTCCAGGCACTTAGGACACATCAGTGAACAAGACACAAGAATACCTACCTACCCTTGTGGTTTAAGTCCAGTGGAGGAAAAACCACCAAAAAAAAAATAGATATAAAATTATGTAAATTAAACAGCGTGTTAGAAGGTGTAGAGTGCTATGGAAGAGAGAGAGAGCAGGTGACACACAAGTACACTCACGTACCATACAGAGGGGGAATGCAATTATAAAGAGATGGTCAGTCTGCACTGAGAAGGTATCACCTGGCAAAGATTTGATGTGGTGAGGGAGTTAGCCAAGCAGATATCTATGGAATGAGCATTCCTGGCAGGGGAAGGAAGACTGTGCCTGGTCAGGTGGAAGAACAACACAGAGGCCAATGTGGCCGGATGGCTGGAGTAGGGTGAGGTCAGAAGAGAAGGGCAGCGAGGACAGAGGGGTGGGAATGAGGTGCCAGATCATATAGGGCAGAGGTTGGCAACCTTTTTCTTTAAAGGATCAGATACTAAACACTTTAGGCTTTTCAAAGCATCAGGTCTCTACTATTCAGCTCTGCCTTTGTAGTGCAAATGTAGCCACAGACTATATATGAACAAATGAGTGTGGCTGTGTTCCAGTAAAACTTTACTTATGGGCACTGAAATTTCAATTTCATATAATATTCGTGTCACAAAAATGTCAATATTTGATTCTTTTAACCAATTAAAAATGTAAAAACCATTCTTAGCCCACATGTCATACAAAAATAGGTGGGCCATAACTGTCAACTAAAACAGGTCACTTTAAGGACTGTGGCTTTTACTTTGGGTGAGATGGGGAGCCAGCCCTTAGAGGGCTTTGAGCAGAGAAGGCACAATATCTGACTCATATTTTTAAAAGGTCACTATGATTTTTATGTTGAAATACATAGTAGAGAGGGCAAGGGTAGAAGGAAAGAGAGTACTTAGGAAGCTCAGAGATCTGATTCTGGATATATTCTGAAGGTAAGATGACAGAACGTCCTAACAGAATGGATGTGCAGTGGGAGCAAACTGGGGGCAACAGGAGTGATTTTGAGGTTTTTTAGCCTGAGCAATGAGTTAGGGAAGGTGCAGGGAGAGCAGGTTTTAGGATTAAGATCAGGAATTCCATTTTGGACATGTTGAATTTGAGGTATTTATTAGGTATTCAAGTAGACAACTAGATAAACCTATAGTTTAGAAGGGAGGTCTAGATTAGAGTATAAATTTGGTACTTTTTAGAATATAGGTAGCATGTAAAGCCACCAGACCACCAAGGGAGTAGGTGTACCAATGAATGGGAAAAGGCAGAGGAGGCACAACTACAGTCACAAAAGGAGTGGCCTGAGAGGTAGGAAGGAAACTAAGACTGCTGTGAAGAAAACTCATGAGGCGAGCTCTCTGAATTAAAAACAGGAAACGAGATACAGCATGAGAATGGAAATCCTGAGTTTTAGTCTGCGTTTTCCTACTAAGGATGTTTATGATTCAAAGATACCTATATTTGGAAGTCTTGTGTATTACTGTGTAGTTTTAACCATTTATATAAATTTATCCTCTGCTATACTATTCTATCCCCACTTCGTCCCATCTTTGGAGAAAACTTTTCCTTGAGAATATCAGGTAAAAACCCTCAATGACTTCACTACCCCAAGCAACTGACATTCTGCTCAGATATTAAGTGTGGCACCAAGGTCTTCCATAATACAACGTTAATGTAATTTTCTCTGGCATTTCTCTGACCACGGTAGTTCCAACCGAACTGGGGATTATGACTCTTGCTTGGAACACCTCACAATGTACTACCGCTAAGTTTTAAGTTTAACCTTTTGCTACAACCTCTACCATAATTTGTCATTGTTCTATTCATTAAATGTCCATTTCAAATCTACCCCTCCACAAAAGCTTTGCCTAATACTTGACTTTAATATAATTTCTTCCTTCTTTGAGCCATTCAGCACTTTATCAACTTCCTTTATGACATTTCTATTACTCAGTTTTAGTTCTTTTTATCATAAGCTCCTTAATAAAATGACTTAATCTTTATCTCCAAAGCACCTAGTACAATGCCCTGCACTCAGGAGAGGCTCAATAAAACTCTGAATTCAATTCTAAATTTATCTTTCTTTAGAGAGTACCATAACTGCAGAATCGAAGAAGATTCATCTGAAAGGTCACCATCTCTTCCCATATATTTCCATGGCAGTCATCATACAGTGACTTACAAGGAGTTTCTGACTTTTCCTCCATAAGCACAAATTCCATTATTTTGTTTGACTTATTTTATCCATCTTGGATTAATTCCTCAAACCCTCTGTCATTCCCTTCAGGCCTTTACTATTTAGCTTGCTGACATACATTCCCTTTTACTCTTGGCATTATTCTTAGTAATTTCAATAACCACATAAATGACCCTTCTAAAATTCTGCCCTCTGCATTCCTTACATTCCTTTCCTCCAATGTTCTCATCTCCTTTCCTACCTTGGACACCCACTCCTCACCAGAGCCCATAACCTATTAATCCTACTACTTTTCACAGTCCCTCACCCTTTGCATGCCCTCATTTGTCCTTATCCAACTGAAATTATACAATCCATCATTTACCATCGCTCATTCATACCAGCATTTCCCTTTGTTATTTACTCCTGGAAAAACTAACCATGGTTAAATCCAGCTCTCTTAGCTACACCACACCAGTCACCCTGGACAACTGAATGAAGAGGTTGTGCTAATTAATCTTTTTCCTAAATTCATGATCTAACCTCAAAAAGGCCCAATAATCAATAGTTTTCAAACAGTGGTGGTACTTCAACCCTGGGGGATCTGAAAATGTGAGGTGGAGTTTTGTAGTCGTCACATGGTGGGTAATCTTGGCATCTGGTACCCTGGCATGCTAAACATCCGGCAATGTCCAAGGAGTTCCATTGAAAAAAAAAAAAACAAAAACAAATATTTATTCACTTTTCCATTTTCCTAATGATTATTTCGCATCTTCTCCTATGTCTTCAAGCATCATCTTGCTTTCTATTTCAATCAAAATACCAACCCTGCTGCATCTTTTCCCATATATTCTACATTTCTTCCTGTTATTATGAATAAATTGTCCCAACTCCTGTCTAATTCAAATCTCTCAACTCAAACCCTTTTGCCTACTCCAGGAATCACTCCCTCCCCTCTCTCTCATATAACTTCCCTTGACCTCCTTACAGCCTGATTCTCTGCCCCTTTTAGGGCATACAAAATTCTTTTGAGTTTCCATTTATTCTCCTCCCATTCTCTCTGAAATTTACCCCAATCAGCCTCTCACCCCAATACTCCATTGAAACAGGTCTTGTCAACGTCCCCTAAGATGTCCATGGTGTTTAACGCTATAAGCGATTCTCGATCTACATCTCAGTTGACCTCTCGGCAACAGGTGACATAGTTCAACTGCTCCCTACTTAACCATTTTACTTCCCTTGGCTTCCACCAAGGACACCACTCTCTTAGTTCCCGTACTGCATAAATTACTCTGCCATTTCCTTTCTTATCTCCACAACCTCTAAATGCTGAAGTACCTCAGGATACAAGTCCTCACACTTAATCTCTTTACTATCTCAATGTGTTCCAATCCACATTGGTATCCTCGCTACTTCTCAAACAATTTACTTATACTCCCACTTTGGAGCCTTTACACTTGTTAGTTTACACCACAGATATCCATATAAATCCTTCTGTTACTTCTTCAGGTGTCTGCTCGAATCACCTAATCATGAACCCATCCCTAATCACCCTATATAAAATAGCAACCCCTCCTCTAGAATACCTCTGATCTTGTTCTATTTCTCTTCATAGGATCTGACATGATATCTTTGCTTACTCTTTGTCTTATACCACTAGAACAATGCCTGGCACAAAGGAAAAACTCAAATGAATTTCTCAAAATATTTTCTTATACGACGTCACATTTGATGCTCACAACATCCCTGAAAAGTAGTGGGGAAAAGAATAAGTGGTATAAATATTTCTATAATCTTTTAAAATATCAAAAACACAAATATAACCAAGTTGTTAAATGATGTGTCCATGATCACACATGGCAGACTATCTCTAGAACTGGGGTCGGGTCTCTAGCACCTTTTTCAATTCACATCACTGTCTCCACAAGCAAATCAAAGAGCAGGTGTATTTTTAATTTTGCATAGTGATCTTTAAAAGCTCAACGTGAGACCTAGTCCTTTAAATCACAAACTGGAACTGGCACCTGAACTGTACATGCCTCAGTAGTACTTATTTTCTTTTCACTAAAAGGCTCTTAGAGGTCATCAGGCTATCTTTAGAATGTACAGATCTTGTGACAATTCTGATCAAAAGGAAAACAGGGTAATGGGGCAAAAAACAGTTAAGTATTCAAGGATTCTCTGTCCTCTGTGCCCACTGCAGCACACTTAACACCAAAGGGTAAACCAGCACCTTGGTAAACAAGCTTCAGAAGGTGTCTCTGGTTCTCAAAAGACTTTTTGTTGCCATTCTACAGAATAGAGCATGGCAAAGAAACCCTATCTGGAGACAGAATGGACACGATTATTTCTTTTACTTAAGTTTACAAAATGACCTCAGAACCTAAAACCTAGTTATAAAGAAGCAATAATATTAAAACTCACCGATTTTAAAACGAATAAAAGTCATTTTGTTTTCATTTTGGCAAAATAAACAATAGGTATTGACTGCACAGAAAATGCATAAATTCACCAAGTATTACATCAATACAGAAAATTTGTCCTTTACAACAGTGCTAAAAATTAAGAAATATATTAGATGCTTCAGTAATACAATAATTTAATTTCCGGACTCTTGCCAACGCTCATTCTCCCCTTTCTGGCATCCTCTGCCACAGTTGGAAACTGTGTATCTAGGTCAGAAAAGACAAACAGCTTTTCAGAATAGCTCAATATCTTTGGCACAACTGTTGATATTATAATTCAACCCTTTCACAAACTCCTTTTAAAATATACCCTGATATAAATCACAAGATTAGTATTACTGATATTTATGAAAAGCCATTGGGAAAAAAACACTAGATTTAGAAAAGTGATAGAAGTAATGGACTTAAAAACATGACAATGTAATTAATGCAAAAGTAACAGATTTAGGGTCAGAAGATTTGCATTCTAATCCCAGCTCTGCTACTAATGAGCTGGCCAATTTTCAACAAATCTCAAACTCTCTGAGCCTCAATTCCTTCACTTATAAAGCAAAATGGTTAGACTATACCTAGACTACTTTTTAGGTACTGCCTGTTTAAACACGAACCTATGATAAACCAAAAATCTTCAAGTCCATTTTATGTAAGACGTGTTAAATTTATTCCTTTAAAGTATGTTTTTACAATGTAATCAGATTTTAAAACTAGATAAAACTAAAAACCAGATAATTGGGGAAATTTGAACACTGACTCTTTGATAACATAGAATTGCTTCTGGAGGATGATAATGGGTTTCTTTTGGGGGGAGGGGTGTTCATATCTTTTAGAGAAACATATTAAACTATTTACAGATGCAATTATATGAAAATCTGGGATTTTCTTTAAAATAATCTACTTGAGGGGATGAGGAAGAGTAAATAAGATTGACTATTCATTGATACTTATTGAAAATTGATGATAGGAGGTTCTCTGTGCTTAACAGATGTTCTCTCTACTTGTACATATTTGACTATTTCCATAAGGTTTTTAACAAGAACAAATTTACTAATAAGAATCTAACAAACCAACTTTTAATTTATCTGTAGTAAAATGAAATTTTCATATGTCATGTTTTCTTTAGGTGCATTCTCCTTTAGAGAATCCATTATGTAATTGTACAAAACCAAAGAAGGTAAAATTATAAAAGGATAAAAGCATCTTGGGGAACAATTTAGTAATAACTAATAGTCAAAGATGTGGATATCCTACAAGCAACAATATTATTTCTTGTTACATTATCTAGAGTAACTCCCAATACATAAACATAGTAAAACAAATAACACCAATGTGCACTACAGCACTGTTCATATTAAAATACTGGAAGCCTAAATGTCCATCGACAAGAGAATAGAGATATAAATTGTGCAGTTAATGAACTACAGTAATATATTCCATTTTGTCTAAACTCAAAACAATGTTGAGTGAAAAAGCTAGATGCAGAATAATATGTACAGAGTGATGCTGTTTATATAAGCTTAAAAATGCAAAAAGATGTTACATATAATTTATAGATACACACATACTTTTAGGATAAAAACATCTAAGGTAATGACAAACAAAAAGTTCAGGAGTGGTTATCACTGGGGAAAGAATACGACAGATCAGGGAGGGATACGCACGGGGTCCATATCTGAACTACAGTTTCTTAGGGAAAAAACAATCTGAACCCAATTTGGCAAAACAGTAGCACGTGAAAAAAACTGTGCGTGGTGAGTATAAAGTAATTTATCGTATTCTATTTTGTCTATATGCCTGAAATACTTTAGAATTTCAAAGTATATTTAAAACTATGTCCACAAGTATAAATATTCAGAAACCAAAGGAACCTTGGTCCTCTTAAGCAGCAAACTACTTTAGCCCCGGTCTTAGCCTTCAGAGATTAGCAAATTTTCTGATATAAACTAAATATTGATATTGAATAGAAGACACAAGAAACTTTCCCCATCAAAGAAGACCGTAAAGTTTTTTGTTCTTAAGTAGAATGAGACATAGAATCATCCAAAGATGTTCAAAATGTTAGAGTGCAAGCTAAAGTCACTGTCACTGTTATGAAGGTCCCAAAGCACTGCAGGAGATAATACTGCCCAGAAACATCCTAATTTTAAGTAAAAAGTCAAGAAATACTTTTGTTAGGGCAGGTCTATGGAAAGCCCAAGATGTTTCTCAAGTCTCTCTAATCTGGCAG
Organism: Pteropus alecto; assembly: GCF_000325575.1. Lineage (NCBI taxonomy): Eukaryota > Metazoa > Chordata > Mammalia > Chiroptera > Pteropodidae > Pteropus > Pteropus alecto. The sequence goes on from NW_006441061.1 coordinate 362,219, forward strand.
AACTCAACCTCCAAAATGTCTCTCCTGCAGATTTTGTCAAGATTTGACTTATAGGCTTTGTTATGGGAAGGTCTAGAGAAGGCTTTACTTGAGGGCAGAAGTCAGATGTCTTTTTCTTAAAGGGCCAAAGAGTAAACACTGGAGGTTTGCAGGCCCTAAGTCTCTGCAGCAACTAATGAACTTCGACATTACAGGATGAAAGCGGCCAGACAATATGTAAACGAATGGGTATGGACATGTTTTAATAAAACTTGAAAGACATAGTTTGCCAATTCCTGCTTTAAGTCATGGTCTTTCTAGTGTTTCACTCAGATGCCAGGGGTGTCGATCAGGTCTCTCAATTCTGGCTGTGCCAGAACTCCAATATCCTCCAGCTATACAACCTCCAGTTCATTCTCACCCCTGGGACAGCCACTCTAATAAACCTCCCAGTCTTTCTCCTTCATGGACAGCCCAACCCTCTGCCACGAATCACTAGGGGCTCAAACACAGACATCTGGAAACCCCTCCTACACAATTTCCTCTTCACCAGTGTTCTACCCAGAAGCTTCTAGCTATTTTTGCTGTCCCAAATTCTGAGCTCAGCACAGTTAGGCCACCATGCTCTGCTTGGGACTCCATATCGAGAAACTGTTCTCAGGCAGAAAGCAGGGGCACTCGTGGGGTTCATTTCATGAATTGCGAGATCATAGGCCTCTTGCCCAAAGCCTGAAAGAACTGCCTCGTGTGGTTTTCTATGGCAGAATCAATTACTCCATTATAGCCAGAAATGGAATAATAGTCAATAAACATTCTAGTTTCTACTATGTATCAAGACCTCTGCTAGGGCATAGATAATCTGAAGCTATGGTATAATCCAAAGGACATGATGGTGAGAATAGCCATGCAATAAATACTTACTGAGGCATCTTACTGTACCAGTTAAGTCCTGACTTTGTCTTTGAGCCTCAGTATTAGCTCAGCCTAAAGTAGGAGTATATCACATAGGTTTCGGGTTAAGGATTAAAGTTGAGAAAATGTACATAAAAACACCTGATAAAGCACTACATAAATCCAAGTTATTCTGTGATGGCTATAATCACACCCTTATCAATGTACGTTTT
>NW_006441061.1:363373-398407 GCF_000325575.1 Pteropus alecto
ATGCGCTCTGGAGGGTAGGGGGATTCCAGAATTCAAATCTGCTAGAGAACAGACTGCATATATAGAAGTGGTAGGAGATATGGGTAACTCCCAAACAAATGTTGATGATAAGCTGAATGAATAGCAGAATAGCATTTAAGTGAAGTACTTTTTTGAAATTTAAAATCAGCGTGTAAAAAAATAATTTTTGAAAATGTTTTCTTACACAACATGTTGATACAAATTTCTTTAGGTTAAACATATATATGGCTTTATTCCAACTATTTTAAAGTTCAAGAATAGAAAAATTTCTAACGTAAATAATTCTTTAATATTTGTCTAAATGGATCACAAAGGTCATGATCATTTTCTCAGCAATAGTCATATAAATAAATAAATAAATAATAACGTCCAGAGAAAGGGTAAATCACTCAAGAAACATACAGGCTGGTAAGAGTTTAGGGAAAAGTCATGCTAGTAGACCAGTGAACCTTACCCTAGGTACCTGAGTTTAAAGCACAAATGTGAATCCAGCTTTTAACAAAGGCTTATTTTCTATTGGGTGTTGGAGAAGAGTGATGAGTAGTTATATACAGTGGTATGTTCTAAAATACTTCTCATTCTGCTTTCATTTTCTTAAACTGTCCTCTCTTCCTTCTTTTTCATTCTACCACTGTAATCTCAGGCCTTTAAATAAATGTCGGCTGTAATGTTAACAGACATTGGCATATAAAATGAGAAAGCGACAATTCCTTAAAAACACAAATGATAACTATAAAATAAAATAAAATATATTTGAGTATACTAAAATCAAGAACATTTAGTCTTCAAAAAACACCCTAAAGAAAGTAGAAAGGCAAGTTATAAACTGAAAAGATTTTTGGAATACATACATCCAACAAAAGTATCCAAAATACATAAGGATGACTTAAAATCTTTTTTAAAAAAAAGCAAAGACAACCCAAGAGGGAAAAAAAAGACATGAATCAGCATTTCACAGGGTGGGGGAAAAAAGATCAATAAAAATGTGAAAAAATATTAATATCAAGAGTTATCAGAAAAATACAATAAAATTAAATATCATTTTACATCCAATCAAGCTGAAAAAATTTTAAAGTCTGACAACACCAAGTGTTCAAAAGATATGGATCCACAAGGTCTTTTATAGATTAATGGTGGGGAAAAAATGTTTGGCATAATTTCCACAAAGTGAATAATCCCATATTCTATTACCCAGAGATTTTACTCCTAAGTATATATGAAGAGAAACATAAACATGTACAGGAGACATGTATATTAGACTGTTCAAAGCAAAACTGTTCACAATAGCAAAAACCTGGAAAACATGCAAAATGTCCATTCTTGGGAAAATGAATAAACTTTGCTATATTAAATATATTAACATAATGGATTATTAATCAGTAAAGTGAAGAAACTACAATTACATGCAACGATATGGGTAAATAATAGTAATAAAATATTAAGTAAAAATACTAAGTCCTAAATGATTATAGAATATCTTTTTTGTAAAATTAAAACCAAAATTAAAAAATATACTTTCTAAAAATCCATAAAGATGTGATAACACTATACAAAAACAGAAAGCAAGGGAATAATGATGACAGAATTCAGGCTGAATTCAGGCTGTAGACTGAAAACAGGGAGATAGGATGGCTGGGGGAGCCTGTGAAGTCAGATGTAGGTTATCAAGGACCTACCTTTGGTTCTGATGGTGGGTTCACAGGGGCTTATTAACATTTTAAAAATAAAATAAAAACAGGCTACACATGGGCCAGTAAGAGCATGCTATAAACAAAGATTACGGCTAATTCATTATCCAATTCTATGCACGTTACATTCAATATTTTAAAAAGCTTCTTAGTCTATGTTAAATTTTTTACTAAATTGAGTTTTGGTCTTCCTGGAAAATAATTTTTTTATTTATGTCAAATCTAATCAACTATAAACAACTGTTATACTATTTTCCTAATGTGGGTAACTTAAAAAATACAAATTGCTGATATAGTATCTTAAACGATATTATGTTGGAATATAAGTCACATATTGTGATTTGACTCACGGTATACTTACTACAACACTATTCATGAAACTGCAATTTAATAAGTACTCTGAGCTTGCTAAATACTAGAAAGCAAACAAAAACTTCCATGACCCAAAGAAAATATCTTTCCTTTTTACAAGATGACTTGTTTCTCACCTGACCCTTAAATTATAGACGCCAACTCAAAAGAGTCCTTTTACTCATAAGTGACACTTTCAAGTCAACCTCAATATTTTTTCCCAAACTTCTGTTCAAAAAAAAAAAACAAGTAAAATGCAAAACTTCTTCCATAATGCAGATTTTCTTATTGGAAAACTTAAAATTAGGGTTTTCGTGACAACTAACTCAACCACTTAATAAATAAATGCCTATGGTATATACAAAACACTTCAGAAAAAATAACTGTAAAAACAATCTGTTATACTCAATTTCAGCATTTTGTAACTTCCAATTAATATGGTATATATAAAAATATATATTCACCTACTTCTGACAGAGGTTCACGAGGAAAATATAGTATAAATAACTGATAAACACACATGAAGAATGATCATATATAAAAAGGGTCCCCTTGTCTGAATTTCCAGTGGGAAACAAACTTCACACTTCTAAAATGATGTATTTATTAGCTAGAAAGCTTTAAATTGTCCAACCATCTGAATAATACTAAGCCCCTGTTCAACACCAACCCCTTTCCCCCCAAAAAATGAATGAGAGAAACGGGAAAGACCAAGGAACAGAAGAAATAATGTGAAAAATGGATTCGGTTATTTGTGTTATTATTTATCTGTTGAACACTCCCAGATTTCCCATATTTTCCCAAGACAGAGACTTCACATCACCATCCAGAATGTTACCCTCAAATAAGCAGAATAAGAAAATTAAAGGCAGTATAGAACTAGGAATATTTCCTACTTGTATTATCACTAAACAGATGACACCGATTAGTGAATGAACTTGTATCTTAATACACATATCCCTACATTATACAAAGCAATTCTTATAAAGCATAACACAAAGTAAATTCAGCATCACAGACAATCCTGTGTAGTTGTTCAAAGTCTCAACATTTGACAGATAGAACAACAAACTCAAACAACTCTTATAAAATCACACAATTAGTAAGTGGTAACAATTACATGCAAACTCAGGTCTGCTGACAGACTTCTATTCACAGAAAACTAAAGAAAAAAAATTGAAATCAAGGGACCAGGGCTATAACTGTATCGTTAGAATGGCCACTAACAGCCATTCCCCTGGACCTGTGGATTCTGCCTCCTGAAAAATAATAGCTCCCACCCTATGTGCTTCACAAGGTTACTGTAAGGATCAACTAACAGTCATGAAGTATTTTGAAAAGTACAGTGTTATATAAATGGGGAGAGATTAGTCTTCCAACCTAATGATAGTTGAGTCCTGAACTCAAGGGACAGCGATACAATATCACGATCTTGTGACTGTTATTTTTTCAGTCTACAAAAAATTCTGCAGTTCAAAAAGAACTCTAAATCTCAGTTATTCGATGTGTGATTCATAAATGGAAAAATAAAACCACTGGGTTCACTTAAACGAAACGTGAGAGTTTATAAGACAGGAGAAGAGAACAGACTAAATTCTCTCTCCCTGAAAAGGCCTCTCCACCAACCCCTACCAGTAATAATGATGATGCCACAGTAATGATAGCAAGTGCCTGCAGTATGGCAAGCACTCAGCTAAGTATTTTACATGCATTACTCCATATCCTCAAAGGCCCTCTGTAGGAGATACAAGTATATCAATTTTACAGAGGAAACAATAGTCGAGGAGTGAAGTAACTTATCTGAAATCAAGCATCTAGTTAGTGGACAAAGCAGGATTCATACTAGACCACTTGTCTATAGAGCTGGAGCTCTTTATAACTCACTACTATAAAGCAAGCCCACCCAGCCAAATGCTACCTCTCAGGAAGCCTTTCCTTCATCCCAACCCAAGTATAAAACTAATTCTTCCTACAAAGCACCATTTCATTTCCTCTCTGGTGACATCTCTACCTACTTATGTTATGCAGTATGAAAAAACATGAAAATCTATTAACATTATTATGAATGTTGACATACATGCAGATACACATACATACGCATACTTACGCACACACATATATGTACAAAAATGCAAACATATAACTTATCTGAGTCTTGGGTTCCTCATCCCTAAGGAATCATCTACTTCAACAAGACTTGTTTTGAAACCAAACAAGAATTTCTTTAAAGTGCTTAAAGAAACATTATTTGCTCAAAACCACAGAGCCAAGATATGAATTCATGTTTAATGACCTACGTGACCAAGCCAGCCACTTGACTCCAAAGCCCAATGTTTTCAGTACCATCTACATAGCTCATCTGGCCTCTCAGATCTCAATTCTTAAGGTTGAAGTGAGTTAGGAACCAGAACCATGCCAATTCACTTAATACATATTTATTGTAACAAAATTATAAAAGCTGAATAAATTCATTGTTGGTAATATTCTATAATTCCATGAGAGAGAATGCCCGTCAGCTTCCATGTGAGATTCCGGACTCTGGTCTTTCCAGGGCACAAAGTTAGGTCTACTCCCCAACCCCTGCCACCATTCCCAATAATGATGAGAAAGGAAGAATTTCTGAAATCTGATTTCACACCTTTTCTGGAAATTAGATTCAAGCATAAGAACAGTAACCTGTTCTCGTACATAAGATGCTTAACCTTTGAAATGACATTTTCCAAATACCATCCTTAACTTAAATGCTCCACTCTGACCATGCACTCAGCTTAGACAGTGCCACCCCTGACCTCTACACCTTCTCAATCCTTCACCCAGCTTGAACTGAATTAATGAGCCCTCCCATATGCTCCCACTGCACTAGTTGCCTTCATGTTTCACCACTGACTAGTTCTATAGCCACATACTATTCCTTGAAGGAAGGTATTGTTTTGTTCTCTGCTATATTCCTAATATATACCACAGTGCCTGGATGGTAAGCACTCAAATATTTATCAAATGAATAAATAAATGAATAAATGATTGATGACCCAATTAGGACTCTGTCTTGGTACATCTCCTCATCATTCTCCATAGCTGTATACAGCTAGACTCATACCAGTCTTGCCATAGAGCTGTCTCTCTACCAGGTGCTATGACCACAGCTACTGTGCACCCTTTGCTTACTGAGGAGCAAATTCAAGCTCATAAGAGTGTGCTTCAACTAGGATGCTGATCGCGATTCATTCTAAAGGTACTTTTTTCTCAGATAATTTATTTCAGGGAACTGCTGATATAAACAGCAAATACTGCCATCATATCATACATAATTACATGACCAATCCTGTAAAATGATCGCCTTGGTTAAGACTCCATTTTTGATCCCCCATGTTCCACAGCATGTACATGATACTTTAATCCTCTAATTTAATATTTACATCAACCCTATAAAGTAAATAGTGTATGATCAGTCTCCATTTTAAGGTTGAAAAACTGAGACTCAGATGGTTAAGTAACTTATCCAAAGGCACCATAAGAGCAAATCTATAATTTGAACGCAAGTCTGTTAGGTGCCAAAACCTGTGAACTGCTATACTAAAGAGTTTTCAAGAAAAAGATGCCTGCCTCATCAGCTTCATAAGGTGGTCTCAATCAACTAAAAACTGAGCTAGGGGGTCAGGAAAAGACAATCATCCAGTAACTCAAAATGTGACGTTAGGCTTCCCATTCAGTATTATATACCGATATAAACTCAACACAGAAGATAAAAGGAGCTTCAAGAATCAAAACTGCTGTAAAGAATAAAAGTTATACAATCCTAAATGAGACTGCTGTGAGAAAATTTAAGTTATTACGAGAAGTTGGCCTTTTTCAAAACAGTTATTCAAAATGATGGAGTAGAAGAATAAAATGACCATCTGTTAACAGGGTGGTTAAAGGTTAGAAAAGCAGACCAGAAAGAAAGGATGAGAGAAAAAAGTCTCGTTCCAACAACAACAGACCATATGCAAAGTTACTCCCTTGCCAATTTATGAGAAACACACAGCATATGGAAAATAGGAAAAATGTGACAGTATCTACAGGAATTCTCTTTTTAAAAACAGTTGCCAATGAAAACAAAAAGGTTCAAATCATTAGTAATTAGACCACAGAATATCTGAAATAAAATTGAAGAAACGGCACCATGTCTTTAGTTCCTCTAGACTTACAGCACATGTATTGAAAGGCAATTTCTCTAGTGAAATCATTCCTACAATGCATACCTACACGATTTTTAATAAAGTCACTAGATAAAGTTAAACTTCACTTAAAGTTCCAATTATCTACTTGTTAGGTTGTCACTAAAGCATCTGATTTAATGCTATTCTAATTGTTCTAACTTTAAAAGAAATATGTAAGTGGTGTCCATTCTTATTTCCCATTCTTCTTTATGACAATATTTAAAGACACTGGCATTTTAATATTCCAAATCCACACTGCTTCTCTGACACGTTTGCTTTTCAACTTCTGAAAGATTAATGAGACTTGACTTAAATGCATTTCTAGCCTGTCAATCCTGATGTTTCAATGGCTTTATACAATTTCCTTTGGAATAAAATTTTAACAGAGAAAGCAGTTTTTTATTCTTTATACTTATGGTGGACGCTTAATTAGCATCCTCAGGTTACACACAATTTCCTGAAGAGACCAAATTAAACAGAGTCCAGAGATAATGTTTCTAGATTTGGCAAACAGCACAATTCCTACAACTTTCCTCTGGCATATTTACAGCTCCCTTCTATGATACACTATTTCATTTAACTAACTTACCTCATTCCCTCTTTTCTAACCGCAGACTTTTAACATAGTGTTCTCTTCACTATTATTTTATTGATAAAATGAATTAACTGAGGAGGGGATTAGGAATGATATGTAACATGTAATCATAAAAATGATACAATAGGGAAATAACCTAAGTGAATTATATAGCTTGTCTATACATTAATACAACTTTAAAGATTTTACATTCCCTATACCTAGGTGCAGAGGTATGAAAATATAATTTAGTCAATATTATTTATCCTATACACATTTTATTAATGACCAGAATTGATTAACCATGTGCCAGGCATTGGTTACTAACATATATAATCTCATTTAATAATAACAACGATAATAACAAAATGATGCCTAACATATAAATTGTGCTTACCACGTTCCAGGTACTATTCTAAGTATACCGCACATGTTAATTTATTTAATCCTCACCTTTAATCCCCTATGAAGTGCAATTATTTCAAATTCATAAATGAGGCTTTGAAAAAGCTCTTACTCATAGTATAAGTGAAGAAGTGACATAGCCATAATTGAAATTTAAGTTGCAATATGGAGTCAAGCCAAACTCTTACCCTCTAAGTAATACTTTCCACTTTCGCTGTTATCACTCCACCCCCAAACAACTCTTCAAGGACTCTCTGGGACCTAAAAGATAGAGAAGTGGAATTTATGGTTCCTACTGAGGTACCATGTCACATATAATCTTATGTCCAACAACATTTATAAACTTCAGCTAGAGCTAAATCGACCTTGCTGCCATCTCCCAAACCTCTCATTCAGTACTCCATGCCTTGTTTCATGTTATTTCCCCTAAAACAGCATCTACAATCTCCACCCTCAAATTCTGCCCAGAGTTCAAAGTTCCACCTCCTTCACGAGACATTCTCTGACACTTCCAACCAACTGTGAAATTCCCTTTGCATAAACTCTTTCAATAATTACTGCAAGCTATGACCATTTTTGTTATTAAGCATATACTGCCTCATATTGCAACTTGAATTATTTTGACATGCTTTTCTCTAAACTATAAAAAAAGGTCAGAACAGTGCCTCAAAATCCGGTACCCACCTCTGTCCACAGCACAGTGTTATACATATAACAGGAGCTTCATAAATATTGTTGAATAGATGAACATGTACTTTTATTTAGTGAGAGAGAGTAAGGCAAAGTATTTTGACAAAGTATAGGCGCTGATGTCAATAAACCTGAATTTTAATCTACCATTTGCTACCTACCTGTTTGACAATGGCAAGTTGTCCTGAGTTTCTATTCTCATCTTTACAAAAATAAAACCTCTACCTCACTGAGTTGTTATAAAATTTAAATGAGATTACCTTCAAAGGAGAGACAGACTGACAGTTCTCAATATTTACAATGGAAGCCAGAAAACAGAGGAATGGTATCTTCAATGTGCTTAAAGAAAATAACTGCCAATTACAGAATTCTAAATTCAGGGATTATATCCTTTGAAAATAAATGCAAATAAATGCACTTTCAGAAAAACAAAATTTGAGTTTGCCATCAGCAAACTGTACTAAAAGAAATTCTAAAGTTATTCTAAATTAAATTTAGACCTGTACTAAAAGAAATTCTAATGGCTGTTCTTCAAGCAGAAAAAATTATCAGATAAAAGAGATCCAGCTAGGAAAATAAAGAGATAAATATATGGGCAAATCCAAATGAATATTAATGGTTATTACATTAAATAAAATATTGATTTTGGGGGTTTAACTACACAGAAAAGTACGCAACTATAACAACATATAAGTTGAGATGAGGGTAAAGATGCATATATTGTCAGGATCAAGGGTAATGGTATCAATTAACAATAGATTCTAATAAGTCAAAAATGTATTGATCAATTTTTTTAAGAAAACCACAAAAAGAACTGAAAAAGGCTGTAGAAACTCCCAAGTAATTAAGAGGTGGGCGGATGACTTAGGAGAAAATGATTTATGAAAAAATACCACTGGCACAATGCGACATCCTTTCAAGGTAGGAAGCAGCAACTTTGCAAAGATAAAGAAACCAAGACTTTACGAGGTTAAGTAACTCCCAAGTTGGGCGGGGCCAGGTGTTGAAAGCAGGTCTGTCTAGTTCCAAAACGTGTATTTCCATGATGTCATGTTCTTGGTGGAGAAAGCAAAATGACCAGGTGACAATGTAATGAAGAGATAAGTTTAAAAAAGAAAAAGAAAGAAAGGAAGGAAAGGAAAAGAAAGCTATGGAGAGAAGAGAATAGGCTGGAAGAAGAAAATAAGGGAGAGAATTTTAAGGAGAAAAAGGAGTTGAACGGGGTGCAGTCCTAGGTCTCCAGGGCCTGCCTGTGTTTCACATCAGAACCTCCGCCGCTCTAGACTGTGGCTGTGACCCACAAAGTGACTCCACTGAGAGGTCCCCCATTTCCTGCCATGGCTCCACCAAGTCCTTCCACCCAAAGCTCCTCTATACTCCCCGACCACAACCACACTGCCACCTACATCCTGCAACAGGTGGCAGTGATCAGGAGAATAGTGAACATCAACTTTTTTGGTAACCAGCTGTGTGCCCTTGAACAAGTCTCTTCCTTTTCTTGGGCCTCATTTCCCCCACTTGTAAAAGAAGGGGTTGAATTAAATGATTTCTTGAGACCCTTCGGGGTCTCATATTTTATTAATTGGTAAATTTTTTGAAATCCATCTTTTATTTTGAAAACTTTAAAACCAACAGGAGAATTAAAAGAATATTACGATTAACATCTATGTACCTTTGACATAGCTTTACCAATAGTTAACATTTTGCTGCATTTGCTGTATTTTTTGTGTGTGTGTGGAACTATATGAAAATAAGTTGCAGGCATCGTGACTTTGCCTCTAAATACTTTGCTGCATCTCCTAAGAATAAGATCACTATCTCTCTTAACCACAATACCATTATCACACCCAAGAAAATTAACAACTCAACAATATCCAAAATATAGGCCATATTTAATTTCCTCTACTTGTTTCCAAAATTTCTTAATTTTATTTTTAAATCCATGATCCAATCAAGATTCATACGCACTGCATTTTTCTCATTTGAGTCTCTCTTTTAGGCTAGAACAATCTCCTCACATTTGTTTTTGTTTTTCATGTCAGCCTGTTTTAGGAGTTCAGGTCAACTGTCTTATGGAATGCCCCACATTACAATTTCTCTGATTGTTGCCTCATTTCTGGCAATAATATGACCAGAAGTGATGTTATGTAGTTTTTACTGCATCAAGACAAGGAATACCTGTCATCAGCTTAGTGATCCTAAGCTTAATCACCTGGTTAAGTGGGAATGTCAGATTTCCACAGTGTAAAATTATTTCCTTTTGTAAGTAGTAATCTGTGATGAGATACTTTGAGCCTATGTGAATATCCTTTATCTCAACACTTAAGTTGAATGGTATATTGAATGTGTATCCTATGTTCTGTAATTAGTACTAAGAGTATAGAAATAGATAAAACATGGAATCTCATGTCAAAGAGTTAATATAACAGAAAGATACAACTGATTAGGTAGAGTCAAACAAATATTACACAGGTAGGACAAAGATGTCAAAAGACAGAATGTGACCAACTAGAATTCACATGTGTTGCTGATAGGAGTGTAAAGTAGGAAAACTACTTTAGACAACTTTTTAGCATTCTCCCCTAAAGCTGCACATACACATAATCCATGACCCAGTAATTCTATTCCATGTTATATGCCCACAGAAGTGTGTGCATGTGTAAACCAAAAGACAAGTGCAAGAATATTCATAGCAGCACTTACTTGTATTGGTCAAAAATTGGAAATAACCCGTATGTCCATCAGTAGAACGGATAGTATCATAATCATACAATGGAACAATGTGAAATCAAGTAACTCCTGCTACACACAAGAACATAGATGAAGCTCACAAATATTGAAACATATACACAAAACATAACACACAGCTTTGACTGCATAAAGTTTAAGAACAGGCAAAACTAGTCAAAGTCAGAATAGTGGTTACTGGCAGAGGGGGTAGTGAGCAGTGACCAGAAAAGGGACATGAGAGAGGTTTCCTGGGGTGCTAATAATGTTCTATTTCTTCTGAGTGCTGGTTAAAAGGATGAATTCACTTCGTGAAAATGCGCCAAGCTGTATATACTTATGATTTATGTACTTCGTTTTATTATACTTCAATAAAAACTACTTTAAAAAGACAGATGGAAAAACAGTAGACCGGAAAGTAAACTAGCATTTACATTCTACTAAGTAGGAAGCACCTAGAAAGTTCTAAACACATGGAAATTGTTTTATCTGAACCTGCTTTATTTTGGGGACTCCCCAGCCGTGTGAGGCAGAGCAGGCGGAGCCCACCTTCAAAGTGTGATTCAAAAGTAATGACTCAAAGAAGCTGGGTCCTTGCAGAATCCATCCATTCTGGCAAGTGCTAGCAGCATAGCAGCTTCATTTGGTTTCCGGAGACAGCAGTTCTACTTACAGTGTCTAGCATCCCCTGACAGTGCTGGCAGTTCAAACTCCAGTGTCTGCTAGGATAACGTCCCTAGGTACAGAACTCCTGAGTATGTCTCGCTGGCTCTCAAAGAGATTCTGTGAGACACCTAAAAACATCCTATTTATGAGTTCCTTGCCAGAGTCAATATCTGTTGCTTGCAACAAAGAGTCCTAATTCCCTATTTGATAAATGTAAAAAATAAAGACTCACCACATTGAAAAAGTTAGGCAGTTTTTTTATAAAGTTAAATTCACTTACCATTCACCCAGCAATCTCACTCCTAGAGATTCACCCAAGTGACATGTAGACATATGTCCACACTCCAAAAAGTGTTTTTATATATTTAATATATGATGCATGAAAATGTTTGTAGCAGTTTTACTCATGATGGCCAAAAACTAGAAACAATCCAAAAATCCATCAACTGGTGAATAAACTGTACTATATCCATTCACTGGATATACTCAGCAATAAAAAGATATCAACTCCCAATACATGCAACAACATGTATGACTCTCAAGAGCATTAGGCTAAATGAAAGGGGTTTGACTCAAAAAGGAGTCATACTTAATGACTACATGTATATGACATTTTGGAAAAAGCGAAACTATAGAGATAAAAATTAGATCAGTGATTGCCAGGGATGGAAGGTGAAAAGAGGGGACTAACTACAAAGGGACCCAAGAGATCTTCTTGTTATGACGCGAGTATTTTATATCTTGATTGTGGTGGTGATTACATGATTAAATAAGTCTGTCAAAATTCACAGAACTGTGTACCCATAAAGGATTAATTTTACTCTATGTAAAGTATATATCAATAAAAATGGCTTTTAAAAAGGCTTAAGAGAGGCCACAAATCTTACTGAAGGCAATATATACAGTTAAGAAGCTGATTCAAACTCAGGTCCTAATTCAAATACCCATGCCTTGAAGGATAAGGAGATTGGGCTAAAGGCACAGAGAAGAGGTGAGTGAGGGGGGAAATAAAAATTCCAAGATGTTCTTTTTTCTCAAAACCATGCTTATCGAAATTTTCAAGGCCTGCTTCAGACACTACCTCTACCATATAGCCATCTATTCATTTGCTCATTCCACAAATGTTTCTTGAATGGCTACTATGTGCCATCCACTGTTCTAAACACTTAAGACACATCAGTGAACAAAACAAAAATCCTTGCTCTTATGGAGCTTCAGCTTAGCAGAGGTTTGGGAGGGAAAGCAATATATCATAAATAAGTCAATAACGCAGTCAATGTTAAAAGTTAAGTACAATAAAAATAAATAAATATAAAAAAAGGAGCAAAGTAAGAGGAACTCAGAGTGTGGGAAGAGAAGGTTGCAGAACTAAAGATAATTAGAGTAAGTTTAATTCACAAGTTTTGAGCAGATCTGAAAGAGGTAAAGAACATTTCAAGCAGAAGTAACAGCAAATGCAAAGGCCCTGGGTCTAAAGCATGCCTAGCTCATTAAAGAAATAGCAAGGAGGCAAATGAAGTGAACCAGGTGAGAATGACAGCAGATGAGGTCAGACAAGTAATGCAATCAGATGAAACAGGGGCTTGTTTGGCCATTACTGGAGTGAAAAGGGGAGCTAATGCAGGGTTTGGGCAGGAAATGAATGTGATCTGATATATTCCTAAAGGATTATTCCAGCTATTGTGTTGAGTTAGCCTGTTGGAGGCAAAGGTACATATATACGGCAGGGGTTGTGCGTAGGAATCTTCTACGGAGATTCAGGTAGAAGATGATCAGACCAAGATGATGGGAAGAGTAAATGTAGTGTTACGACACTGCATATACTATGAACATAAGGCAAACAAGACTACCTTGTGGGATGTGAGAAAAGAGTGAAGGTTAATGCCAAAGTTTTTGGCCTGAACAACTGGAGGATGAAATTGTCTTCATCAAAGATGGGGAGACCTGTGGCTGGAGCATATTATGAAGAGAAGAAAAGGGCTTGGTTTTAGACATGTTCTATTAAGATGTCTATTAAACATCCCAGTTCAGTAGGCAGTTGAATATATGACTCTAAAGTAACAAAAAAAGAAATCTCGGTTAGAGATATCAACTTGGGAGCTGGTGTACGAAGAACATTAAAAGATGTGTAAGTTAGATAAGATCCCCAATGAGAACTTCACTTTTAAAAAGTAAGGAGAAAGTAGGAAACAACAAAGAAAACTGATAAGGATTGATCAATAAAATGGGGGGCGGGGAGAGGGAGGAGAATGTGTGGTATCCTAGAAGCCAAGAGTGAAAAAAGTGTGCCAAGAAGGAATGAGTAATCAACTATGTCAAATGCTATTTATAGGTCAAACACAATGAGGATTGAGAATTGACTGTTGAATTTAGGTACTTTGATGTTACTAATGACCTTGCCAAGGGCAGTTTCAGCTGAGGGCAGGAAAAAAGCTTGAACAAAGCTGGCTTAAAGAATGAGTTGGAGAAACTGGAACCCTTACACATTGCTGATGGTAATATAAAATGCTATCACTTTTGGAAAAATTTGATAGTTTCTCAAAATGTTAAACATAAGCTTACCATAGAACCCAGCAATTCTACCCCTAGATATGCACCCAAGAGAACTGAAAACATAGGTTCACACAAAAACCTGAATATGCATGTTCATAGCAGTGCATTTCATAATAGCCATCAAGTGGAAACAACCCGAATGTCCATTAACTGATAGATTAAAAAAAAAAAAAAAATGCGGTACATGTCTAGCATTGGAATAGTATTCAGCCATGAAAAGGAATGAAGTACATGCTACAACATGGATGAACCTTGGAAATGTTATACTAAAACGCCATGTATTGTATGATTCCATTAGTATGAAATGTCCAAAACAGGTAGATCCATAGAGACAGAAAACAGAATTACTGGTTGCCATAGAATAAGGGATGAAAGAAACAGTGAGTGACTGCCAAGGAGTATAGGGTTTCTTATGGGATGGTGAAAATGTGCTATTTAGATAGTGGCAATGGATGCACAACTTTGTAAAGATACTAAAAACTGAACTGTACACTTTAAATGGTGAATTTTATGGTATTTGAATTCTATCTCAATAAAGAGAATGAGAGGAAAGAAATTAGAAAACAGTTGAATACAGACAACTATTTCTAGACGTTTTGCTACAAAGGAGGGTAAATAAATGAGACAGTGCCTGGCAGTAAAAGTGGGGTGAAGAGAAAGTATTTTTAAAGTGGAAAAAATAATAAGTTTATATGCTGATGAATGATCCAGTAGAAAACAAAACCATGATGCAGGAAAACTGGAGTGGGGGCAATTCTTGGAGCAGTGTCCGTAACTAGTTGAGAAGGGATGGTATCTAGTACACAAATGAACGACTGTCTTTGATAGATGCACATCTATGATAACAGGAGTGAGGGCAGAATGCATGGGTATCAAGTGCTTCAGTTTTCTTAGTGAAGTGGGAGAGGTGTTATAGGTTTAAAGAGAAAGGTGTGTAAGAGCTGTCTAGGAGAGTAAGAGTGAATGGACTACGTATTATGATCGCCTTGCAACGTTAAGGACCCACGAGGTTCAAGGTCATGAATTTAAAAATAAGATCAGTCAGCATGGGGGGGGCGGTGTATGTGTGTATACACGTGCGCACACGCAAGCATGTGCTTGCATGTGTTTTACAGCTATGTTCAGATGCACGGATACAAGTACAGAGTAGGAAAGTCAGATTTAACCAGGGTTGCAAGTTTTGCCAAGTAAATTTGATAAAGCAAGAGCATGGGAGTTGAGGATATATCCAGAGGAATATGTATAATAACCAACCGTGGAATTTAAGTTGGGTGAGAGAGGGAGTGAGAACACCAAGAAGATAAACAGTGAAAAAGTGGCAAGATCAATAGATCTGAGGTCCATAGTCTAAATGGCATCCATGGAACACAAGATCAC
Source organism: Pteropus alecto (assembly GCF_000325575.1). Classification (NCBI taxonomy): domain Eukaryota; kingdom Metazoa; phylum Chordata; class Mammalia; order Chiroptera; family Pteropodidae; genus Pteropus; species Pteropus alecto. The sequence goes on from NW_006441061.1 coordinate 378,625, forward strand.
TAGAGGAGGAGAGTTCAAGTAACCAGAAGCTAGTGTGTTAGAACAATCATCTACGTGTTAGTCATCCCTAAATGCTCAAGCTCAAGAAATCATTCCAGTTTCTAAACAGCAAATGGATCCTTCTAATTATCAAATGATTTTGCATTCAGCTGTCATTTATACTCCCTCCTCCACTCAAACATTGGCATTCCTAGTGCAGGTCCCATGCATTTTTATTTATTTAGTAACTTATATAAATTTACTAATATGCTCCTGGGCAAATTCCAGGTGTTAATAAAGACTTTTTGATGGATACAGGACCTTGATGAGTTATAAAACCATGCAGTGAGGGAATGAAAAGACAGATAAGTGAGCAACTGTCCTTTCCCTATCACAAACATCTGAGACAATTTCTCACCATTTACAGCTGTCTGCCTTTCAGACTACAATACACACACAATTAATTTACCAATCACTGTCCTTCATATTTACTATTCAAAGACACTGCAGCTGGTGAGGCAATTTTCTATGTTTGGCTGCAAAGACTATACACTATTAGCAATTGAAATTAGAGAAGACACAGCCATTTCATCAAAGGAAAGCTTCTGTTTTAAAATTGTTTTAACTAAAACAATTTGTATCTTCCATATATTTTCTTCAAGAACACATGTACGTCATTATTTTAACAAAAAGCATACTTTTTAAAAATTTCCGTTATTGATGGGGGGAATGCACAAAAGGCATAAGAATTATGTCCAAAAGAGAGAAACCTATATTGAGTTCTCATGCAATTACAAAATACTCTTGGCACACCTCTCAGTCACAGAATGTAGGTAATAAGTGATCTTCCTATACCCAGTGGTTCTCATTTCTGTGCATTAGAATAAGAGGCACAGGGACCTTTATATACTAGATGTGCCCTCACACCCCCAGAAACCAATTTAATTGGCCTGGGGTAGGATCTAGGTTATCAGTATTTTTTTAAAACCTCCAGAAAATTCTAACATAGAGGCAGACTTGAGAACTACAGACCTAATCTAATCCTTTTATCTGTATCAGCAGCCCATACATCTCTCCTGTACTTCAGATTTCATATCCAACTGCCTTCTACACTTCTCCAGCTGGAGGATCGCATGAATACCCCAAATACAAATGCTGAATCCTAAAGTCAGTATATTTTTCTCAAATGTATTTTCTCCTGTTTCTTTTGTTCCTTAACATTTTAGATATTGTAAAATATAGCTTACATACAGAAAAATGCATAAAATACATATAAGCACAATTTAATGGTCCTAAAAAAGTGTCCTTGTAATTACAGGTATCAAGCCAGATCAACAACTACAGCTAATAGCACCTCATTCTCCTATATTTCTTACCTTGGCTGGTGTCCCAATTCATCTAGTCACCCAGGTCAGAAGATCAGGGTAGGTATCATTTTAAGATTTCTCCTTCTCCCCAGACAGCCAATAAATCCCAAGTACTGAAGATTTTACTCACTATATATCTTCCCTCTTCTTTTTCATTGCCATTTTCTTAGCCCAGGATCTCAAGAGGAGGAAACTGCCTCCAGTTCATCCAATGAAATGATTTCTTAAAGAAACAAATCTGTCACCTTCTCCTCTGCCTTCCCATGTCTTAGCAAGGTAAGGCTCTCTATGAACTGGCCCTGATATGTATCACTCCTTCCCTCTCTCTCTCTCCTCTAACAAACCTGCCCACTTTAAAAATTATACTACAAATGTACTAACATGCTTACAATTACCTAAACACACTGTGACATTTTCTCTTTCTACTGCTGCTTTTCTGTAGGGCATTTCCTTCCTCACCACTGCTATACTTGAATTTATCTCAAAACCCAACTCAGCCATGCATTTCTCCAGGAAGCTGTCCCCAACCACCCCACTATATCCCTAAATAGTGATTGACTCTCCCTCTATGCTATTTCTGTATCCTGTTCTTATCTATAGAATTATTTACCACACTTGTAGTTAGAAACATTTTCCAGTGTCAGCCTCACTTACAATAGCCCCAAACTTGCTCTGGGAACTGTCTGTTCTATTCCCCCTACTTCGTTCCATCCACAAAAGTAGGTTTCCTTGGTAGCTGAAGGAAACTGGACTTTGGGTGATAAACACAATAGAGTATACAGATGTCAAATTATAATGTACACTTGAAAATTATGTAATCGTATTAATCAATGTTACCCCAATAAACAATTTTTTAAAAAGTAGGTTTCCAACAGGAGATATGTACTTCAAAACCCTGACCTCAGCCACAGCTGAACCAGGACTGGGCCCACCAGATTCTACCTGTCAGGAATTTGGAATAAAAATTGGAAAAATAAAATTGGTGTCTGTGTGGCTGAGAACTGTTCATTTTAAAAGAAAGGCTGTGGGGAGCAGCCATATTCTACCATATTACTAAAAAGAGGATAAAGCAGATCTTCAAATAGAGAAAAGAATGAATAGATGAGCAAAGGGAAACAGTGGTAAGAGGAGACGGTCCTGTGGGCTTTCCAGTTCTCGGTTCCAGTCCTTCCTAAAGCCTCTGTGAATTCCATTCCTTGACTTCTGAAAGCAAGACCTGATCTTCAGATACTGCTGGTTTCTATTATTTGCAACTAGAAAGTACAAGTACAATACTAAATTTACTTCCTTACACACATATCTAAGTACCCTATAAACACCATGAAGGCAGAAGCTGTGTCTTCATCTGTCTGCCAGACTAGCACAGACCCTGGAAAATGTCAAGTGCCACTTAATGACTGCCATCCATGGCACACAGAAGAGCTGTGCATTTTACACATGTAAATTTTAACTTTAAATAAGTAAACAAGTATTGAACTCTAGCTCTTTGCATGTCAAAGTGCTTAGGGGTGAACTGTAAGGATGTCTGCAACTTATTTTGAAATACATAAAAAATAAGATGGCTTGATAGATGAATAGTGGGATGAACTGATGGAAAGATATGTGATAAAGCAACAAAAGAGAATGTCAGTTGTTTAGGTTGAGCTACTTGTAGAATATATGTGTTTACTGTACAGTTTTTTGTATGTTTAAATTTTTTAAATAAAATGCTTAGAGAAGAACATAAGAGCAATTGCACTGTCTTCTATGTAAAAAGTCCATACGCAACATACTTATTAACTGATTTTATTGCCTCTGCCTTAAAATAGAAATCCAAAGGACTTTAATAGGCACAATAGGTACCTAGGTGATTGCCTTTTCACTAATTAGGTTTTCAAAGTGTTTTTTGTCTGTCTTCCCAGTTCACAAGCCTGTTTTATAGTGACAGCAGTGAGGTACAATTAAAATGTAAATTAAACACTCCCAATTTCATGTCTCCATTAAAACTAGTTTTAGAAAACGTATTAAAGTTAGAATAATTCAAATCATGTATTCTATTATCAAGACCATCAAGACAAAATAAAAAGAGCTGGGAGGTACATAGTTAACCTTCTCTTGACAAGAAAGAAAAACACATTAGGAGATTAAGAATTAGGAGATAAGAATCATAGAATCACAGACTGCTAAAATTGGTCAAAAACACTGATACTACAAGAGCTTTATTTCTGAAAGAGAAAACTATGACCCAAAGAGGGAAGTATCTTGCCCAAGGTCATCAAACAACTTTTAGCAAGTCTCAGTCTCAAACCCTGGGCTCATGACTGAAAAGTGCCCGATGCTCTCTCCATCCTCCTTTGTAGTTTTAGATACCCCGCCCCAGTTTTGTTCTGTTTTGTTTTGCTGAAGAGTAATATTATGTGATGTGCCTCATCTTAGCTTAAATATTTTGTATTTGTCCAACTGGTTCAATTTTTTTGGTACTAGACATTCAAGTTATAAATACAAGTGAATACGAGAATCACATTATGACTAGAGTTCAAATGACATACTTTATAATTCACTGTAACTGAACTACATTAAAATGGCCTGAAAGTGCTGTCGAATTGTTTTAGGCAAATAAAGAGGCACAGAATTGTAGCAGTACACTTGCCTGCATTTCTTGTCTGTGGTAGAAGGTCAAAGTTTTACAAGTATTCTTCCCAAAAGTGAATAACTCAAAGCTAAGGAGGTTGGAAGGTAAAACTTTTTTAATTCAGTCTATTTTTTAGTCTATTTTTAAATTCAGAATGTATATGCTAACATAATGGATTACCAAAGATGTAGATAACTGTATTCTTGCAAAAGCATTCAAAGAATGCTAGTCCGTGTTGTATAAAGATCTAATTAGGCTTTAGTGAATTTATGATGCAGGTACTGTATTTCTATCGATATCTTGTCAGACAACAAAAAATCTAAAAGACTAGATTACTTAAGGTACAACTTCAGCAAAATATAATGTTATCCCAGAGAGCTATATATATAGGTCACCAACCAGATGCAAAAAGAATGGTATTTCTTTGTCTGATCTTTGTCACTTTCATGGCAAAACTAAAGCTGTAAGGAATGTCAAAAGGATATTTTTATATGGAAAATAAATTTAAACCATGATACTTCTATCTATTAAAATTCAATGGTACTAAAGTCACCTCTTCTGAAATAATTTAAGAATAGAGTGCTCAACAAGATAGAGTTTAAAAAAAAAAAATCAAAAATAAGTCAACCAGAATGAGCTTGATGCCTCTGTTGTATTAACATGGGAATTGTAGAAGTCTCCACTTACTTTCTGATTAATAATCCATCTGTACAAATACTTAACATTCTGCCGTAGTCCACAGCTTCCAAACCCTAAATCAGGTTACCACAAACTCTGCTACTGAAAATGCACTTCACGAAGAACACTTCAATACTGGTGAAATACTCAAAATACTAAGAAATGGTACCTTACCTCCTAGTATGTCAGCAGGGATGCTTCCAGGTATTATAAAGCAGAAAATGTTTCCAAATTCTTGAGTAGCATGAACTAAAATGGTTTTTACATAGCAAATACAGCAAAATTATCTATGAAATTACATAGATAAGCACTGAGTTTCATAAGAAATATATTTTATTTACTAAGAGAAAACATAACTGCTGCAATTATTTTATTTCTATTTTTTACGTCCTTTGCTCATTTTGCACGTTATTTTCCCTAATGGAAGAGGGTTAGAAAATGCAACTTCTGAAGAGGGTAAAATCCCTGTTGCCTGGTATTCCATTAACTGGCATGTCTAAAGTATGATGTCATTTATGAATGTAATGATGACTATGAAGCAAAGCAAATTCTTAAAGTACTTTCTAAATTTTCAAAATAAGACCAAATTACATCAATAATGTCACTATATTATATTGGATATCAATAGTGCTATATTGTGACACACTGTTAAGATATGAGAAGTGATGACAGTAAGCATAAAAATTGTTGGGCCGAATTTTCTGCCCCCCACAAATGATGTGTTATGTGAACTGCACTGATTTTGAAGCCATGCCATCTGGATGTTAAGTCTCAGTTCTACAACTTCCTAGCTGGTTTCCTTCAATGTTTAATCAATCACCCAATCTCGGTTCTCTCATCTACAATGGGAATATCACTACTTGCTTTATGCACCTACCTCACAGGACTGTTAAAAGAATCAAGAGTTGAATCTGTGTGATCATTCTTTGTAAACAAAGCACTGGGCTGTTCTAGCATTCCTACTGAAATCTACAGCATTATAACACTGCAGAAACTGCTAACTATCCACCCAAATCCACCCTGTTTCTTCCAAAGTAAGAGAGTTGCAGCTCAGATGAGGATCCCTATCTTCACATTCTGTAGCTGAAAATGCATTCCCAAGAACATTTTGATGTTGATGAAATACTCAAAACACTAGAGAATGACCTTACCTCCTAGTGTTAGCAAAGAGAAAAGACAATACATTACCCAATCCCTCTGCAGCTAGATAAGGCAATGAGACTAAACCTTCATCAATAGATATGAGCAGAAATTATATTTGCAACTTTCATCTCACCTGCTTAAAAGAAAAATCTCTCACCCTGCACTTCCAGCAAAACAACCTTGGACACCATGCATTGAAGATAGACTCCCTATCAGCCCTAATGCCTGAGGTCCCTAAATGTTTATATGAAGGACAGCCACATACTGATGTGGACACCTGCTCTGGACTATTATGCACTGTATTTTAGGGTTTCAGCCAATGTAGCTCTGGGCTCTAATTCAACAGCTAGGGTTACTTAACTAATACACTAGCCAACCCCTCACACAAGGTGATGAGTACAACTACAAAATCCCTAATAAGAACTTAGTAAGCTTCCAATGCCCTCACACAAGTTAACACATAAAAGGTAAAATAAAATTCCCAATATGACAGTTTCCCAGAAAGAGATTATCCGAGAAGATTGTAAAGCAATAGTGGATAAGAGAAAAGGCCCTAAAATCAGACTGCCTGGGTTCAAATCCCTGCTCCACCACTTGCAAATACGTGTGTAACCCTGGGATAGAAAATTAACCTCTGTCTCACATGTAAAGTGGGGATAAAAGCAGCACTCACTTCATTGAGTTGTTGGGAACACTTAAATGGAAAAACAATTCTGTGTTTTAAATCTGCTTAGCAGAGTGCATGGCACAAAAATACTCAGTAAATGTTAGCTTTTATTATTAAAATTATAAAATTCATCAAAATACTGCACAATTTCACTGAGCTGATCATATATCAATAAGGAAGACAACTGGAATGCTATCAAAAATTCTCTATAAACTAGGTGGTGGGGAAAGTATTCTAGTAGATATGCAATTAAACTTACATTCCCTTAACAGAAAATTTAAAAAATCTAACTTCCAGTAACCAAGAAAGACAGCTGCATAAAGGCAGCAGGATCCGGCTATTTACAAACCATTACATTGACCAAGAGAGAACAGTGCATTGTATTAAGACAACCCAATTTCAGAACAGGCTGACGCTGATGGCACTGTTTTCCAAAACAAAAAGAGACATCCTAGCATTCCACATATGCACACGAATTCATAAATAGTTGACATCCACACAGTTTACATTTTACTTTTCTTTTTTACTTCTCTTTTCACCAAAGTTCAATGACAGCAAGATCTATGTTTCACACTTCTTTTATTACCTCCCTCAATTTTAGCACTACGCTAGGCCCAGAGTACTCAATTTTCTGAATGAAACTATTCTTAATGTTACATATAAAAATTCTAAATACTGTTTGCACACCACACCAAAATCTAGAAGTACTGCCATTTTCTCTGTTATCAAGTCTATGAATTCAAGGGGGCAAACTAAAAAGACATAGCACCGATGGCTAAAGCTTTAGTCTTTGCTGGCTCTGCCTCCACTTCCAGACCTCATAAAGCTCCGGTGCTCCAGGTTCTGTCCTAAGCCCCCCTCTCTTTTTGATCACGTTTTCCTCTAAGTGGCCTATCCCAGTTTCGTGACTCTAAATTAATGCCTATATTCAGATCACCATACTATATCTACAATCCTATTTTCTACCTGGACTCTATATTTGTCTATCCAATTGATGACTGACATCAATGAAAATAAAGTAATCAAAACAGGACTATAAATTTTTCCCCAAAACCTACTCCTCTCCCAAGTCTTACCCATTTCACTAAAAACCAATAACCATCCACCCAAGCTCTAAAAGGAAAAAGTTCAGCCCTGACATACAGACTGTTAACATATCCTATCAACTCTACCTCTAAAATATAGCCTGAATCCTTTCCTAGCATCATCTTTCACGTAAGCAGAAACAGCCTCCTAATTCATGTTCTTGCTTTTATTCTGGCCCCTACATACAATCCTTTCTCCATAAAACAACTGAGTCATCACTTAAAACATCAAACCTTTTCACTCCCCTATTCAAAGTCTTCCAATGGCTTCTCATTATCCTCATAATAAAATTCACACCCCACTTACCAAAGTCCCAGCTGATCTGGCCCCCGCTACTCACTGAACTCATCTGTACCTACCTACATCCGTCTGTCTATTTGTCTGTCTATTCATCCTCCCTCCATCCCGCTCATTACACTCCAATCACTCTGTCCCACATATCAGTTGTGTCCCTGGTACTGCACCACTGCACCAGCTGCTCCCTCTGACTGGAATGTCTTCTCCCTTTTCTTCCTAAGACTGACTCTTTCGTAACATTCAAATCTAACCACTAATGCAATCTTTTCAGAGGCCTTCCCTGGTAATTCAATCAAGTGGCCACTCTCCTATTTTAATATCCACCTACTATTTTAATTCTCTGCATAGCACTTAACTGATATATTTGATTATTTGTTTATCATTTCCCCACAAGAACACAAGATCAGTGAGAGCAGGGATTTGCCTGCCTTATTCACCTCTGTATTCCAGTGCCTACAACAGTGTCTGGCCTGCAACAGATACTCATAAGGATACTGAGTGAATACATTTGTAAATAAATGAACAATCGCTCCCATTTCCATTGCTCTATTAATGGCATTGGGGGGGGGGGCCTTGAAAAGTTAACATTTTGCTAGTTATAAACAAATGTCTATCCAATTTAAGTAGTTTTGAGTACTTTCTCTACAGAAATACTTCTCTCTAATCTCATTCCAAACTATTAAAATACAATGGTAAAGATGCACCACAGTAAAGCTGTCAATTCTTTCAAAATTGATCTGTAGATCTATAAAATTCATACCAAGGTTTATTAGACACAAACTTATTCTAAAATTTATACAGAAAGGCACAAGATCTAGAATTGCTAAAAACAATTCTGAAAAAGAAGAAAAAGGAGTCACTCCACCCAATTTAAAGACATTATATAGCTACAGTAATCAAGACCACATGGTGTTGGCAGAAGGATAGACACATAGATCAATGGAACAGAAAAGAGAATCCAGAAATAGATCCACACAAACATGCCCAACTGAATTTTGACAAAGGTACAAAGCAATTCAATGGGCAAAAAATAGCCTTTTCAACGAATGATGCTGGAGGATTAGACATCTATAGGTCAATAAAGAAGAACAAACTTTGATCTAAACCCCATACCTGATACAAAAAACTAATTTAAAAGAGATCATACACTTAAGTGTAAAACTATTATAAACTTTTAGGAGAAAATAAATCTTAGGAGAAAATCTTCAGGACACAAAGCTAGGTCAAGAGTTCCTAGACCTGACACCAAAAGCAAGATCCATAAAGGGAAAACCTGATAAAATAGACTTCATCAAAATTAAAAATTTTTGTCCTATCAAAGACCTAGTTAAGAAGATCAAAAGCTGAATACTGGATGAAAATGTCTGCAAAACACATATCCAATAAAGGACTTCTATCTAGACTACATAAAGAATTCTCACAACTGAACAGTAAAAAAACAAGCAATCCAGTTAGAAAATGAGCAAGAGACATGAACAAACATTTCACTGAAAAAGATATATAGATGGCAAATAAGCACATGAAAAGATGTTCAACATCATAAGCCATCAGAGAAATACAAATTAAAACCACAAGGAGATATCACTACACATTTATCTGAATGGCTAAAATAAAAAATAATTCACTGTTGGTGGGAATGCAAAATAGAACAGCCATTTTGGAAAACCACTTGGCAGTTTCTTACAAAGCTAAATATACAATCCAGGAATCTCACGCCTAGGTTATCTACCCAAATGAGTAGAAAACTTATGTCCATAAAATACCCATGCACAAATGGTTATAGTAGCTTTTATTCATAATTTCCCCAAATTCAAAGTAACCAAGTTGTCTTTCAATAGGTGAATAAATAAACTGTGATATATCCACATAGCAGAATATTATTCAGCAACCTAAAAAAATGAACTACCGACCATCAAAAGACGTGGAGGAACTTTAAATGTATATGGCTAAGTGAAAGAACCAACCTGAAAAGGCTGCATATGACATTCTGGAAAAGGCAAATTGTAGAGACAGGAAAAAGATCAATGGTTACAAAGGACTGGAGGTAGGGGAGGGATGAATAGGTGGAGCACAGGAGACTTTTTTAAGGCAGTGAAACTATTCTGCATGATACCTAATGGGAGATACATATGCACTTGTCAAAACTCATAGACTGTAAAACACAAATGTAAACTATGGACTTTAGCTAATAATAATGTGTCAATATTGGTCCATCAATTTTAACAAATGTACCATACTAATAAAAGATGTTAATCAAAGGGGAAGCTAACAAAGGAGGATGGTATATAGAGAACTCTGTATTATCTGATCAATTTTCTATAAACCTCTAAATAATAAAGTCTACTAATTTTTCTTTAAAAAGTAATAACATCAAATGCTGGTGAAGATGTGAAGAAACTGAACCATTCATACATTGCTAGTGTGAATGTAAAATGCTACAGTCTCTCTGAAGAAATATGATAATGTCTTACAAAACTGAAAATCCATTTACCATACAAACCCAGCAGTTGCACTCTTGGGCATTAATCCCAAAGGAATGAAGACTTATGACCATACAAAAGCCTGTAGATGAATGTTTACATCAGCTTTAGTGCTAAAAGCCAAAAACTGGGAACAATACGAATGTCTTTCAACAGGTGAAGATTAAATAAACTGTAACATACCTACCTACCATGGAACACTACTCAGCTATAAAACAAGAAACTATTGATACACGCCACAACTTGGATGGATCTCAATGGAATTATGCTAAATGAAAGAAGGTTACATATTATATAATTCCATTTATATAACATTCTTAAAATGACTAAATTATATAGGATGGATTGTTACTGAAGTTGAATGCTAGGTTCATTTTTATCTATGAAACTTCTATGAATATAAAAATGGAATTATTAATCTGGCTTTCCAAAATCTTTCAAGCAAAAAGGTTGCCATATTCCATTTAAAATTTAACCTAAAATCAAAAGGAAAGATTTAAAATAATCTCACAACTTTCACAAATTTAACTACCTACATGCAAACCATGAGAACAAGGTACAGAACATGAAGCATTTCAAATGAAGTGCTCCTTTCTACCTGCATGTGAAACAGCAGCAGTGGCAGCATCACAATAAAAAAAAAAAAAAAAAAAAACAGATAAAACTAAATGTTATGCAGGAACACTAAACACACCCAAACAAACCCACATACCACATAATTCAACACATCCGGGCAGCAGTGGCTAAGGAATGGAATAACATGGATACTGCTAGGATTTGTTTGGCAAGCTGACTAATATAGAGAGATTCACATTTTGACTTTAACCGGGCCTGTTACGTTACCAAAATAGTTTTTGGTTTGAGGTTTGTTTGGAGGTTTATTTGGGGAATGGGTGGGGCAATTACACTCTATAAATTATTAATTTAAGAGTCTCAGCCCAGGGAAATTAACTAAAGAAAACAAGAACACTAGCATTAACAGAATTCGACAGTCTTATGTTGCTTAAAATATTAAAGTGATAAGGTCATTTTTAAATATGTGTAATCTTTTTACAAGTTCAGAAGAACCACAAATTAGGGAGCTACAAACCACCAGCTATTCAAAAGAAAATTGTAGCTTATAAAATATTGGCTGACTGCCAGTACAAATGAATTTTTTTTCTCTTAAACAAGCTTTGTAAGCCACAATATTCTTTCAAAAGACTATAACCATATTATTCAATCAAAGAGCAATATATTAGACAGCAAAGGTAAGTCAATTCTTGGCCTAAAACAAGCTGTAAAAGCCCACAAACTGTTCTTCACCAATACAGTAAAATGTCACCTTGGAAAAAGAGATCTGGAAATTTTTAATTCATTACTATTTTTACCATAATTTCATCAAGCAAATAAGTAATTAAATGCCTCAATAATAAAATAAGCTTTGGAATCCAAATACGAATCAATACATTTAAAGGGGAGAATAGCCACTCAACTCCCTCCTTCCCCGCCCCCACCACACCACACACAAAACAGCTACTCTTGAAAAATCGCAAAATGAAAAGGTAAAAGACACTTTGGAGACAGATGAGGGTTCGAATCCCAAATATAATAATTCTTAGCTAGCAAGTGCCTTGAGCAGCTAACCATTCCAGGCCTCGTTTCTCTCATTTATAAAATGAAAACACCATCACTCATCTCGCAGTGAAACTGTTGTAAGATCTTAAGAGACAATGTAGGTAAAGTGCTTAATACAGTGCCTGAAACACAGTAACAAATACTCCATTAACGGAGTCCAGAACAGCTGAATAACTACATTCAACAAATGGACAAGTCAACATATTCAAAATGTTGAGACACTGTATGTCTATGTAACTAATATATTAGAGGTAACTCTCGGTTAAGAAGGCTATAACAACAAAAAACGATGATAGCTGCCATATGAGTACCTTCTTCCGTTAGGCACTTTCTAAGTTTTTTAAAAATCACTGTAACAATCCAGAAAACTACCAAACACAAGGTATACACAAGGTACTTTATGAAAATTAAAATATTTTTACAAAGTCTTGAGTGAAGAGCTTTACTCTGAATATGCATATGTATTATTTTTCCCCGAAAAAGAGGATCTGCATATTTTTTACTTTATTCTGAAACTTTATATATTCTAACATGTACAGATAACATTATTCGTATCTATGTGTTCTTGGCAGATTTTACCTAATCTTGTTTTCTCATCAAATAGTGATAATATTTTGATAGATGTTTAATAGATAACTATTCCTACCCATACCATGGTGAATTAGATTTTTTTGTTTTGTTTTTTGTTTTTACAAAGGCAAATAAGAACCTGTAAAAAAATATTGGAAACCATACGATCCTATACATATTGAGTAACAATACTGAGAATAAAAATGTAAACTGCAACTTAATTTTGCAAGCCTAGCTTAATTATCCTCTAGGAATTCTCCAGTCTAGCCTAACATAATTAACATCCATCTGAACAAGAACTGCATTTTTCCCCCATAAAGACAACGGCCTCCTCTCTCCTCACCTATTTAAAACTCATTCTGCCCAGCACTGCATGTCACATTTGTCATAGAGAACACATTAGTAATCTTTTCATGAAATTATGTCTTACCTCTCCAGCTCAACTCCAAAGTGGAGAGAAGGAATCCTTTTTCATAATACATATCTTTAGTAGCATTTTAAAACAATGTCTCATCTATAAAAAGCACTTGGATATTCTATAACCAATTCACTGCATTTCAAAATTAGGCCACTTTTTATTTCAAAGAATGAGATGGTTTCTAAGACTAAGGCTTATATAATGACCATTCCATTATAATTTCCATATTACCCATTATTAAAGCTGCAGTTTGCAAACCTGGTCACTACCTTCGGTTTACCCAATTTGTCTAAGTCCATGGTTCTCTGTGGTTCAGGGATCCCTGGAAGTCTTCAACACCCTCTCAGGAGTCTACAAGGCCAAAAAGATTTTCACAGTAGTACTAAAGCATTACATGTCTTAACTCTCATTCTCTCACAAGTGGAGAGTTTTCCAGAGGCTACATAATGTGTGGAGATGTTATGTAATTAAATGTGTCACATTTGGAAGCTCAACATAATTTCAGTGAATCGACATTTTCCAAATGGCCAATGCATGATGATATAAAATCGTGTGTAGATAAAAGATCCACTCAAAATGCAACCAAAGGATTTTAATACAACAGAATAGGAAAAGTTCACTGATCCGGTTCTGGTGGATTCCATTAAGAAACCACCATTTGTCAAGTTTTGGTAAAGTATCGAAGAAGAAAATCCACAATTATCTGAAAAAAAGCTATTAAAATACTCCTTCCCTTCTCCAATTTTAAATATGTGTGAAGCCAAATTTTCTTCTTTATATACTTTAACCAGAACAACATATCACAAGACACTAAATGCAGAGGCAGCTATCAGAACCCAGTCTTCTATTAAGCCACACATTAATGAGATTTCAAAAATGTAAAGCAATGACCATTCTTCTCACTGTTTTTTTCTGTTTTGGTAAATGGCTATTTTTCATTACAATCATTTGTGGGAAGTGGGGGAAATGGGTAGATACTGGTCAAAGGGTACAAAGTTGTAGTTACGTAGGATGAATAAGCCTAGCAATCTATCGTAAAGCATGATGATTACAATTAATAATCCTGTACTGGATACTAGAAATTTGGTAAGAGAGTAGATTTCAGGTGCTCTTGCCACAATAAAAAAAGGTAACTATATGAGAGATGGACATGTTAATTAGCTCAGCTAATCACTTCGTTAAGTATGTGTATATCATAACATCATGTTGTACGTCTTAAATATATACAATTTTTATTTTTAAAAAAGTCACCAAACAACATGGGGGTGGGGAGTGAGAGAGCAAGAGAGAGGGAATATGAATTTATAATTGCACAGAAATAGTTCTGGAAAAATACACACTAAACTCTTGACTGCAGGGGTTGGAGTGTGTGCATATGAAAGGAGTGAAATCATTTCATTTTTTACTTTGATTTTGTATTATTTTAGTATGTATTACTTTTATAATTGAAAACAAAAATTTAAAAATAAAATCTTAAAATATACATTTATACACATATGTATACAACTTGTGTTAACATACAAGTTATTATTTTTAAATGAATGTATAAATTTTATCAGATATAATTTCTAATAATATAAATATCAACAGATATCTCACATAAACAAGAGATCTCTGGGGTCTTCAATATTTTCACAAGTGTAAAGTAGTCCTGAGTTTAAAAGTGTGAGAACTGTTGGCCTAATTAAATGCAGGTCGACTGGGGTTCCCCATACAATGTCCACTTCACTTGGGAAATGCAGAAATTTCCCAAGAAGAAATCATGTCAACACTGTACAACTTGGCACAGTATTCACAAAGTCCTGACGAATATTTTGCACTCATTTTGCAGTAAGCAGTCATCTTATAATGAACAACCACTTAGATTTTCAGTGAAAGAATCTGGCAAAAACATCAACCATTCTCATTGATTCCCATTTCATAAAGAATAATCATTTAGCCAAATGACCTGTTTTAACCAATCAAGAAAATCGGTACATGACACGGCATTTATTGAGCCCATAGCCTATGTCAGGCACTATGCTTTCTTTACATTATTTCATAATCCTCACAACCCTGAAAACAAACAAAAAGCAAGATGTACTTGCCAAAGGTCACACAATTAATAAATGGTAAAATCAGGACTCAAAATCAGGACTGTGTGACTCTAAAGTCCAGAGCTCTCTCCATTCTACCAGATTACCTTAACACTAGACTGGAAATCAGACCTGTCACTTCTGTGTCCTTGAGCAAGTCACAACTTCTCTCAGCCAGTTTTCTCATTTACTAGATAAGAGGGTTAGTCTAGCTGATCTCCAAAGTCCCCTTCATAGCTGATATTCTTGGATTATGATTCATCACAACTTAGACTCTACTGTTTTAGAGTAAAAGGCCTTCTGTATACTTTTCTGAACAGAACAAATGAAGTGATACAAGTAATGGGGAAGTAATGAGTAAAATTAATAGACTAGTATGTAGCTTTTCATACTTTAATATTAACAATCATCATAAAACATACTATAAATGATAAGCAGGCATTGTGTACTTCTTTCATTCCAGGCAACCAGAGCTTCTTTCGTTGACACAGCTTGGGCATTCAGCCAGCAGACATTTCTGAAGGTGGTAAGACTTGTTAGCATGCAACACAGGAACACCTAACTGAAGGATTGCTGAGGGGAGCAAATGCCTCATCATTGGCTTGTATAGGAAGCACCATCTATTCTTTAAGGTAATTATACAATAATCAATGGAAATATTTGCCGAGCATTTTCGAGAAAAGGGCAAGCTACAGGAAATAGTGAAAACTGACACATGGCACTTCAACACACAGAAAAAAAAAAAAATCCAAGAGAAATGTATTGATTGTGTGCATTATATATGAGGTTTTACTGTATTTACATTATGTTATTTGTCTAGGTTACCAAAATTTAGACTTCTTCCTATAACAGCTACAATTTGAACATGATTTAGTATGTGCCAGACGCTATGCTTAGTCCTGTACAGACATCACCCTCTAATCCTACTCTGCAGAGTTCTGAGGTATTATATTCATTTTAAAAGGTGAAAAAAGGTCTTACAGATATTACAAGCAAAGAAAGGATCTGAAAACTAATCTGACCAACTCCAAAGCCTGTATTCTTCATGACACTTTTTTCTGGTTCCAGAAAGAATGAAAACCTCATCCCTAGGTCAAAACAGAAAAATAATGTGTAATATTTGAGCCAAGTTACAAGGTCATTTTTAAAAAATTAAAGTTTTTAAAAGCTTGAAATCCATTTACGGAAGTATCTACTATTTAGATATTAGCAAAAGTCACAAGGTCACTGCCAAAATCTATATACTTCTTTGGATAACTATCAACACACTTAAACTCAGGACATTTGAAATGGCTGCTATTGCTATAGCTTATATTCTCGTTATGCTCACATAACCTAAAAAGACCTATTTTGTAAAAAGTAGCCAGGAAGCTGTCTTTTACATGATTACCATCCTTTTTACCTAAAACCCAAGATTCTGAAGCAAATTACTCTAGTGGCTATTATTCAGGAGAAGAGAAAGTTGAGTCATTCAAAACAGTAGAAAAATGACAAGGTTTAGGAGGTGACTTACTGTCCACTTTTAGAGAAATGACTGAAAACTGGCCTACTAAAAGTTCTTTCAAACTTTAAAAAAGCTAAAATGAGATTTTAATAGGGACAAAAGTGTAATTACAAAACCCTTCAACACATATAATTTGAGTTATTATTCTTTATAGAATTGAACCACCACTTTTTAACAGTATCTCAAAATGGGAAATCAATCAAGTTACAATACTGTTAAGACTAATCATTAACTACTCAAGCAAATCAATGTTTAATTTTAAAATCAAATAATTAAAAATAAATGGAAAGAAAAAATAGAAATAGAGAATTTTTAAGAACAAATCACAGAGGCTACACTGCATTTCCTTTCATTGTGTCCATTAGACAGTTCCAAAGGTTCCAAAGATTACTTCTTATTTCATTTTTCCTCTACGGAATGCGGATCACAACCCGTCAGGAGAAAGTGGCTACTACTGTAGATACCACCAGGACCGACAAACTCAAACTCCCCTTCCCCTACATACTGTCCTGCTAACCCAGGACCTATACTGAGACCCCATACGAGATGATCCCTTCTATCTGCTGCTTTTTGCCTGTCTACTCCCAGATTCAATGAAGAGAACACCCAACTTTTAGAACCAAACAGACATGGATTCAAACCCCAGGTGCAGAGCTTACCAGTTAAGTGATTCCGGACTTACTGAACAAGCCTTAGTTTTCTTATCTGAAATATAACCACCATTTTGAAAAGCTAGTGCAAATATTATAGATAATATATAATACATATCTGTTATTAGTATTTAGTCATTATGTCACTGCCACTTTCTTCTTCGATGCTGTCATTGTTTGTAAGGTAATACATCCACTACTAAATAACAAAAAGGATTCTCTATATTTCTCACTGGCAAATCAAAGATGGGTGGCAAAGCACAAGGGGTGACCTCTAATACAAACCTGTTATCATTGACCTTATCATAATAAAGATTTTTAATTGCTTTAAAATTCTGTAAATTGCTTAATGGGCCAGGGGTTTTACTTTGGAGTGAAGGAAATGTTTTGGAACTAGGTAGGGTCGTGGCTATTCAACATTGCAAATGTACTAAATGCAACTAGGCTGTTCAATTTAAAATAGTCTAAAAAAATTAATTTTCAGAGGGAACAAGGGAAAAAATACCCTAATTGTTCCTGTTAAATATCACCAGGTGACTCATTAAACTAAGTTTATTAAAGGTTTTCTGGTTCACATCGCTAAAGCAGCAGCCTGACATGGTGGAAGGAGCCCCAGTGTAGGTCAGAAAATCCATCTCTCATCCCAACTCTGCCATTAGTTAGGTGTATGATTTTGGACAAGCCCCTTAACCACTCTGGATATATCTTAAGTTCTACACCCATCGAAGACCAAAGCTGGGTTAAAAGAAATCTTACAGGTTTCTCACAAGTTTAAGATGTTATACTTTGTATTCCTGGCAAACTAACTTATGTGGAAATAAAATCACCTAGACAAAAAAGGATTTTTTTTAACTACAATATGTGTTAAATCTGACAATCAAAAAGCTACCACACCTCCAGTGAGCTGAAAATATGCTGTCCTAAACAGGAAAATTTTCTCATTTCAGGGTAACTGACTGGGTCTTAACAACTCCTATTTACTAGAAAACAAAAACAGACCCTGTAATGTCAGTGCCAAAATCATATTGACCAACATGATCTAAGCACAAAAGAAAAGACATAATTCAGAAAATTATGGGGAAGCTCACGATCACCATTCTAAACCAAGGTGGTAAACTTTAAGTTTTTAACTCAATAATGTCTTTTTTATCCAACTATTTAACAATGCATTAAGTATAAAAATGTATATCATACAGCATGAGGTAGCCTATAAAAATTATATAATCAATATTATTTTGCAAATAATTCTCTTGTCCTTTAAGAAACTTGCAGGTTAAAAACTCCTGCTACCAGGCTCTGAGAAGGATATAAATCCAAAAGAACCTTATTCTGTTCTTGAATTTGTCTGGAATAGAGGCTAAATCCTTTGATATCTTCTGGTATTTTGTTAAGCAAGTTGTTAATAAAATGTTTTGGCAACTGACACCTTAACTACCATTAATTAGGGTATAAGGCTTGTCTAAGTTCTAAGGGGAAACAAAGAGGTATGGCATGATCAAAGTGACCTCAACAGTGATGAAGGTGACTAGCTAGGAATTCTCATCTGCTGTTTTCAAAGGAGTAAGACAAATACTGCTTAGAGATCTATAGCCAATGAAGCAGCAAAGGAAAGCTCTAAGGATAACATTTAAGTTTTATCAAGTTGAGAATACAGGAAGTGCTTTACAACCTACAGCAACTTATCTAACAAACTTAGTGGAACAAGTGGAGCCATTTACAAATGAAACGAAAAGTTTGGATGCTTTATTAGACAGAAGTGTCTCAAATCAATTACCTAGATTCAGACCTCAGTAACAGATTCAGCAATTAAGTCTCGCTTCTCTTTCTGGCAGTTAGTTGTATCAAAATGAAGGCATAAAGCCACAGATGCACATCCTGATTTTCTTTCTAAAAAGATTCCTGATTTTCTTTTTATCAGAACAATCATCACCTGGATGTCACCATACTTGCAAACTCAACACCAAAACTAAACTTACCTCCTGATCCCACCTCTTCAGGGTACCCCATGCACCTGGTCAACTAAGCTTAAAACCTTGTATATTTGTCGCTCAGCCTTCACATCCAGTTATTATGTTTCATTAGTTCTAAGGCATCCTTTCTATACCCACTTCCACTATCTTTATCTTTATTTTTCTCAAACTACTACAACAGCATCTTAATTACTTTACTTGTTTCAGTCTCTCTTTTCACATAAAGTTGTCCAATTCATAAAGACAGCCCTAGTAATGTCATTCCTCCACTCCTGCTCAAAAACCTTTCATTTCATGAAGGTTCACTGTTGACTGACTAAAGTTTGAATTCCTCAATCTTGCATTCAAGGCCTTCTATCAGTGGCTCCAACATTCCTCTCTACACTTATATTCTACCATTTCCTTTCATATTCCCTTCTCTTTAACCAAGTGAGCCACTTGTTCTTTCCCATAAAAATATTGAGCATCCTTTTTTTGCTAATGCAATTCCCTCCATATGGAATTCTCTTCCCCATTTCCTCATAATCTAATCCTACTTGTTTTTCCTGGCTCAGCAAAGATATTACAAACCACACCCTCTCTGAAGTCTCTCCCTTATTTTCTTTAGCTGGAAATAATTTCTTGCTCTTCTGATTTCCTAGACCACTTTTTTCTCTTAATACTTACCTTTA
>NW_006441061.1:398446-407947 GCF_000325575.1 Pteropus alecto
ATATATATATCATATTATCACACACACACACATCCCCAATAAACTATAAGCTCTTAAAGGTCAAAGTCTATGTATACTTTATCTGTATCCCCCAATGCAACACAGATTATACACATAATAATGACTCAAAATCGTGATGAATAAATTAATAATAAAACCTCTTATCAGTCTTGAGAAAGGATGCTTATGAAGAAGAGAAACAGGAATATATCATAAAGACTTCAAGGTGCACAGTATTCCATAGGAAAAACCAAAATTCCAACTAAAACACTACAGCTATAATATCCTTTACAAAGTAATAGACTACAGCTAATAAAAGAACAATTCATTCAACAAATACGCAAGTGCATATTTAGTGGCACTGCCAGGCACTGTTCTAGGTGCTTAGAATCCACAAAATACAGACCCAACATTAATCCTTGCCTTAATGAAGCTTAAGAAGGGGAAAAAGCAATAAACAAAATAAAATAGCAAAATATATATAAGCTAAATGGTTTAAGTGATATGAAGAACAAGAGGGTAGAAAAGGGAGCACAGGGACAACCAGAAACAGAGGAGCTGCCATTTCAAAGGGCAGTAAGGGATGGTCTCACTGGGAAGGGGAGAGATGCGTAAGACCTGGAAAAGATGGAGCCATGTATATCTGAGAAACAGGATCCTTAAGCAGGGCAAACATCAAATGTAAAAGACCTGAAACGGGCAATGTGCCTGGCATGTTAAAGAAACAGCAAGAAGGCTACTGTGGCCAGAATGGAGTAAGCAAAAAAAAAAAGAAATGAGGTCAGAGAGGAAAAAAAGAAGGGATCCAAGCATATAAAGCCTTTGATAGGACTTGGCCTTTTACTCTAAGCAAGATGGCGTATCACTGGAGG
Organism: Pteropus alecto; assembly: GCF_000325575.1. NCBI lineage: Eukaryota > Metazoa > Chordata > Mammalia > Chiroptera > Pteropodidae > Pteropus > Pteropus alecto. Next base: position 399,319 of record NW_006441061.1, read on the forward strand.
GTTCTGACCAGAAGGATACAAAATTTGACTTACCTTTTGAAAGGATCATTCCTGCAACAGTATTGAGAACAGACTAAAGGGGAGGGGGGCAAGAACAACAACAACAAAAAAGGCTACTACGATAATTCAGAAGAGCTGATGCAGACTTTAATCAGTAAAGGTGATGAAAAGCAGTCAGAATCTGGATATATTTTGACGATAGAACTTGCAAGATTTCCTGTTGGGTCAGATGTGGTATGTGTGAGAAAAAGTCAAAGATGATTCTAAATTTTGGCCTGAGCAAAAGATGGAGGAAGATGCTATTTATTATGACACGGAAGACAACAAGGACCAAAGGGAAGATGAGAAAGGATAAAATAAAGCTCAGGAGTTTGGTTTGGAACAAGTTCAATTTGAGATGCCAATAAAATTTGAAGTGTCAAAGTAGACAATACAATATACGAACCTGGAGTTTCAGAGATAAAAATTTAGGAATCATGAGAACCATATGATTTCACTCATACGTGAGATATAAAACTGAAAGCAACAAACAAACATGACAAATAAACAGAGACTCATGGACACAGACAGTGGATTCGTGGTTACCAGAGGGAAGGAGGGAGGGAAGAGGTAGTAGATAGGGGTAAACAGAGTCAACTATTTAGTGACAGAAGGAAATTTAACTTTGGATGGTGAACACAGAATACGATATACATATGACGTAGCGTTGAACACTTAAAACTTATTTGGTTTTATTAACCAATGTCACCCCAATAATTTTAATTTTAAAAAAATTTAGGACTCCACACGTACATGGTATTGAAACCATGAGATTAGATAGGATCACCAAGGAAATGAGAATAAAGGGCAGAGGTCCCATGGGATAGTCTAGTATTAAGAGGTAAGAGTAATGAGGAAGAAGCAACAAAGGAGATTGAGAAGAAGCCAAGGAGGTAGAATGAAAAACAGCAGAGTGTGGTGTCCTAGAAACCAGCACAGAAAGTATTTCAAGGAAGGATGCATCCACTGCACCAAATGCTGCTAATAGGTTAAGTAAGAATTAAACTTGATGGTTTTGACGAAAGCAGTCTCAGTACAGTGATGGGGTTCAAAGTCTCGTTAGAGTAGGTTCAGGAGAGAACAGGAGAACTAGAGATGAGTAGAAACAACTTTTTCAAGAAGTTGGGAAACTGGATTGTAGCTAGAAGAGAAAGTGTGGTCAGTCAATAAAGGATTATTTTAAAAATATAGATGTATGCTGACTGAAATGAGCCAGCAGACAGGAGAAAAATGATGTTGCAAGAGAGAAGGGGATAATGAATATGATTCCAACTGCTATAGAATTTCACTAGAGGAGTCAAATAGTCCAATGAAGAGAAATTTCACTAGGTTAGTAGGCAATAATTCCAGAGTACTGTTACTCTTTGTAATACTAAAGAAGGGTGGATGACAACCCAAAATTCGAATTCACATGCCATAGGAAGCTCAGAAGAGAGGCTGGGTCATTTACTGAGAACTTTCGTATTAGGCATTGTATATATTATTTCATTTAAGTTCAAAATAACTTCATAAGGTATTATATTTGTTACAGATAAGGAACTAGAAGCTCAGAGAGAGCTAGTAATTTGATTAATGCACAAAGCTGGTGAATGGTACAGCTATGTTTCAATGTATCTCCTTCTGAGTATTAGATAAGAAACTGTTACTTTAGGGGATTAAAAGTTTTGTGGTTACATTTCCTTTAGTTCTTATCTATTGGAAATACATATTGAAGTACTTTTTGGATGAAAGTATATGGTGCTCAAGATTTGCTGTAAATACACCAGCAAAACCAACAACAAAAAGTCATTGCGAGTGAGGGACAGATAAAACAAGAGCAGCAAATGCTGGTAATTGTTGAAGCTGGTTGACGGGTATGTGAAAGTTCACGGTACTTTTCTTTTATGTACATTTTAAAGTGCCATGATAAAAAATAAAAACCCAGGTCCTTCCCAGTCAAATTTTCTTATTACTCCAAAGACTACCTTTAATTTCTGCTCAATCCTCCCTTCAAAAAAATGTTATGTTCTTCAAAGCTTACAATTTTCTTATCTTCTTTAATCCTCATTGTAACTCTGTTCTGTAAATTAGAGGTTTTATTCGAATTTTACACATTAGGAGAGAGATCTACAAGCAGTAAATAGCAGGATTAGATCTCCAAACCAAGTCTTCCACTGTCAAAAACATGATTCTAGTAGCCAATACAGCAATCCAGGGAGTATACAGTCATCCTGGGCATACCTATGAGGAGACTCCACCAAGGGCTAGATCTTTTCCTCAGATTCATTACTGTTACATAATCCTAGGACTGAGCTTCCTAGGAAGGACAAGCATTATTCCAGGCAGACCTTGAAAAGACTTGTACTGAAGGGCTTGACTAAAAGAGGCAGGTTTTAAATTTGCCCAGCCATCAACTTCCTTGCCAAATCCGGAGACTAACAGCAACTTGAGATACAGCATCTGAAAGGGTACTTATCTCTGTTCTAGAGTCAACTCTCGGTGCCTCGTTTCTCCAAATGTAATACTGTTATTCACCTACATTACACAGCTATCATAGGAACCAAAGTCCAAGTATGTGAACCCTAAGCTCTAGAAATAAAGGACACTACTAAACAATAATACTGACCAATTTCAAAAGCCAATTTTGTATAGTTCCACATTTATAACAGAGCTAGCATATCAGAAAGCATCACAGCTAATACTTATTTTTAAGATACCATATTTTTAAAAGCCTCGTCACTAATGTTTGATATCTGTTCTTTCATGCTAACCTTGACATTATAAGCTTATTTAAAGCTTACTTCAAAAACTGAAAATATGCATACTACAAGTTCCAGATGTTTATTCTCTCCAGCTGCTAACCTACATTATCAAAATTCTAATACCCTTCCTCTCTAGCTCACTAGCTTTGCTAACTAAAACTGAGTTGTCCAGAGTTACTTAAGTCGAGAGCTACCCAGTACCCAATACTTCATTAGATTAAAATGTAGGCTGCCTAAGTTCTACAAAAGTCTATGATTAGGTGCAATGTTTGAGGAGTTTCAGATTTACTTGGAATTAGAAACATCATAAGAATGAACTGCCTCCATCTTACTTAAAAACAAACCACTTCTTTATCAGGTCGCTACCTAGCTGTCTTAAAGTGTATTGATTTTCAGTGAGGCTGACTGAACACAGGTAACCAAAGTTATAGACTCCATTTTCACCTTAAGGACCGATAAATTTATTTAGAGAATGATCTATTCTTTACTCAAAAAATATTATTTAGCACCAACTAAGATATCTCAGGTCCAGAACAAAACATGCCTTTGAACCTAAAGACAATGCATGTCTGCTGAATTAAACTGGCAAAACAGGTCAAAAGGCATACTTTAAAAAATCTAGTCTTTTAGAACAATAACTATTTGCTTTATGTCAATAGTATTAATACGGTTAACTTCAATTCATAAACAAAATGCTGATCTTCTCAATAGGATATTGTGAAATGCCCTGGCACCTGGAAAACTGCAAAGAACAGGAAATTCTGCAGGTGCAGTAAGAAACTATATCTTATCCATGACCCAGAAATGCCTCAGAATTTATTACACAACCTGCTGCAGAATTCTCGCTTTTCAAATGGAAATCAACCATGAAGTCACACAATGCAAGGCTGTGATTTTATTATTGATATAATCAACTGTACCTTTTTGAATTGTGCTAAAGTTAACTAAAGAAAGCAGACATTCTACATAGTGTTACTTATGTCAGAAGTTAAGAGAATGTGAATATGAAATAACTAAACTCTAAGATTGATTCATTCATCAACAACACATATATATGGAATGTCTTTTGTGTGACAGAAACCATACTTCTCAAAAGTAATACACTTAAAGGACTCTTAGGACAAGAAATCATTCAAATTAGATATGAAAGTAATAAATCAAGTCACTTACTTACCTTCACTATTTAATGCAAGACCTAAAAGTTAAAGATTTGTAGATCTTCCAGGCTCAAATATTTTAATATTTTTATCACCATTAATCTGGCCTCATATCTTATTCCTTTCTATTTTGACTGACACAGAAATTTAACTTACATCTCTCAGTAAACAGTTTTCTAAAATTAGACTGGATTATGAAGTCTCTCATAATTACCTGTCAGAAACAGATTTTCTACAGCTAAACAAATTTTTTTAAAACAACCAATTTTCCAATATAGGGAATGAAAAACAGAAGAGCAGTAAGAAGAGTAACGGTATCCAAACACATTATATAAGAGAGTAAACTATTAAGAGTAGATCAGCTAGCACAGAAAGACTACTATCACGGCTGGGTATTACCAAGCTCAAGCAAATTAATGTCTAATAAAGCAACTTACTATTTACATTTTTGCAATATCAATCATAACCAGCATCTGGAAGCTTTTTACAACTAATAAACCAAACACAATATTTAAAAGCATTTAAAAATCATTCCCCCTTAAATAGAGCATAACTTGTCAATGGGCTTGGAAATGTCATATGGATGGGGAATTAATTGAAAAAAGGAAAAAGTATTCAATAAATTTAAAAAAGGATAAATTTTCCTTTTTCAGGAAAGGGGTAGCTCTATTTTTATGTTTGTCACTTAGAATTAGTCTGCAAAAAACATATTAAATACAATTTTCTGCAAAATACATATTAAAATACATTACATTTATTATTCCCGATTTAAGAACCGAATTCACTGAGTGACAGAAGTACCCTCTTCTGCAAATTCAGGCTTAGAAATAATCTTGGGCTAAAGCTAGAACTCAGAATACCTCTCACAAGCTTCTGCTCCACTCAAGAATTCAAATAGACACCAACACTCAGCTGCAGAAATGAAACAAGAAACAGAAGCAGACACTGGAGCAAAGAATGAACAAACTTCAATTTGCAGACATCTCTGATATTCACAGAAGTTTCATCTCTATCCATGTTTCTCACTACAAATTAATCCACTTAATGCCAAAATCTGAAGTACTAATTATTATCTGACTAGGCTAAATGGAAAAAAAGGAACTAAAGAAAAAACATTCCCCATATTTACACAGGCCTAATCTTCCTGAAAGACTTAAACTTGTTTTATATAAACCATCTCAATTCTCATGAGAGGTAGATAAAGAGTCAGGTTTCTGGAGAAGAAACAAGCACAAAGGGATTAAGTTTCTTGTCCAGCAAGCCCCAGTGAAAATAAAACCAGACCCAATTATTTAGCCTACAAAGTCTAAATCACCTTCTTTCCTTGGTTCATAAACTAAGGATAATATTTTCAAGTGCCTACAAATTATCCCAAACCATAGAATTTCACAGAACAATACAAATGATCAGGACACTATGTCAGAATTGAGTATTCTGAGCAAGTAAATACTGCTTGCCCCAAATCAATAAAGTGAACTAACACAATGGACTTCAAAAATGCAAGAGGAAACAATGACCATATTGGAGAGTATTTTTGAAGGTCACTCTATTCATCTTATACCCTACTGCTCAAACTCTCTGCCAGGGAGCCAAAGGGGCAGACATTATCCTTATAATTTTATTCTTTACATAAATTAAATCTCAAAATGCTGCTAAGAGTTTCAATCAAAGGCATATTATACTCTAAAAACCTTTCCCTCCAAAAATAAAACCTTATAGCATGCCTTCAGAGCATTATTTTGTTGCCTTCGTGATAGACTTCAAATTTGGATTTTAAAATGATTTGCTTCCAGTTTATTTTTAAATATTTATATTTACAGATTCAGATCGCTTAAAATGTGGTATTCTGCTCAGCCTTTATTATGTTTAGGCAAGATTCCCACTTCCACTCAAACTTATTATTTGAACTTACAATTGCTACATTAAGATACTTCCAAAATTGACAAAAGAAAACAAATCAACCCAGAAAGCTTCCCAAGGTACCAAAGTGGACCTTGTATTTGAAATATTAGGTACCACATTATAAACTACATGAAGCCCACAAAGCAATAATTGATGTTATTTCTGCAACATGGTGAAATTTTTTTTGAAAAATCTGACAAGACTAAATTTTCAACAATCAGAGAAAACGTTTTCCAAGACTCTAGAAAACCCTGCATACTGAGGCAGTCTCAAAGCAGTTTTCTTAATCCTTTCAAGCCTCAAAAAATCTAACACAAGCTACAGAACACTGAATGAGACCTGCAATGAAAAATATCTGTACTCAGACCGCTAAAGGTTATTTCCTATGTGTTTGGCAAGCTGATGGCCATATGTCCATACAACCCCAGAGGTCTTTCCTCAATAAAGCTAACACTGCACTCTGACTCAAATCAAAATACCAGAAAATCCAAAAGCCTTGAACTAAATTTTACTATTTGGGAGAAAAAGCCAACATCCCAGGATCAGTTTTTACATGCTGAAAGAGAGAATCGAAGAGCTCCATTCCTGTCACTTTTAGGTGCTGGATGTACATTATCTCTGCCTCTAGCACAGGACTCAGATATTACATCACTCAATGTCTGAAAACTGCCCCATTACCCAGAAAGCACCAGGGTATCTTAGACACTGCACCAAGGTATCCCTTCCGCCCTAATACACAGCCCTTCAACGCTACCGACGCAGAGCCCTGCTCTCTTACAGTATCTTCACTAAGACATCTGCCCTGCACCTGCTGCAATCCTATTTCTACTCACTCTTGGTGTACTCTTCATGACTGTGTATGACCCTTCTATCTGCCCACTCATCAGACCAATGTGCTAGGCCGATATCCCATCACATACCTCCTCCAAACTTAGGAATGTGTACTCAGCCCTCCCTTATCCCTTCCCCATTCACTGGGTTCTGGAACTAAAATCAAGCTTCATGATCTCTCTGATCCTAGAAGCATGAACTTTCAGATACAGTACAGAGCTTAATGTCCTCCATTTTCCATTAACATCATTCCATGATCCACACGCACTCCCCCACACACTCTTCAGTTCCTCTAAATCTGGAATTTAATCCCTTCCCTTTAGTATTTTTTTCCAACTTCTGCACTCTGCCCTTCCTATACTTTCAATGACCTGAAAATTTTGGCCCCTTTAATCTCCCAAGACTCAGTTTTCCAATCTCTCTCGACACTTTGGCAACCCTGATCCTTCCAGGCTTTCAAGCAACCTTTTTCCTAACTTTCTCCACCTGAATAGTCGATTCCTGACCTAAGGGCATCCTACTCCCCCCACTACCCCTATCCAATATACACCTATCCCTTCTAGTCACAGATGCACCCACACACATCCCCACCCTGACCATCCCATTATAGGAACTGTGCATTCTTCCAAATCCTCTCCCCCAAAATATCCTGTCTTCCCCCTTCCTTCCCTCCTTTCCCTGCCGACCCCCTTCTCTATATTGGACAAAATCTAGCACCCCAAAACTGTGCCTCTCTCCTTCCATATGTTGTACTCCAGACCTGTATACCTTCTCTAACAACCTACCCCTACCACCTCCCTCAAACGATTTCCCTTCACGAACACACCACCCTCCTCTCCTTCCTTCTCCCCAACTTCCCTCCACACTTGCTGCTCAGAAACGTTTCCTTCCATCTGTCCCCACAGCTCCAAGACTTCCTTCACCCCCTACACCTTTGGCCCTCCATCTCAACACACGCTCCACTCCACTCAAAGTTCCATCCTTTCTACTCTCCCGCTTCATCCATACTTCCAGCAAGAACACCCTCCATTTCACTCGCTTCTCCTGTTACATGCTAAATGCCCCACATGCATCCTGCCCAGACATCTTCCTCCCCATCACCCAACTCCACTGTCCCCACTTCCCTCCCAAACTCCTCAAACTCAGGCTCTGCTCCAACCACCTTCCCCCTTCCACCTTATACTCATCTCCCCAGAGCACCACTACCAGATAGAGACCTGCCTTCTGCCCTCGCATGTTATTCCCTGCATGTCCCATCTGTCCCGCCTCAACACCCTCCTGCCTCCCTCCTGTCTACCCTACACACCTCCTGGCCAGACGCCGTCCTCACATCCCTCACAGGTCTCCTGACGCCTCTAGGCCTACCCTCACACACACCTCCTGCCCTAACACCCTCCATTTCCCTCACCACCACTGGAGAGACCCCTATACACCCTCTTGCTCCTTCTCTCCCTTTACATTCACACCCTGTCACATTTCCCCCTACATTTCTGCTCACGTTCGTCCAGTGGCCTTCTTATACCTGCCCCCACTCCCTGCCCCTCACACACAGCCCCAACCGGGACATCTGCCTCTTCCGTTCCTCCCCAGTCTTCTTCCATTCCCATCGCATTTCCCTCTGCTCTCCCCAAAATCTCTCTCACATCCTCCAGAACCCCAAATACTACCCTCCACCCTCCTGAATGTCCTCCGTCCCTCTCGCACTCGCCCTGGCCCCCCACTCGCCCCCTGAACCTGCCCGAAGGCCCTCACCCTCCACTGGGCCGGATTCCTCCACCCTTCATTCTCCCCCAAATCTGTCCACGCCCTCTGCCTGCCCCCCGAAGCCTCTCCCCCAGCCCCTGCCCCCAATGTCCTCCAACACCTGCCCAGAACCCCTCGCCCTCTAGCTTACCGAGACTCCCCAGCGCCGGTCCCCCCCACCCTGTCCACGCCCTCCCCTCGCTCGGGGCCGGACCC
>NW_006441061.1:409091-426488 GCF_000325575.1 Pteropus alecto
GCGCAATCTGCCGCACCTGAGAGCTCCGGCCAGCGCCCGCCGCCACCGTGCCGCGCCGCCGCCTGCGCCAACTGCGCACCTGGGAGCGCGCAGGGAGCACAAGCTAGTGGCGGCCGTATGCACCTGTGAACGGACGCTTACGTAAACTGCGTCCCCGCCTTCCTCCCGGCGCCAGGCTCCCGCCCCGCTGCAGCACCTGAGCCCCGCTGCTCTAGTGGCGTAACTGCTGCGGAGTGGGGACGTGCCGCGCAGGGAAGCAAGCGAAATGAACGGAAACTTCGTAACTTCCGAATCTGGGAGCGGCTCCCCGCGGCCTCCGCGAGCCGGCCTCCTCGGCCTCACGCCCCAGAGCGGGGTTCCCCACAACCCCAGCGGCTACGCAAACTGAGTAAGTGCCGCAGTGCCTCCCCAGGTGGAGGACTGGGGGAGGCCAGTGGGGTTTGACTTGTTAAACGGTTGGATCCCAGCCTCTGCCCACTACACTTAACAGCTGTGTGACCTTGACCGATTACAGAACCACTCTGATCCTCAGTTTCCTGGTCGAGGAAACTGGGACAATAATTCCAGTTTAAGATGGAAAAAGACACTGCGTGTGAATTCTAGCTCATAGGAGGCACTGAACAGAAGTTGCACCTTAGTAAACCACCTCTTCTCCCACCTCTAATGGACCTCCCTGGAACTGAATTTCGGGCCAGGCCTCTCTCACCTCCTTATAGTTGGGTCAGACTTTGGCTAAACACCTACCTGGGTGGTGCTGGGGAAGATATATGAAAGTTTGCTTTTTATTTTACAGTCACTAGCCAGCACCTTCTTGGCACCCACCCAGCATTCTGCCAATAGTGTGGCCTTTACTGAGTACCTGTTGTATGCCAGGTACTGTGCTAGGATGCACAAACGAATGAGAAAAGTCCTTTCTCATTCTCATAAAGGAATTGCCAGCCTGGGGCAGAAACAACCTGACCACCTAGGGTTGGGAGAGCTGGGGGTCCAGGAGAGATCTCCAACAACAGCCCCTTCCAGGCCCCTTCCCATCTTTCTAACATGTCGGACCAAAATATTTTAACAGCTCTGCTTCATTCACTGGGTAAAGTATAAACACTAACTCAACTTAAAAAGCTTTGATGTACTGGCCTTAATTTGCAAGGTACATGCCTTTCCCTTTGCCCCTCCTTCAGGCCAACTTGACCCTGCAGCCACATTGAATGAACTTCAGTGTAGTTGCCGGGTCTGTAACACTTCTGAGCCTCCTGAGCCAAATCCCTTTCTACACCCTCTTCCCAACTCCAGCCACCCACACCTTTCTTTAACCCTCCTGAAAAACTCCTTGTGGTTCTTATCAGTCAAGCTCAGGACCTATTCTCTCAGGAGCTTCATGGCTACCTCTGATACATTATCTAAACTCCCTCTGCTTTGCACATAGCCTGTTAAACCTATGTACTTATGGCACTACATTGTAATTGTTTAGCTGTCTGTCTCCTCTCTGAACTGTAAGCATCTTGAGAACAGAGTCATCTTCCTACCTGAGTGGGTAAGGGGAGGGCTACACATGCACTTGAGATGAGGTCATTATAGATGGGCTTTACAGGGAGAACGTGAATCTGTTGGAGAAGAGATGCCGCAGCATCAAGATCTGGGTTCAGTGCAGACTAGCTGTGGGACCTTGGAAAGTCAGTCTCCCTATCAGTCTTAGTTTACTCCTCTGTCAAGTGAGACTATAATATTGTATACTTCGTAGAATTGCTATAAGGATTCAATGAGACAATATATCTCAGGCACTCAGTATGGTGCCTGGCACTTGGTAAAATTAAAAAAGTTTTTTAAACAGGAAGACTGCACAGCATTAAGCATTCAATGGTACCTCTTATTCTAATATCTTTATTGTGTTTATAACTCTAAACATTCCTGACAAAAACATGCAAATGATACAAAGGTAAAGAAAGTAAATATTCCTTTTGTGTGCCTCTCTTTTGCTGCCCCACCCTCACACCACACTCAACACCCTCTACCCTTAATCCCACCTTCCAGGGCAGCTAGTGTTAAGTTTTTCATGTTTTACAACGTATGTCCAGAGAAAGAAGGAAGTTGCAGAAAATTGCATATCTATAATGTATATGTAATACCTGGATTCTGCATAAAAGATAGTCAGAAAAGGGTTCTGCCTGGAAAGTAAATTGGGTGTAGGATGGGGGACTAAATACTTCTGCATTGTTCTAATTTTTTAAAGAATACATATATATATATATAACATTTTTCAAATTTTTATTGAGGTATATTTATATATCATGAAATACATGCATTTCATGTGTACAAGTCAAGGATTTTTAGTAACTTTACCCAGTAGTGCAACATCAATATAAATCATTTTTAGAACATTCTACAGATTCTCTATAAATTCCCTCATACCCATTTACTGTTAATCCTCATTCCTATCCCCAGCCACAGGCAACCACTAATCTACTGTCTCTATACGTTTTCTTTTTCTGGATATGTTAAATACATTTTCGAAAAAAAAATCAAATAGATGGGTTTTTAAATTAATCTATTTTTATGGTGACATTGTTTAACAAAATCCGATAAGTGTCAGCTGTACATTTTAACAGTAAGGTATATGTATATTTATATTGTGTTCACCTCCCATAGTTAGATTTCTTTCTGTCACCACATATTTGACCCCTTTTACTCTGTCTACCTCCTCCCTCCCCCCTTCAAATAGATGTTTTAAAAAAAAAGAATAACAGTATCATCCTAATCCCACCCAGGGATAGTAATCACTGTTAATATTTGTATCTATTGTTTCAAACTTTCCCTATGCATATAATAAATAACTTTCACAAAGTGAGATTATAACATACTTTCAGTTTTGATTTCTTTTACTTAATAATATAAAGTAAATATACCTCTTTTGGTGTCACTGAATATTCTTTTGCATAATGTTGTACCTTAAGAATCATTTAATTAAACCAAGCTCCTATGTTGGGTATTTGGGTCTTTTCTAGTATTTCCACTATTATAAACAGGGGAAGGTAACGGATGCTGTAAAGTTCTAGAATAGAGCTCAGTGAGCTTTGAAATCATACTTAAATTCAAATATTAGCAGTTCTTGATTCATCCTTTCATTGCACAAATATTTACTGAGAGCCTACTATGTGCTAGTCCCTAGGGACACAAAACCAAGCAAACAACTGCACAGCCCTACCCTTGTGGGGCTATAGGCCAGTGGGAGAGACGTACGTTATCATATAATAACCCTGAATGGCCTACAGAGAACAGAGTAGCCAATGGAGGTGGGGAGGTAGGGTCCTTAAAGGCGCTCTGAGGAGGCATCTTTGGAGCATATCCTTGGCACAGAACTGTGCCATTCTTATAAAAGGCATCTAGTAAAGGGACGTGGACTGGCTCTCCTGCATGACAGTGTGCAGCCTTTCACAGTTCCCGGTGCCTTCATATGCTTAGCTCTTTTGACCTTCTCATCTCCCCACTGGAGAGAAGAAAACAAAGAATATTGAGGCACAGAGAAGGAAGTGAATTGCCCAAAGTTACCAGATCGGGAAAGGGTACAGCTGAAACTGGACTCTCGTCTGACTTCTAGTCCAGTGCTCTTGGTCCCAAATGACACTGCCCTTTTTAAAGGGTGCTCATCTTTGAAGAACGACATCGAGACAGGCAGAAAACATGTAGAGCTGCGCTATACAGTACAAGAGACACTAGCCATATGTGGCTATATAAATTTAAATTAATTAAAATTAAATAAAATTTTAAATTCAGTTTCTCAGTTGCATTAGACATGTTTTAAGTGCTCCATAGCTATGTATGGCTAGTGGCTACTATATTGCATGGCTCTGATATAAAACATTGTTACAGATAGTCCTTTTGGCCAGTGCTGACCTAGAGGAACATAATAATTATTATAGAGTAGTCATAGTAGTAATACCTTACTGTATTATTTTCCAAAGCACTTTCTCTGGGAGGTAGAGAGGTTGATATGGTCTCCCTTCATTTCTCCACCCCTCCCCAACCAGCTTTATAGAAAGGAGCTAAAGACAGAAAGGTAGCTAGTCTTGCTGTGGGAGAGGGATAGGACATAAGGGATGTGACATCCTTCAACTTCCTGCCATCATGTTTCTAAATGTACCTACATCTCTAGCCATTCTCTCCTCCTCCCCTCCTTTTACAAAAACCAGCTCCTCTCAACAAAGGCCAGGTGCTTTTACTGTGCCTGGATGCCCTCCTTTTCTACCCTCTAAGCAACTTCACTCCTTAATCTGCCCCTTCTCTGTTATGGTCAGCCTCTCCTTCCCTTTCTATTATTACCCAGTCTTCCATTCAAGAAAGGAAAGAAAGGAAGGCGGGGAGGGGAGGGAGGAAGGGAAGGAAGAAACAAGATACCCAGGTGATCACATATACCGTACAGTTTGAGAAGCACTGACCTAAAATCAACAGCTACAGAAGCCAACTGGAGACTCAGATACCAGAACAGAATTGCTGTTGCTGACATGATGTTCTGAAATGGGGGAAAACTCTTGGTAGCGTCTGAACACAAATATAATTTTCAATCACTTTGCATACTATTTGCCTCACTAAAATATTAAAATCATGCTAGAATGTATTTTGTTTTTATATGAAAAATGGACTTAGTTGTTAGGCTCAGATAATTGTATATAGGACTTTCACCTACATAAATGCACAGTGTGACATCTAGCATTTGTGGCTTACCCCCAATAAATGCCATTATGACTACCCAAACTCCACCACGAATGTCCAGAAGCCCCAAGTGAAAACTATGGCCCTAGGCTCTCATTCAACGGCCTATTCAGGATTTGTTTGGATGTTTCACACGCTACTCAGCTGCCTATTAACTGCCAGATCTTTCCTCTAAACCCCAAACCCATTTCCCCAACTGTTTCTCGTTTCAGTTCTCTTATTGAGGCTGTCATAGCTACAGATATTGAATGCTCAGAAGACTAAAGGTCTCATGTGGGCAGAATGGGTTTGTTTTGTTTTCTTTGTATCCCTTAATATGGTGCCAGGTATATAAGAGTCACTTAATAAATATTTATTGAATGAATACCCAGCAGATCTTCCCATTCTCCTTTCTCAAGTAACAAACCCAATGCAGTGTGGAAGGAAAGGAATTGACAAGAACAGGGGTTCCTGGTCAGGAAGTCCCCACTTCTTACAGAATTTCTTCTATTATCCTTGATACTTCAATCAGTGCAAGATAAAAAACAGCCCAGAGCTACTTCTAAAACTGTCCCACCAAAGTTCTCTCAAGCAGAGGAGTCTGAGGCAGCCTCCCTGGAGGTCTGGGGCTGAGGCCCAAATTCATCCATCATCCTTGCACATAAAATCTCTTTGAAGTCTCATATTTTATCTTTAAAATCCATGCCAACTTCACCGTTTATTCACGTTTGTTTTAACAAGAAAATAATGTTTTTAATGATATCCCTTTAGGAGAAAAATTCAAAGCCTATTTTTCTAACTCTTCAAGCAGAAACTCACACTCTAGGAAGATTTCCTTATCCTGCGACTCCGAGTATTTGCTAGCACATCACTAACTAGCTCTGGTGGTAACTATACTAACAGCCAGTATTTACTGAGCACTTATTGTATGCCATGTGGTATATTATGCACTTAACATGCATTATGTCTTTAATCTTCAAAACAATCCCATGAAGTAGATACAATTTTCATCTTAATTTATAGGCGAGGATACTAAGGCTTTGAGAAGGTAAGTAACTTGCACTACATCACAGAGCTGATAAGTTGAAGACCTGGGACCCAACTCAGTGCTCGCAATCACTGTGTTGTCCACCCCAGTTTGAAAAGCCAGCTTCTAGACTTTTAAACAAGAAAGCCTTCAGACAGCAGGAGGGCTCTAAGAAATTACTCAGCCCTAGTATTCTGCAAAGCAGGGAAAGTTATGAGGTCTCTGGATCTCTGGGTGGACACACTTTCAGGGTCCACAAGTTTCTAAACACGTATCTTGACTTCAGTTACAATCTACAAGTAATAATAACATAAGCATATTCTGGATCACTAGAACAGCCACCTTGTAAATGATTCCTGGCAACCAAAATGTAGTGTTCGTGTTGGTGCAAAGAGATTGCCTGAAGTGACGAGTGCAACTTAAATGCAGATGCTAAGACTAGGGGTCAAAGTTTCAAGCCAGCAAGAGATTGTTTCCCTTAAAACGCTCTCTGTCAACTACAGGTCATTTTTTTCCAGCCCCCACCCCAGGACATTTAGTGATATCTGGAGACATTTTTAGTTGTAACTAGCATCTAGTGGGTAGGGACCAGGGATGCTGCTAAACATCCTACAATATACAGGACACCTCCCCGCCACCCTGCCTCCCCCATAACAAGGGATCATCTGGCCCAAAATGCCAATAGTGCTGGGGTTGAGAAACCACACTTTAGCAGCATTTCTATGTGGGAAAAGAGAACAGAGTAGAGGAGAAAGGATTGGAAGTAAGGCTTCTTGAAAGAAACTTTGTTAGATAGCTTCGACTTAGAAATCTTGTAAATGATTCATATAAATATTTAAATCAGTAAATCATGTTAATTTAAAATAATTCGTAAATTTAGAAAAAAACAAGCCGAAACAGGAACATAACTTTATGTGAGGTTGGTAACATGACCACACAGAAAAAAATAATTATTCCAATTGACGTTAAAACAAAGTATTTTGACCACATATCTTCAATGAAATCTATTCTAAGGATAAAGGGAAAAAAAAAAACAAGAAGACATCTTAAACTTCTCTCAATAGTACTACTGCTATATGAAAAAATGTCTACCATGGGATAAAACGTTTTAGAAATTACATCAACGTTGTTAGGACCCAAGATTTTCAAGACAAAAGAGATACAAATATAATATCAAAGAAGTTGAGTAAAAAACTTATAATCTTAAATTTGAATTAGAACTATCAACATTGCTATTCAATTCTCTCTTGGAAATTTCATAAAAACTGGAGGGTTTTCCTTAAAAAATATTAAGCATTTATTCTGCCTTCCATTATGATCTATATTTCAGGGGAACCAACTATCTCTAGAGGATAAGGAAAAGTTATACAGAAGAATTTCAGCTAATAAATCAGAAAGAATACTAAGATTAGATCATCACCATTTAGCAGACCCTAATAATATACCTGATTAAGGCAACAATTATCAATAGACAGTAAAACCTTTGAGCAAAAGGCTGAGAGGAAACTTTTCAATGAAATAAGGGTGTCACCACCTAAATTCTTTGATAACTGTTAGCATAACAAAAAGTGAAATGAACATTCTATGCCTCCTGATGAGTACACAGCACATTCTAAAGTACACAGCACCTCTATCCTGAACAAAATGATTTAACCTGAATCCAATAGAGCCTTTAAATAAAACTTATCATCTACAGGAAGTATAGGGGCTAGAGGTACCAGTAAAAATGACACCTAAAGGAAGCAATCAGCCCAATTCAGAATGTGGAATCTTCTACAGGACAACTGACTGAGCTACTTCAATAAGTAAAAAGTATGAAAAAGAAAAGTAGAGTTGAGAGGAGAAGAAAGGACTATTCTAGATTAAAAGTAACTTTAAGAGCTTTAAGAGCCAAATAATTGATGTCCTTATATCTCCATTTGAACAAACTACTAGTAAAAAGACATTTTTTGGACAATCATGGAAATTTGGATATGTACTATACGGTAGATGCTATGAAGGAATTATTGTTGATGATGTTAGGTGTCGCAATGGCCTTGTAGTTACATGATTAAAGTTTCTTTTTTAAAGCTGCACACTGAAGTATTTAGAATAGGGTTGCATGATAAAATACAATGTTGCATGGGACATACTTATACTAAAAATTATTTATAGTTATCAAATTTAACTTAGTATCCTGTATTTTCATTTGCTGAACCTGGCAATCTTTAGGAGTGAGATGATATGATGTCATATTCAGGAAGAAAAAAAAAGAGGGGGCATAAATTAAAGTATGGCAAAATGGAAATGATTGTTGAAACTAGATAAAGGGTACATGAAGTTCCACTGTACTCTCCACAATTGAGTATGTTCGGAAAATTTCATAATAAAAGATTTTTAAATGGAGAAATTAATATATTATTCAGGTTTGAGAAACAGTGGTCTAGCCCAATTCCCTTATTCTCAGAAAAGTAAACTAAAGCCCAGAGAAGGGAGGTGAGTTGCCTAAAGTTAGACAGCGACTGAGTGGCAGAGCTGAGAGCCAACTGCAGGCCTCCTGACTCAGGATCGAGGCTGCTTTCATTTCCACAAAGTGGACAGACAAAGGCAAGTGCTAGGTGTTTCAGGCTACAAGCCTGGGTGGCATAGCACCACTCACTGAGCTAGCATGCTCAAGGTTGGGAGAACGTGTCCAGCTGTAGCACCTATGGGACATATGCTGGAGCAGAACGTGGTCAGTTCTGGAACACCTCTTGACATTGTTTCATCTTCCAAAAGGAAAAGAATACTATTAATCTTCAAGTCGACATGAGCATTAAAATGAAAAGTACCTAGCTCAGTGCCTGGTCTTAGCAAAGATCAATGAAAATAGATGGCATTCTGGTTATTGCTGTGTAACAAAACCACCCTAAAACTTGCTGGCTTAAAACAACAATTCTTTATTATTTCTCATGATCCTGGAGGTTGAAGGGGCTTATCACTTGGGGTCTTTCATGCAGTTGCAGTCAGACGACAGCTGGGGTTGGATTCATCTGAAAGCCCAGTGGGCTAAACGTCCAAGATGCCGGCTGTTGGCTGGGGAGCTCAGTTGAAATGTCAGTTAGGCTACGTATATGTCGCATCTTCATATGTCGTGGGATTTTCATAGCGATAGCTTTTAAAGACTCTTAAAGACTAGTCCAAGGACTGGCCTGCATCACTTTCCTTGTGTTCAACTAGTCAAAGTAGACACAGGCCAGACAGATTCAAGGGGGTGGAGGTATAGGCCCCATGGAGGAGTGCTGTGCCTGTCCAGGGAGAAAAGGAACTGATGGTCCATACGGGGAGGAGACAAGCTACGTAGACGGGTACGGTGACACTACTGAAGAGTGGGGACATGGCTTTTCCCCTGTTCACAGCATCGTTTAAACCCCACTCAAATCCATCCCCTTCTCTCCATCCTTTCCGCCATTATCTTAGTCTACCTCTGAGAGAGTGGCGGCCTCAGCTTCCCTCATTCTGTTATCAGATAATTGCCGCATGCTCCCTGAGAGTTTTCCAGAAGACCAGAGAGCCAAGATAAAATGTGCAACTTAGTAAGGTGAGACTACTCACTGACTCACTGAAACATTTAAAGGAAAGAATTGCCAGGTCCTCTGATTCTGCCACCGCTGGTCACTATGTTCCTTTCCAAAGCTCACTTCTTAAAAAGAGGTCACAGAATTCGTCCTTGCTGAATCCCAGCGAGTTTGGATTTCTTTAAAAATAGCTTGTTCTTCAAGTGCAAAAAATAACATCTGAGACGTTTGTTTAAGTGTGAAACACACCTTTGTCATGACTCAGTACAGGCTGCACAGAAGTTTATTAAACTTTCCAAAAAGAAAAATTTCCTCTCGAAGCTTGGGAATGGGGAGGGGTAAGAAAAAAGGTGGAGCAGTGAGAAAAGCAGTAAAAGGATCTTTCTCATCTCTGTGGCTTTCACATGCCACTCTCTCCATCTTGAATGTCCTTCCTCCTCTAGCCTGCCTGATAATGTTCTTGTCCTCCTTGAAGCCTAATTTAAATTTCACCTCCCCAAAGCCTTCTCTGACCCCTTCAGGCAGAGTTACTCACACCCTCTTTGTTCTCAGAACACTTTGTACATGTCTTTATTATTAGCACATTGTATTAAAGCTGTCAGTTTACAGGTCTGTGTCCCTTCTTAGACCGTGAACTTCTCATCAGCTGGGACGCTGCGTGAATCATCTGTGAGCCCCTGTGCCTGGCACAGATGGGATGTTGGGAGAGGTTGTTGATAAGAGATGGTGTCACTGAGAGAGCTTTAAATCCTTTCATTCCCCACTTCTACTTCGCAAATGCCTCCTGACTCTTTCCACACCTTCCTAAGCCAAATCTTTCAATCCACCTGCGTCTGAGCCCATATGCTCCGCCTTCCCCTGGATACAATGGAAGAACTGTCCTCCCCACTACCCAAGGCCAGCTGCTCCCTGTGTCCACCAGATCACATGCCCTTTGTTCCTGCAATTGTCCCTCTTTCACTTGCATCGGTGATTATTTTCCCTTTCTAGTAAATTATTTCCACCAACATACAAGTACTCTGTACTTTTTCTCAACACGTGCGCGCGCACACACACACACACACACACACACACATAGAGCCTCATTTCTCTGCTATTATCCTATTCTCTCCTCAACCCACTCCACTCTGCTCCATTTAATCCTGAGATCACCAGTGACTTCCGAATTGCCAAACCCAATCAGTTCTTTCTCTGCCTCAACTTACCTGACTGCTCGGCGCCGTTCAAAACCAGCAATCTCATCCTTCTGGAAACCCTTTCTTCTTTGGCTTCCAAGATTCCACACCCCCTCCTCATCTTCCTGCCTCACTGGTCATTCCTTCTCAATCTCCTTGGGCTGGATCCTCATCCTCGACCTACCTCTCAATGTTGGAAGTGCCCAGTCTTCAGATCTTACTATCAAACTCACTCCCGAAGTGGTCCATCCAGTGTTAAGGTTTGATGTAGGCCTCGATAAAAAAAAATAAAGAAAAATAAATAAATAAAACACCCAGATTTCTGTCTGCAACCCTAACCTGGACTCCAGACTCAATGGCTGACCACCTACCCAGCATCTTCACTTGAAGATCAAAAAGGCATCTCATATTCAAAACCAAACTCGTGATTCCCTTCAACACATCTATTTCTTTCTCAGGGTCCCCCATATCTCAGTAAAAAGCACCGAAATTCACCTAGTTACTCAAGCCACAAGCTTTGGACTTCTTCTTAATCTGTCCTCCCATACCCATATGCAATATTTCAGTACATTCTATTGGCTGTGCCTTCAAAATATACCTAGAATCTGACATCTATTCACCACTTTCTCTCTACAACAATTGTTGAAACAATGACCTCCTAATGGGTCTCCAACCTTTGGTCTTTCCATCTTTTTCAACCTAGTAGCTAGAATGAGTCTTTTGAAACAAAGGATCATGCTCAGTCTTGCATACAATTTGCCAATGGCTTCTCCCTTTACACTTGAAATAAAATCCCAAGTCTTTATCCTGCTCTACAAAGTCCCACATGCTCTGATCCCTGCCTGCCTCTCCTCCGTCATCCTCCCTCTCTCTCTCTCTCTCTCTCTCTCTCTCTCTCTCTCTCTCTCTCTCGCTCACTCTGCCCCAGCCACACTACACTCCCTGCTGTTTCTCAAACAGATGAAGTGTGCTCCTGCCTCAGGGCCTTTGCACCTGCTATTTTCACCCTCCAAACATTTGCATGGTTCACTTCCTCACTTCATTCAGCCTTTATTTATTCAATAAGGGGGCCTAAAATAGCCCTCTCTAATCCCTTATCCCACTTTATGTTTCCTCACAGCACTTTTGAATTTCACATTATATGGTGTATTGATTTGCTTTTTACTGTACACCTCCCTACCCTCTGGACCGTAAGCTCCACAAAAGCAGTACTACTCTGCCATTGTCGGTTACAGCTTTATCCCCAGTGCCTAGAAAAGTGCCTGGTATACAGGAAGTGTTCAATAAATTATTGAATAAATGACTATCACCCTGACTGAATGGATGAGTTCACTTCTCTCTAGTGCCCCTGCCTTAGGCCAGGCTTCAGGATCTTCCATCTGTGTGGCAGACTGCAAAATATGGCTACAAATTCCTCCTATCAGATGCATCTCCCTGGCGATGGGACTTTGCCATGCCACCTGTCAGGAGGTGGAGCCTATTTCCCCACCCCCTGAATCTGTGCTGGCCTTGTGAATTGCTTTGGCCAATGGAATGAGGCAGAAGTAACATTATATGACTTCCAAGGCTAAGCCTTAAGCGACCTCGCAGTTTCTACCACCAGTCTCTTGCAGAGAAGAACTCTTCTCATGCTGAGAAGAATTCAAGGATGTAAGACCATGCGGAGAGAGGTCCAGCTGTTCCAGCTAGCCTAGCCCCCAGCCAGCCCTCCAAATGAATGCAGCTGCATGAAGGAACGTAGGCAAGAAGCAACAGAAATAAATCATTGCTTTAAGCCACTAGATTTGGGGGCTGTTTTGTTATATAGCAACAGATAACTGATACCATCTGGATGGCTGCAGGGGCTTCCACTCTAGATTCTCTTCCTCCAGCTCCACTCCACAGGTTACCAGAGTGGTCAGTCTAACTTGAACTCACATTGGATTAACAGTTTTGTTAAAAGTCTTCTGCAGCTCCCCAGCTTCCAGGATGATGCCGAGCCTCCATGTTGCACTATATGCAACCCTCCATGATCCAGCCTCTGCAGACCTCTTCAACCACATGCAGATGACACCCTCTGTGGGGTAGGTCCCTGCTGGGAAGAGCAGTTCTCAGACTCTCTGTGCATCAGAATTACTTGGGGAGCTTTGAAAAAATTCCAGTGCTTGGGCTCCTCCCTAAGACTCAGATTCAATTGGTCTGAAATGGGACCCAGGCAACAGTATTTTTGAAAAGCTCCCAGAGGGGATGCTAATGTGTGGTCAGGGTTAAGAACCATTGAGCCAGAGGATCTAAAAGTGTATTTTAAAATTGCTGATCTTGCCTTCAAGGAAATTCAAAAGCTTCAAGGAAAGATTAAATTATACTCAGTGCCCTTTTAGCATTAAGTAAGCAATATTATGTTCTAAGTTTTGGGAAATTGGTAATAGACTCTGTGAGAACATTCTTTAGTTATTCGAAACTATCAATACTTTATTTCCGCAATTCTAAGACACACTCCTCTCCTATTTAAATGTTTCTGAAATCAGGCTCCATCTTATTATTACATGTGTCCATTTAATGTTACTTTATTTCATGAAAAAGAAAAAAACAATAATTAGATTAAAAGTGTGTCTTACTGTCACTGGCGATCACAAGCAAGAAAACATCCTTCCCGGAGAGAGCTCCGTGCGTGTGCAAAGTGCCATAGCCTCTTTGATCCCCATTGATCCTCCCATCAACCTGGTGAGTGGAGCTCCTTAACTTCACTTAAAGTATAATGACTACTACGATTTATTGAGCATTTACCTTGGGCCAGACACTGTTCTAAATACATTGCAAATACCATCTCATTTAAGCCTCATCAATCTGAAACGTGACCTTCTTTTATGCTCAGGGAAGCTGAGGGCTGGAGAGGTTAAGTCAGTTGCCCACGGTCACCCAGCAGGGAGGCTTGCGGCATGTGACTACAGTCCACGGGGACTCTGAGCATGCTGTGGGATTGTCAAGAGATGGTCCTCCCTGCTTATTCCTCAGAATGAAGGGCTGATACCTTAACATGGCGTTCAATGCCTTTCACAATCCATCCCAAACCTGTATTGCAATGGTAACGAAAAATTCAGAGCCCCAGGTAAAGAACAATCATCAGCTAAGAAGAATTCCAATAATTGAGGGCCCACTATGTGCCAAGCACGTCACACATATTATCTCTGAGCCTCCTAAAAACCTGTGTGAGGATATTTGCAAGGGATGTGAGTCGGTTTTGCTATTAAGCTCTCTCCTCTTTCTTCTGGATTCTTCTTTGGGTATCACCTTGGTCCTATAGCTTGAAGTCTTGGTTAGGTGTCAATCAAGATGCCCCACCTTCCCCTGGCCAGGGAGTATGTGAGTGACCCTAGCTAGGCCCATCACATTCTCTAGGGATACAAACTTTGAACAGAGACAGGCCCAGTCAGAAAAATTGAGTATAACTGAATCATCCTCCCAGAGACAAGGCCCTGTCAATAATATTCGATGAGAGTTAAGACTGCAAGGCACTGTGATACGTGTTGTACAGATATTAATTCATTTAATTCTTGCAACAGTCCTATAAAGTAGGCCCTGATACACTCTCCACCTTCTCTATCTGGCAGATGAACAATCTGAGGCAACAGCACAAGGCCATACAGCAGAGTAAGAGCCAAACCCAGACGGCCCAACTCCGTGACCACATGTGTCACCAGTAACTTCATAGCTTCTCAGTTATAGTCTTCCTTAGGTTCTGGCCCCTGGACCTTTTCTTTCTGAGCCTGGATCTATGTCCTTCCCTCTAAGTCAGTCATCTGCCATGCAGCCTTCTAATAAATTCCCTTTCCATTCATGAGCCAGAGTGGGTATCTGTTGCCTGTGACTAAGAAACCCTAACTAACTGAAGTATCATTATTCCTGCTTACAGGTCAGGAGTCTGAAGCTCTGGGGAGGTTAGGAACTAAAATCATCAGCTAGAATAATAATGATGATACTAGTAATAGTAGCTAGCATTTATTTGAATTGTTTAGCACTTAATGAGTGCTTACTGCAAGGCCGGCTCTGTACTAGGAGATTTACATAAATTACTTCATTTAAACTTCACAACCCTACAAGATCAAGCTGTTTTTATTGAAATATAATTCACATGCCATAACATTCATTCTTTTCAAGTGTACGAGTCAGTGTTTTTTAGTGTATTCACAAAGTTGTGTACCCATGACCACTGTCTAATTCCAGAACATTTTCATCATCCCAAAAGAAATCCAATATCCACTAGCAGCCATTCTCTATTCTTTCCTCAGGTAACTACTAATCTACTTTCTGTCTCTGTGGATTTGCCTATTCTGGAGTGGCCTTTGCCTATGGATTTGCCTCTTCTGAAAATGGAATCATACAATATGCAGTCTTTTATGGCTGGCTTTTTTCATTTGGCATAGTGTTTTCAAGAGTCATCTATGTCGTAGCACATATCAGTACTATACTCTTTTGTTGCAATATAAAAGTTCATTGTATTTTGTTTATCCATTCATCAGCTGATGGAGATTTGGGCTGTTTCCACTTTACAGCTGTTATAAATAATGCTACTATGAAAATCTGTGTACAAGTTTTTTTGTGTGTGTGGACATCGTTTTCATTTCTCTTGGGTAAACACTTAAGAATGGAATTAATAGGTCCTACGGTAACTCTGTGTCTAACCTTTTGAGGAACAGGGTAGACTATTATTACCCTTGTGTTATGGTTAAGGAAATGAGGTTAGGTTGCTCAGAGCCACACAGCTAAGAAGTGGTGCCTGGGCTTTGAGTCTGGTCTGGCGGTCACAGGAACAGACATCACTGCTCACCCTGAGGAAAGCAATCTTTGTTCTAAAAACAATCACTAACGGTGTAGGATTTTCCAGAATTTTTGACACTTGAGGAAGTTAATGCCATTTCAACACTCAGAAAAGCACAATTTCATCATCATTGTAGCCACCATCATCATCATCTGCTACCATTTGTTGAGTGCCTACTGTTTCTCGTATGTTACATACTATTTGTTTAAAATTTTAAAACAGAGAAGCCTAATAGGGGCTTGGGGGTCAGAAAGCTCCCAGGTTTGTGTTCTGCTCTGCCATTTAGGCAAGCAATGTAACCTCTCTGAGCCCCAGTGTCCTCATCTGTAAAAGGAGGACAATAGTAGTAACTATCTTATGGAATGAGTGTGAGGTTACATGAGTTGGCACAGTAAGAGAGCAACAAATGCTAGTTTAACAAGAGCTTGCAAAAACCCTCTATAACCCATCTCCCCCACACACTGAACAGGTGAGAACACTGAGAGATTTGATGTCACCTGTCCAAAGTCCTAAAGATAGGGGTGGCAAAAATGATGCATTTTATTTCATCTTTGCTGCTTCTGTTATTGGTCTATCCCTTGCTCTCCCCACTCCATCCCTGGACCACTCTGACACCTGGGATTTCTCCATCCTGCCCTCCTTATAAAAACTGAGTAAATGCTATCTTTTGGGGACCTGACTAATTCCCTGCTCATACCCCGTCCCCCCGTCCTACATTAGACTGTCTTTGTCTCCCAGGGCAGCTCCCCTGGAATTCTGGCTGCAGCTTTCACTTCTCAGTACCTAGATGCTATGTATGCTCTAGGAAGACAACTTGGTGGAGAGGAGAGAGGGTTGGCTTTGGGGTCCTGAGTTTGATTTCTAGCTCCGTCACTTAGACAAGTGGCTTAATTCTCCTGATTCTCAGCTTCCTCAAATGTCAAGTGGGAACAATGGTTATACTTTGTGGGATTGCTGTGAATATTTGAGAATGTATGTAAAGCACCTGGTCCAGGTACCTGGTGACCACAGGTGCTCAATAAATGCTCATTATTCTTCTCTAGCCCTGTTCCCCTCTTGGGGTGGCAAAGAGAGGCTGAGGCTTCTGGAAGACAAAGCTCAAAGATTGAGTCCACAGGGATGGAGAAACAGCTTGGCAGCTGGAGTGAGAGCAAGGGATGTTTCTGGGGTGGCAGAGATCAAAGGCTAAATTATGCAGATTATTCCTTTGTTCCTTGTAGTTTGCACTTGCTTTGGTGCCTCCTGGGGTGTGAGGAGAGGCAAACTCACACCATATGTACAAGATACACAAAAGCATCATCTGAAAACATACATACAAACCTAGATGCACATAAAAAACCACGTCAGACACACATAAACACACACAGTCATGGGCATGTATGTAAAATGTCATCCAAAAACATACTCATCTACATGCTCAGGCAGTCATTCAGAAGCTCACGTGCTCATTAACTGTGTAAATGCACAACCTTGAGGGTTCATGCAAACACATACATGCAGCCAGGCACACACATGTTCACAACCGTAAGCCCACAGGAGCATGCACACAAATGCTTATCTGCATGTACACACATTCTCTTTTCAAATTCCTAACTCTAAATAGAAGCATAAGCTGCAACATATGTGCCTCCCTGTCGTTCAGGGAGAGGAGGCTTTAGAAAGACAGCTTTGCAAAATAATGTAGAGAAGCTGGCAGGGGTTCCAAGCAGGGCAGGGAAGGTTGAAGGCATGGAGACTGTCCAGCACCTGGGTGAAAGGGAACAGGGGATAAGACTGGTCTTTTTAGGGGGAAGAGACAACCCCTGAGGCCACCTACTGTCAACCTGAATCCAGATTAACCAAAGGCTTGTGCCACGGGCTCCCAGACTTATTGATCACCAAGGCTATTCGATATAGACACTTAGCACCTCCAATAGGTCAGGCACTGTTCTAAGCCCTGTACATGGATTAACTCATTTAATCCTCCAGAAAAATAATCCTCAACAATACAAGAGCTATTAATATTATTATTATTCTCAATTTTAAGACTGGGGGAACTGAGGCAGAGTACCTGCCCCCTCCAAATGATGGGACACCCAGATTCTGGCTTGATCTCCAACTTCTGAGTACCTCTCTAGACTTGTTCTGATGCCATCTCCAGATTCCCTGCTGGCTAGCCCCCTCCTCACTCCTGGAGACTCT
>NW_006441061.1:426514-440757 GCF_000325575.1 Pteropus alecto
TCATTCATTCATTCATCACCATGCAGAACATGAATCATTTATTCATACTGATGGTACATACTAGAGAACGCTAATACAGTCTGGGGGGGCTGGAGGTGAGGACAGGTCGAGTCCAAGACCCATCTCACTGGGGAAGTGACTTTTTTTTTACAGCTTGGTTGAAGTGTAATTAATATGCATTAAAATGCACATATATTGAAAGTGTGCAGTTTGATGCATTTTGATGTATATTATGCCCATAAACCATCACCACAATCAAGATAATAATCACAACTATCATCTCCAAAAGTAAGTAGTGACTTTTAAGTTGAAACGTGAACCAGAAGTTGCCAGGTCATGGGGGACTGAGAAGGGAAGAATATTTCAGGGAGAAGGAACCCTTCCAGCTATGGAAAGAAAAAGCAAATTTCAGCTGAGAAACTGAAAGAAGCTCTGAACTGCTGGAGTGCAGGATTGGGACTTGAAGAGGGGGAGCAGACGAAAGGGGGTGGAAGCAGTTCCAAGGGGTCAGATTACTGTGAGCCTGCCCTGGGCGTTCTTGCTGTCTAGGCCTCTCCCAGCCTCCCCATCCTGCTACAGGTCAGACTGGTCCCCAGGATGAAGGCAAATAGAAGCAAGTGTTTTTTCCATCAACCAAGAGAGCAGGGCTCTCCCTCACGCAGGGAGGCTGCTGTAGACTATTTCTAGAGGCTAACCCTGCAGAAGCCGTGGGAGCACTCAGCCCGCCTGTTAACCGGTGGGTTTTAATTTTTTTAATCTGTATTTTAAAATCTGTAAAGATTTTAAAAATAGGTTTTAAAATTATTTTTTTGAAGGTAGCTAAAAATAGCGATAATCCCACCTACCCAGATATGACCCATATCAGCATTTAGCTGTGACAAGAAAAGAATTCTGAGATGTCCTAAATTAAAATTAAAATTACAGTGGCCAGAGAGTGAGAGACAGAACAGTTAGCCTGTTAATAGCTGTGGACCTGCTCTGGCAAAAGACTTCTCACATTCCTGTACCTCTGTTGGAATTTAGGATTACTTTCCAGGTGGCTATTTCCACGATTATCTAAAAGAGAGAATAGCCAGGTGCCATAGAACCCCGGGAGCCTCTGCTTCTTATTTACACGTGAACTGTTCAGTCTGCTGTCCACAGCTAATCCACAGGGGTGGACACTTCCTCTTTGGACTCTGCACCTATCCCAGAACTAGCCCCACCTCACCTTCTCCTACCCCCTCTGTCCATAGCTAATGTAAATCCTTTCAGAATGGCTGACATCTCTCTCCCCACTATTTGATGTATAAAAATGCTTGCAAATTTCCTGGACGAGGGGCATGTCCTCTTTCCGACCTGGCCATGCCGTTGGTGTTTTCAACTCCATGTCCCAAGACCGGTCTTTTCTCTTGTTAGCAATGGCTTAATAAATTCTTTTGAAAAGACTTTTAGCCATGGAAGTTAATTGTTTTTGTTTAACAGGTGTATATTTTTGAAGACCCTTTCTATGCCTAAATATATATACATATATATTCAAGAGATCATACCAAGTACAGGTTTTGATCTATATTTTAAAATTTAACAATATATTATACACATGTTTCCATGTCCATATAGCTCTATAACATTATTTTGAACAACTCATTACTCAAAAAAGTGCTGTGATAGGCCTTCTTGCTCATACACCTGTACACATTCCCTTAATTATTTCCTCAATATATCCAAGGACTACAATTACACATCTTTAAAATCAACGTTGTTGAGAAATGACACATTTTAAGGATTTTGACATATATCGCCAAATTGCTCTTCAGAAAGGCTGAACTGACTTATATTCAAATTTTCAGTATACAATTGTTCTCTTAACCACACTGTTGCCAATACGTATTGTATCCTAGTAGACTTTCCTTCTAAAGTTGCTCAGTTAAAACACAGTAGCACAATGCTGCATTAAGTTTGCATTTTTAATAATTAGCATGGTCGAATATTTTTCATGTTTATTAGACATTTACATCATTTCTACTTTCATGGATTTCTTCTGCCTTTTTTTAATGTAAAAAATAATTTCATTGCTCTTTATAATTATTAAAACACTACATCCTCATTGCAGAAAATTTAGAAAATAATAAATGTAAAGAAGAAAATAAAATTTAGTCAGATACCCACAGTTAACAATATTGTGGATTTTTCCCAGATAGAGAGGGTTAGAAACAAATCACATATTTAAAAACACAAAATAGAATCATATTCTATATAGCTTTATATACTGTTTAAAATGCATTGTAGACTAGAGAAGTAATTTTCCTATGCTATTAGGTATTGTTTTAAAAACACATTTTAATATGTGTAATATTTAGTTATAGCATAAATTACTTAGTGATTGCCCAAATTTAGATATTAAGTTCCTCCCACTTTTTTGCTTTCCTATATCACAGAGAAATAAACCCCAGACTTCTACTTGCTGTTTTCCATTCAAATGTAGGGTATTTACCCAGACTGTTCTCTGTATCTGGAATCTCTTCTCCCTTCTTCACCTGGGAAAGGCCTCCAAAGCCCTTGAGGTCCAGCTTAATGTCCACTTTCCCAATTCTCCAAAGAAAAAGAGCTTGGGTCCCATCCCTGTGCCCTCATAACACCATGTTCACGCCTCTTTGTCACTGCATGAGTTCCCAGCTCCTCCACTACTCTGCATCTTTAGCAGCAAGAACTCACACCCACCTCCCCAGCGCCCGGACTAGTGACTAGTGCCTGGCAGAAAGGAAGGGCTTCATACGTGCTTGTTGTTCGAGAGCTGTGTCTCTCTCAGATAATTGAGCACATGCTTTGACACCAAAGCTGTCATTGAAGACATACAAGTTAAAACGCAACACTTCTCATCAAAATGTCTCCCAGGAACAGCTAGGTCAGAGCAGTTGGCTAGCTGCTAAGGTGTTTAATAAAACCCCAGTTAATTAACAAGAAAAAGATTCCTCTGTGGTTTGCTTCACAGCAGAAGACAGCAAGAAGCCAGGCTGGAAACAGATTCACTTCAGGTTTCTTCGAGAACGTTTAGAGTTAACAGGTTAGAGGAGACAGGTGCTGTTTCTGACCCTAAGGGGCTGCCCTAATTCTCCCATGTCTGGCGTTCCCAGCCCTCCACACGCTCCTTCAGTGATGGTGGGAGAACAAATTAATTGATATAATGTCTTTGGAGAGCGACTTGACAGTATGACAATGTTCAACCGCTGTGATCTCACATCCCACTTCTAAGAACCCAAACTATAGAAATACCAGCTCGAGTGTATGAGGGTATGTGTATGAGGATGGGCTGTTATTGCATTTCGGGGAAAGAATAAGCAAATTACGCTTTATCCAGCTGTAAAATCCAAGGAGGTGTTACAAAGTATAAGGTAGATCTGCATGCTATGAGATGACAGTGAAATCCTATGTAGGATTACATTTTGCAAAACAACAAATTATGCATAGATGTACACACACAGAGGTTTTATAAAGGTATGAGAAAAGATCTAGTAAGATACACACCTAATCTCTGGGGAGAGAATTGTGAGGGGAGAGAATTATGAAGGAGGAGAATTGTGAGGGAGAGAATTTTTACAATCAAAGCTGTGGGTTGTTTCCATTTTTACAAGGATATGTCAATTTTGCAGTTAAAGAGAAGATAAAGCTCTTTGCCAAGGTGGCTTCCAGTGATCTTTCCAAACTCGACTCACAGAGTTTCCTCATTCCAGGAATAACTGAATTAGAATAATTACCAACAACTGCAAATTGCATTGTCTTTTTAAGCATATCATACCCACTATGTGTTTTGATTGTCACAATTAACCCACGATAGATATCATTATTATCAGCTCCAATTTATATCTCAGGAAACTTGGATCCTGGTTTTGAACTTACCAAACTGACAAAGAAAAAAATTCATACCTAATGTTGGTGGAAACACTAGAAAATGAGCACTCTGTTCTGTGCTAGTAGGAGGGTAAATTGGTACAAGGCTTCTGGGGAGCGATTTGACAATGCATATTACAATTCTTTCAAATCTGCATCCCTTTATCCTAGCAATTTCTTTTCTGGAAATGTATCCCAAGGACATAATTAAGGACGTGCACAGAGTTTCAGCCACAACAATGTTCATTTAGAAGATGCTTATGATATTGAAAAATTGGAAACCACTTAAATATCCAAAAATAGAAAATTACTTAAATAAATTATGTTCCATTCATATGAGAGAGTACACTAAAGGCATTAAATAGTGGTGAAGAAGAATATTTAATGACAGGGAACACAGTTCATGATGCATTTTTAAAAGTAGGTCACAAACAGTATGTATTATATGAGTTCATTTTTGCTTAAAAAATAATATATGTAATATATATATGCATAGTAAAAAGGTGGAAGAAAGCGCACCAGAACGTTTGTACTAGGTCCTCTGGGGAATGAGACTACTGAAGTTTTTTTCATTGCCTCATTGCCTTCTTTACTTAATTGTATTTTCACAATCCCACCCCCTGCTAAATGTCTTACAGTGAAAGTTCATCTCTTTGAATAAAACAAAATTACATTTTTAAAAGGAGATTTAGCTCCTTGCTCTTCCCCCAGAAGCAACTTTTGTGGTCCTGCCTTTGTGCCTTCTTCCCTCCCAGATCTCTGCCCTCTCCACTCCCTGCAAACCCTGTGTATTCTGCAAGGCCAGCTCCTCCAGGAAGCCTGCCATGATCTCTCCTGGCTTCTGGGCTCCCTAGCTCACACTCAGCTTTTTGTCACTGCGTCATGTAATGCTGCCAAAGCATGCTGGGATGCCGCTTATCAGCCCAGGAAGCATAAGACATCTCCAAAGGGGCGACTCAGTCCCTGATCCTTTAAATAGTCTGGTGACTTACACAGCAAGTATTTGGGTGCCTACTAGCCCAGCAGCCTTCAAAGCCCCTGCCTCTGGCTTTCATGGGAGACTCTCCATTCAACCAGTCTCACTCAGTTCTTCATGCTCAGCTCACTAATCCCTTGGCTCTGTCCCAAAGCTCCCAGCATCCTGTGGGCTCACCTAGCTTTGACCATTGATCTGCTTGTGCCCTGGAGTCCACCCTCTGTTTGCATTTGTGTCTGGGTAATAAGCAAGGCCATCTTCCATCTGGTCTTCAAGCCCTTCACTGATCATCTGCACGAGGTCGGGGATGATTAAGTTGTCATCTAGGAAACATCTGTTTTGTGCTAGGCACTCTGCTAGGTGCTTCACATGCCAATCCCCTTTTATCTGCATAATAATAACCACAGCCATCCTTTACTGAGTTTTTACTCATCTCTTACATGCATCTCCATTCTCCAAAGTATGAAAGAGAGGCTCAGAGGGGTAAGGTGAGTTTCCCAAGGTCACAGAGCTAGTAAGAAAGGGATGGTGCCTCCTCTCAAACCAATCCTTGTCTGAGTACCAACCTCACCCTCTTAACTGGTACCTGAGGCTGTTTCCACAACCACCCTATGGGATAGGTGTGAAAGATGAGAAAACCAAGTTTCAGCAAGGTTAAGGCATGGTTCAAGGTCATTTCAGCAGAACATTGGAGGGGCCTGAGAATTCGGCCATGGGCAGATGCTGGTCTGGGTAAGGCACTGGATGAATAGGAGAGTCACAAAAGAGGAGAGTCTGGTGTGGGTGAGGAATGGGGCCAGGGTCCCCACCAGGAAGGCAGAGATCCAGGGCTGGGCTCCAATCCTGGCAGGAAAAATGAAAGCTGGGTAGGGAAGCTTTCCAGGGCTCCCCTTCACCCCAGAAACACACCTCCCTGTCTGGTACAGCACAGCCACTCCTACATCATACCTGCCACTTTTCCTCTTGGCCTTGGGCTCAGGGACCAGGTAGGGCTATGTCTGCTGAGAGGGGTGGAGGTGGGGGGCTCAGGGCCTTCTGGTGTCGGGGAGGCTCAGATAAGCCAGGGCTGTCACAGTTCACCGGACAGAAAGTGAGCTGCCATGAGCAGGAGCAATGCCTTCTACCACCTCTCCTTCACTGGGAGCAAAATAAAATCCAGGTGGTCAAGCCTGGGTGCCGAGGTGACATGGTGAATCTGGACCCCAAAGTTTTTGGCTCCAGTCCTGGCTCTGCCACTAATTTTCCCTGGGACTTCGGGCATAACGCTTTTCCTCCTGGTGCCGTAGCAGCTCCTTCTGGGGCTGAGGCATGACGGTATGTGGGAAAGAATTTTGAGAACTAGAGTCGAGAATAGCTGGTGCAGCCGCTCTGGAAAAGTCTAGCGGCTCCTCAAAAAGCTAAACATAGAGTCACCAGGTGACCCAGCTATGGCGCTCCTAGGTGAACACCCCCGAGGAGTGGAAGTGCGTGTCCATAGAGACATATGTACACGCATGTTCGCAGCAGCATCGTTCATGCAGCCCCAAAGTGGAAAGAACCCAAATGTCCATCGGCCGATAAATGAATGAACGAAACCTCCTTACGATAGTGGAATATTATTCAGCCATAAAAAAAAAAGAATCAAGTACCGCTTACACGCCACAACATGGATGAACCCTGAAAACATTATGCCACATAGATGTATGATTCCATTTATGCGAACTATCCAGAAGAGGCAAATCCATAGACGGAGAGTAGATTAGTCATTGCCTGGGGCAGAGGAAGTCGGGAGAATGATCGCTAATGGGTACAGGGTGTCTTTTGGGGTGATGAAAAAGTTCAGGAAATAGTGGTGATGAGTGCACAACCTTGTGAATATACTAAAATTATACACTTTAAAAGGGAGAATGTCATGGTATGAAAATAAAAAAAGAAAAGCTAGCATTGACTTGGTGCTTAATCCTCCAAGCTCTGTGCTAAACTCCTACGTATTCCCTCATTTAATCCCCGTGACAACCCTAAAGGGAGAACTCGCATTATCCCTATTTTGTAGAAAAGGTAACTGAGGCACGATACTTGGCCAAGGTTGCAGAGCGACGGTGCTATGCACGTGCAAGGTCAGAGTGGACCGCACGTGCGTCCTCTGAGCCCCCACAGAACTTGGTACCACCTTTTCGCGTGACCAGTCTCACTGTCTATCTCCCCCACCAGGCCTTGGGGATCCGGGGAGCAGATGTCTTACCTACTGACTTGCAGCTCAAGGCCCGGCTCATAAGCATTTACTGAATGGACAGAGAATTGTGCTGTCTTTGCCTTCTCTGCTGGTTTGCAGAGAAACTGACTTCTCACAAAAGCACAGCATCCACTGTGAAATCTTAAGGCTGCCAGATGCCGCTTCACACTCACCCTGAGGTTGCTGAATTGAGAGGCGAGCACCACCTCAAATCCAGACAAAATGCATTTGTGGTTTTGAAGGAAAGTCGTTAGAAGACAAAGTCTGTCTCCCAAGGCCAAGGTTGCTCCAATTCCGTTTACTTAAAGTAGAGAGGAGACAATCTCTGCCCCGATGAGTCTGGGCGGCTTGCAGGAGGGGCCGATTTTGCTGAGTATCCCCCACTAGCTGCAGGGGAGAGCGGGCAGGAGATGGTGGGAGCCAAAGCAAACATTCTGGAGTCAGAGATAATGGGAGAAGGTAGGAGGAATGGGAATAGGTTTGGAGGCCAAGCAGGAAACAGGTCTGAAAGGAAGGGTGGGAAGGCAGGAAGCCTTCTGAGCTTTTATGAAAAGATGGCCCTCCCCAGTTTGGGGGAGGTCCCGGAGGAGCCTGGGCCGACTGAGACAGGACTGAGCTGGAGTCCGAAGCACAGCCGAGTCCAGCCTAGACCACTCCAACAGCCTCCTCCTGGGCCTCCCTGACTCCGGCCTCGCCCCCTCCGTGTCTTCCTGCATTCGAGCCCTAGGGATCCTTCGAACACAGAGACCGCCTCAGCCTCCACTGCTCAGAATCCTTCCGGGGCCCCCACTGCCTCGAGTTTAGAGAAGCATCCAGACCAGGCAGTCCAGGCTGCCGTGTCCACGTGCTGGCCCCGGCCCTGCACGTCCGCTCTGCCTGCATTCCGCCCCTCTCCGTGGCACTCGCCTGGGATCGAAGGCACCGACCCAACTTCTTGCTCTTCCCTAAATGAACTTTGCCTTTCCGGTTTTTGATTTCACTCTTTTCCACAGATATGTCTCACTTCCTCAAATAGTTCTTCGAGGGACTATTTTCTCCACTTCTTTGAATCTTCCTCAGTGTCTAGCCCAGTGCTGGCGTTGGATTGGATATTCAGTAATTGCCAGAACTAATCAAGTGTCCAGCACAGTGGATAACAGAGGATTCGGGACAAGTAACCCTGTCTGGTCAGCTCTTACGAAGCTTGCTGTCTTAGGCTGGGTTCCCCAGGAAGCAGACTCTGAGAAAGGTTTGGGGTCTAACTGGAGCATTTGAGAGGCACTAATATGGGCAGGTGCCATTCCAAGCAACTGGGCCTCTATTTTGCTGGGAACTTCTGGGAAGTGGGGTGAAGCGCCACTTAGAGTTGTTCTACTCCAAGGGACAAGGACGCTGGCGTATTTCCCTGCCACCTCCCATTGGTTTTGGTTGAGGGCATCTCCCAGGGTGTTTACTCCTGGGCACCCTGAGGCCTGCTCCTGGCTGGGCTGACGGGAGGCCCACAGTCTGGGAGTCATAGCTCCTCGCAGCAGGAGCCATGGGCAGGTTCCCAGCGAGGAGGGGATGGGGCGGGCAGTGATAGGGGCTGCTCAACTGCTCAGTCTCATTTCCAAATGTGGGCTCTGTTCTCCCAGCCTCCCTGCCTTTGCTCATGCTGTTCCCATCCCTGACTGCCCTCTTTCCCACCTAAGCCCCCTTCCTGGCCCACCAAATGGTGTCTCTCTGTGAGGCTTCTCCTGACCCCACCCCGGAGGAGTCAGTGCCTCTCTGGTACCGCCCCTCCCCCCCCCCACAGCACCCGCCCTCTCTTATCACTTGATACTGTAGTTCCCACAGCAGCCACCCCAGTATCATCATGCACAGTAATGACCTGGGGCCTTGTCTGCCTGCCTCTCTGGGCTGGGAGCTCCATGAGGGTCTTCATCTGGCTCATCTGCGTCCCTGGCACCCAGCAGGGAGAAGCTGTCCAGTAAGAGAATAAATGAATGAATAAGCAACAATAATATCAAATATTTATTGAATGCTTACTATGCGCCAGACTCTGATCTAAATTCTTTAAACGGGATGACTTATTCAATCTCCACAGCCACTTATGGGGATGCTACTGTGATCCCCAACTTACAGAGGAGGCATCTAAAGCAGAGAGGACTTGAGGGATCTGCCTGAGGTCCCACAGCTCTAAGTGGCTGAGGGAGGAATGATTGAGAGGACCCTGCCAGGTCCCTAAGGAGCAAGGTGAGGCAGATGACCATCAGCTGGCTCAGGGCTCCTCAAAGCCGCCTCAGGCAAGGAAAAGGTCTGCTGGGAGGATGGGGAGAAAGGAAAACAAACAGAGCTGCAGAGCAGGGCCTGGGGCCTGCCCCGCTGAGAGCCAGGAAACTGACCAGGGCTCAGATGTGGAGTTTTAGAGGAGCTGAGTATGGGGCCCTGTGACGAGCAGCCTGGGTGTCAGGGGTGTGAAAGGCGTCAGGTCACATGATTGCCAGGAGGGCAGTCACGAAGACAGACTTCCAGACACACAGCCCCCCATGGGTTTCTAAGCTGTTTCTTGTCCATGATCCCATGTGTTCCTTATCTTGCCCCAATCTTGATGACGGGGGAAGGTATGAGTTAGACCAGTCTGCCTAAGGTCACCATCAGAGCTGGAACTCCAGCTGGTGTGTCTGATCTCAGATGCAGTGCTCTTTCCACTGTCTCTTAATTCTCATTTAAGATGGACCCCGCAGGTCAGATTCATTGAGGGCTGGGGGAGAGTAGGGGAGAGAGAGAGCCAAAATTAAGTCGAGCTCTCAGTAGGTACCAGACAAATCTCATTCTATCCTCATCACAGCCTCATGAGAAAAGGGACATTATCCTCTTTCAGAGTAAAAGAAACTGAGGCCCAGAGAGGTTAAGCAACTCGGCCAAAGACATACAGCAAGCAACCAGAGAGCCGGGATTGGGACCCAGTCTGATCAGGCCCCAAAGCATACATTCCAGCTGGTAGGTAGGTAGAAGAGGCCACTGTAGGGATTGTCAAGTTGGATTCGGCAACTGAACTTAATCTATTGCTCTTGTGCAGTCCCACACACCACGGAACAGGAGACAGGCTTCCTGAGGCAGGCGTGAGGCACCCAGCCAAGATCATGAGTAAGGAGGGGAGGACACCCATTGCTCCTGTAGCCAGAGGCAGCTGAACAGACTGGCCACAAACATAGTAGCCCCTAAGGACGATGCTTAAGGAATACAAAGGCTCTGTGCAGCTCCTCCAGGGGGTAAGGGATGGGCAGATATGCCCAGAGGCATCTCAGAGAACAAGAGATAAGATTTTGTTAGCCACTGAAACCCTGACTGTTTCATGAACTTTTATTTGGCCTCTGGGGAAAGAATTAGCTGTGATCCAACAGGGCAAAAGCACAGATGCAGGGAAAAAAAATAACTTGTCTCTTAAAATGCGAAGGCTTGAAGGTGCTGTCCGGAGATTGCACTGAGATAAATTCAGTGGTAAAAGAGAGATGTTCGTTTAGAAAGGATGACCATGTCATGGAAATCACAGGGCAGGTTTAGGAAAAATATTTTTCTGAGTAATATGGGAGTGAGCTTGTAGTAACTGTTGAAGTTAGCTATGAAGGAGAGCTCAAATTTTCCTTATTAGAAAGGTTCAGAATAAATACGGAATTCACCATATAGTTAGCATGGCATACGCATAACAAACGCTGAAGGTATTTAAAAACTAAAGTGCAAAGGTTATACCTGTTGTCTTCAGTTTTCCAGACACACTCACATCCATATGTCACATGACCTACATAACCCTAATATGGTTATGTTGGCAAAAAAGTGGCCAATATTATCCTTTTTTAAAGCATTTTATTATTAGTTTCAAGGATACATACAGTACATTGGTTATTTTTATTTTTTACTTTTTAAAAACACTTTTTGGAGATATCTCACATGCCATACAGTTCACCCACTTAAAGTGCACAAGTCATTGGTTGTTTTAGTATATTCAGAGTTGTGCAACCATCATCACTAATTTCAGAGCATTTTCAAAAATAAGCCCTACACCCATTAGCACTCATTCCAAATTCCTTCTCTTTCCAGGCCCTGGCAACCACTAGTCTACTTTCTGTCTCTATGGATTTACCTATTTTAGACATTTCATATAAATGGAATCATACAATATGTGATGTTATGGGTTGAATTCTATCCCGTCAAAATTTATATGTTGAAGTCCTAAGCCCCAGTACCTTAGAATGTAACCTGACTTGGAAATAGCCTTGCAGATGTTATAGTTAAGATGACATCATTTGCGGGGGAGGGCCTAATTCAATATGACTGGTGTCCTCATACAAAGAAGAAATTTGGACGCAAGAAGAAAGCCATATGAAGATGAAGGCAGAGATTGAGGCGATGTATCTACAAGCCAAGGAACACCAAAGATTGCCAGCAAACCACCAGAAGTTAGGAGAAAGAGATGGAGAAGATTCTTTCTTACAGCACTCAGAATGACCTTGCCGACACTTTGATTTCAGACGTGAGACAATAAATTTCTGTTGTTTGAGCCACCCAGTTTGTGGTACTCTGCCATGGTGGCAAACTAATACACACCATCTTTTGTGATTGGCTTCTTTCACTTAGCAGAAAGTTTTCAAGGTTCATCCCTGTTGTAGCATGGACCAGATAAATCATCATTCCTTTTTATGACCAAATAATATTCTATTATATGCATTCTATTATATAGATAGATCATATTTCATTTATGCGTTCATCAGTCGATGGACGTTTGGGTTTCATTTGCTATTATAAAAAATGCTGCTATAAACATTTGTGTACAAGCTTTTACGTCAAGATATATTTTCATTTCTCCTGGGTATATACCTATATTTCTCTTTTACAGATATGGAAACTGAGGCCCCACAGGGTGATTTGCCCTAGGTTACCAGTTAGAATGTGGAAGAACTGTCCCTCTGACCTAGATCTGTTTGACTTCAGATTCAGAGGATTTTCAACTATATTTGGCTACACACATTCACGCTCATGCCAATTCATTTACACATACACACATCAGCACCCACACAACAAATACTTCTTTGAGCCCGCTGCTTTGCCCAGAGTGCAGAAGTTCAGCAAAAGCAATCAAACAAAAGTGACATGATGCTGAGAGAGATAAATGAGACTTCCAAAGAATGAATAAGTCAGAACATTGATTTGAATATTACCGAGAGATAGACTGAAAACATTTAAAGGGGTATAAAGAGGTTAGTGAAGAGCAAAAGGCTGAAACTTAGCCTTCAGTAGTGTGCACACAACTTTTATTGATTAAAACGAGATTTCTGGAAACAAATGCACTTTACCAGAAGAACAGTGTGCAAGCCAAGGATGTTTATGTAGAGAGCCACAGCTGAAATCCGTACAGGGCTCTCTACTCTAACCATCCTGTTACTCGCCGAGGACGGGAGAGCTTACATAAGCAAAGTTGCTTATGATCAGGGTTAGTGCAGGAAGATTTGATTTCACCATTTCTGTGAGTGAGCAGGATCAGAAGCTATTCTGAGCGGCCTCAAAGGAAAAGCGCCAGAAATCATAAATAAAGGAGTCAAGCGTGTCCGGTGGCCATATCAAATGGGACATTTCTGAAGAATGTGTGAACACGGTATCTTTCAAGCTGATTCTTTTATTTACACACACACACACACACACACACACACACACGCACGCACGCACACGCATACCTTAGTTCCCAGAAACAATAGCATTCACTACAGTTAAAACCTAACATAAGGCAAAGTAATTTGGGACATAAAGGAAAAAGTAGTATTTATAGAACTGCGAGGATTCGGCCGTTCATTTAACAAATATTTAGACACACTCTTTGCCTTTCTTTCTGTCTCCACTATTCTCTAGTCCCTCACTCTGCTTCATTTAAACTTTCTTATTGTTCCCCGAACATATAAGTACATATATTTACTTTCTTATTGCCTATGATAATTAATCTTGTGTGTCAATTGGACTGGGCCTCAGGAGTGACTAGACACATTTGGTCAAATATAATTCTGGGTGTGTCTGTGAGACTGCTTTTGGATGAGATTAATGTTTGAATCGATAGATTGGATAAAGCAGATTGCTCTCCCTAACATGGGTGGCCCTCATCCAATCAGTCTAAGAGCGGAATAGAACAAAAACAGTAAGGAAGAGAGAACTTTGCCTTCCTGACTGATTAAGCTGGGATATTGGTTTTTTTCCTGTCCTTGGACTAGAACTTAAATCCTTGGCTCCTCGTTTTCGGGCCTTTGGACTCAGACTGGAACTATATCACTGGCCTTCCTGGGTCCCCTGCTTGCCAAATGCAGATCTTAGAACTTTCTTAGCCTCCATCATGGCATGAGCCAATTCCTTATACTAAATCTCTAGATATAGAGATATATCCTATTGGTTCTGTTTTCAGGAGAACCGTAATACATTGCCCACCTTCCCTACTGGAGCATAAGCTCTCTCACTCACCTCACTTCTCGATGATGGCCCCAGTCTCCTGTTTATGTGTCTGGTTCTCCTTCTGCCTCTACCCAATCCGTTTTCCACCAACTAGGTATGTCATTCTCTTGCTTAAAGTCTTCGAGGTTTCCTATGAGATACAGAAGGTTATGCGGTGAGAAGGTCCAGGCTCCCTGTTCTGGAGTACCCGAAATCAGGTAGCCACAGATGGACACACTTTCTGATCCCCTCTCTGACTTTTCTTCGGATAACCTCCTATGTCAGGGCTGCTCACTCCCCTGATAGGTAGAATTTACACCGGCTCAGACTCACCAACAGATCAGCCCTGTCCCTGAGGCCTCGTAATGCACTCAAGCATGGGCTCAGCTCACTTACTGGGACATTGTAAATGCTCAAAGACTGGTAGCACCCATTTGCATTTAGAGCATGAGCAGAGGAAAAGGAAGCAAAGTCAGAGAACAGGAAGCAACATGGGGCAGCTCTGCAGGGAGAAAAGAAGCCATGAAATGGGCTCTTGGGACACCCACAAGGTGGCATGCTATTCAAGGGAGAGCTCCAGCCTGGGACAGAGGAGACCTGGCTGCTTGTCCTCTTTCTGCCTTGGAATCCCTGTGTGATTGTAGGCTGGACACTAACCCTCGCTGGACTCCACATCCTCATCTATATGTT
The DNA here is from genome assembly GCF_000325575.1 of Pteropus alecto. Classification (NCBI taxonomy): domain Eukaryota; kingdom Metazoa; phylum Chordata; class Mammalia; order Chiroptera; family Pteropodidae; genus Pteropus; species Pteropus alecto. The sequence goes on from NW_006441061.1 coordinate 440,689, forward strand.
GACAAATGTGAGCTAGAAAGCTTCAAAGGCCTATCAGTGAGGCTGAGTTGGTGGAGTCTCGAGACTAGC
>NW_006441061.1:443215-474617 GCF_000325575.1 Pteropus alecto
CCTACCTCTGTAGACGGGGAGTGGGCGAGGGCGGAGGGGATCCTGGAGAACCAGGCAGACACCACTAATGGTGCTGACCATAGATCCTTTACACCAAGGAAATTAGAACATGTCAGAATGCTGCCTCGTGCCACCAAATCTCACCCCAACACCTGAGCCAGTGACTCAGGCTGGCGTCCACTTGTCTTCCTTGTGGTGCTTCCCGCCCACCTCAGGACCTCAAAAAACAGGCCCCTCTCCTACCTCCTCAAATATTCTTTCTTCTTCTCTTTCTTGGTAATGACTTTAACGAGATGTAATTCATATGCCATTCAATTCAGCCATTTCAAACGTACAATTTAATGTTTTTTAGTGTATTCAAGGCAATGGAAGCATCACCACAATTTTTAACATCCCTCCAAAGCTCCATTAGCGCTTTCCTCTCCCACCCCCAGGTATAGGTGACCCCTAATCTACTTTCTGTCTCAATTTGCCTATGCTGGACATTTCATATAAACAGAATCATACACTGTATGGTCTTTTGGGACTGGCTTCTTTCACTTTAGATTTTCAATGTACCTTGTAGCAGATATCAATACTTTATTCCCTCTTACAGTGGAATAATATTCCGTTATGTGGTTATACCCCACTTTATCCATTCATCAGTTGATGACTGTTTGGTTCATTTCTGCTTTTTGGCAATTATGAATAATGTTGTTATGAAGATTCATTTACAAGTGTTTGAGTGGACGTATGTTTTCAATTCTCTTGAGGATACAGCTAGGCGTGGAATTGCTGGGTCGTAAACAAGCATACCTCATTTTATTGCACTTTGCTTTATTGCACTTCATAGATGTTGCATAGATGTTTTTGACAAATGGAAGGCAAGACCCTCCACCAGCAAAAAGATTATAACCTGCTTTATTGTAATACTCACTTCATTGCAGTGGTCTGAAACAGAACCTACAGTATCTCCAAGGGATATACTGTTCAACTTTTTGAGGCCTTGCTAGACTGTTTCCAAAGCAGCTGCATCATTTTATATTCCCATCGGCAATGCACGAGGGCTCCGAGTTTTCCACATCTTCGCCAGCCCGTGTCATTATTTGTCTTCCTGATTACAGCCCCGAGAAGTTACTGCGCATCCTTGAAGGACCCGGCTCAAAGGCCACCTCTTCCATGATTCCTTCCTTCCTCCCTGGCTTCTCTCCTTGGAACTCCCCCACCACCCTATAATGGTTCCATATAATGGGGCATTTAAGCTCAAAGGATGCCATGGAAGGGCTTGTGCTGGGGCCAGAGTCAGAATCAGTTCCTTCTGGCACGTGGTATGATTTGAAAAGAGATTAAAGAAAGCCTAAGCAAACCCAGCTCTCCAGAAGCCGTTATCACAGGTGAAAGTTGCCATTAGCGCTGTTCCTCTGGGACAAGGGGCTGGCCCTAAGCTTATACAGGGCTCAGTTGGCTTGCAAAACAAAATTCACTTAACTCCATGTTAGAGGGTTTTGTTTATTTGTTTGTTTTGCATATCTGGCATTCATTCACCTTGTTCTGAAAATAACATTCTGGTTTTTCTATTTGTTTGTTTTTGTTTTGTAAACTATTCTTCACCCTCTCTTAGTCTATTTGGTTTAAGTGGGCCTGACCCCAATCCTTGAATTCAGAGGTAATGGTCTACTGTTTGGCCAATCACAGTAAACCATTCAGGGTAGTCACATTACCCAATCTGGGCCAGTGATAATCAGCCCTGGGACCATTTCTAGATGAGCCAGTGAGGCCGCAGAAATACTGATCTGTAGAGGTGGGGAAAAAGCAGCAGCTATGCAGAGAAAAAGCAGAAATGGGAGATTATGTGGCCTGAGAGAGAGAGAGACAGAAAAACAGAGAGAATTGACATCAGAATTGCAGCTTTTACATTCCAGTGATTTCTGGTTATACTTCCTGCAGTGGATTCCATGACATCCCCCTTTGTTTTATAATATACCCCTCTTTTAGTTGAAATTCTCTGTTAGTCAAAATTCATTCAATTTTACATGACAGAAGTTCAAATCGAATTAGCTTAAATAAGAAAAGGGAGCTATCTGGGTTCAAATAATTGGAAAACTCAAGGGACAAATCCAGGTACAGTGGGGCTGAGGATCTCAAATGTCATCACCAAGAAGCTGTCTTTTTCTGTGTTGGCTTCGTTCTTACGTAGATTTTCCATGAAGTAGAAAAGATGGCCCGCAGCAACTCGAGGCTGTATAGAACCTCCTGAAAGACAGCCCCTCCTTCCCAAAAGCTCAGAAAAGTTAGATACAGATTCCCATCAGGCCCAGAGTCGGCTACTGCTGGTCCCACGTGTTTACTTTCAGCCTGATGGTGATGGGAGGTAGAAAGAATGAGCAAGGAAGCCAGAACACTTCTTTGGTCTACCAGTGTGGGGTCACTTTAGGCCCATTCACGGGCAATGAAGTGACCTCAACTGACCACGTTCTAGGAGGGCTGGTCCTGTTTAACGAATGTTCCTTCCTGGGCTATCTGCAAATTCAATATGCAAAGATGGGCAGGATTTGGGCTAGCGCCTGAGGAGGTTGAATCGTTCTTCTTAAGGCAGTAAGAAGAATTTGGAGGGGTAGATGACGATGGTGATGATGATGGTAACAGCTAACATCATTAGCACTCTGCTAAGTGCTTCCCAGGGATTGCTTTATGAAATCCTCACCACTAGTCCTACTATCTTCAATTTTTATTATCCTCATTTACAGACGAGATTTAGGTTCAGGGAGGTTAGGTAACTCTCCTAAGATCACACAGCCAGTCAGATACAGAGCCAGGCCCACAGAGCCAGGCCATCTGGGAGAACTCTTGCACTTAACTACTGCACTATTTTGCCTCGCAAAGAAGAGAACTGCAAGAAGAAAAATAAAGCAAAGATCCAGGACGAGATTGGGGAGCCACGTGAGGTAAAGGAGTCCATGAAAACTTTCCAGAGGTGGGGGAACCAAAGGACCTTTCAGAACAGGATTGTCCAGTGTCCTCTTGACGTTGGTTTAATTGTAGCACTTGAAAGCCTCATTCTGACTTCCCTAAATCTCCCCCCACCCCCACCCCCACTCGCCTTACACACAAATACCTTCTGCAGTGGGTTTCTGGTGGAAATAGCAGAAGGTGCCAGCTGCATGCCACGTTTCAGTCGGAGCTGTGTAAAAACAAAACAGCAGGCCTAGGTCAGCCATCCGATCCAGACGCTAAATGAATTTAGCAGAAGCAGCAGCTCTGATGCAAAGAAATGCAAACCATTCCAGAACACTGCAAAGCGCTGGGGATAGCTTTGCATTTCCACGGGGTGTGGAATATGAACTGATATTTTTGGAATCGTAGGGACGGGAGGCCCCAGCTGACAAATGGGTTATATACAGATGGCAAACTGAGGCTCAGAAAGGCCCCAAACCCTGAGAATATTGGCTCTCCTGCATCCCTTGCTCCCAGCTTTGGGCTGGGGTTTAAGGGTCAAGATTCTAGTTTATGTTTGGCATGGGGTAGGCTGATGACCTATATGAGAAAGAGACCGGGGAGGGGCTTAGAATCCTTGGGTCTCAGTCTCTGACTCAGATAATAAATCCTCTTATCAGAACTGGGCATGAGAACAAATGAACTTCTAAGGGGGAGTGGGCTGGCTTTGCTGCCTTAGGTGGGGAGGGTCCCAGGGCCTGGCCTGTGGCTATGTCTGTAGATGGGCCCCAACTGGCTCCTGCTGTAAGGAGAGGAGAAGAGAGGGCAGAGAGCCAGGTAGAACTTGGCCAGGGACTCGGGAGAAGGAATGAGACCAGGCTGGTAAACTCTGATGGGGAGACAGTCTGGAACATGGCCTGGAGTCGGAGGGTGGCGCTGGCCTGGGGGCATGGCTTCCAAGCTGCCCTGAGAAGTAGCCAAAGCAGGAAGCAGGGAGGTTAACTTGTCCTGCGGCCCACCTGGGCAGACTCAAGGCCATCAGGCTTCCCAGAGCAGCTGAGAGAGGCATCCTGTCAGTCGGAGGATGGCCAGGATTCGGTAGCTGCGGGGCTCCTGGTGAATTCTTGCAGTTTTTCCTCCCTCTCCTAAATGTTGGCTTCCCCAAGACTCCCTTCTCCTGGCTGCCGTCTCTCGACTGTTCTGCTTGCAGCATCACCTCTACCCCGATGACTCCCAGATTTCCATTTCCTGAGACACCCCGCCTCAAATACAGAGGCCCAGGTCTGAACTCCTCTCTGCGGTCCTAGGCATGGCGTCTCCTTTCTTCACCCCTTCCTTTCCTTATGCCCTGTCCAGGAGAGGGCTAGGCCTTGGGGCTCAGGTCCCCCTGACGGAGCCACATCTGCCAGTGGGTGGGGAGCGGGAGGAATCTGATCTCGCTCTTGGCGTGTCTCCACATCTCACGTGGATGCTCTCCCTCCGGTACCTTCCCACCGTCCCTGTGGCTAAGCAAGGGTCAGAAGCATACTCTGCTGACTCCTTCCCCGGAGGGTCATTTGTGTGACCTCGCTGTTTCAGGCCTGTCCCACTTGGCTTGCTGATGGGATCTTGAGATTTGGGTTTGTGGAGGGAGAGGCCTCCTTGGGCCTCAAACTGACCTAGAGAGGGCATCGGGTTGGGGGCCACAAACTCAACTAACAACACGGTGACCCTGCATTTTCTGCAGATGTGGCTCCCCCAGACAGGGGTGAGTGGAAGGACAGGTGTCAGAGCTTCCTAGGTCCTTCCACCCAGTACATTCAACGCGGCCTTGTTCCATCTTTATTCTAACCATCTTTCCCCTTCCAATCCCATCTCCTTTCACTGTTCTCCTTGTAAACAGCTTACTAAGGACTCAGCTCATTGGACTGCAGTTACGGCACAGTTTTGTTTTTTCGAATAACGGCGACCAGCTGGGTTCTATGAAGCCCTCCACCAGTTTGGAGTCAGGCACCTCTGACAGTACCGTGGTCCAGTTTCCACACTCAGACACCTTTGGTTACAAAAGCGGTTTCATTCTGGTTAAGGTCTGGTCATTTCAAAACTTCAGGCTCAGATTTGACTCTAAACTTTCTTCTCTGCCACAAGGTTAGCTAAGGGTGGCGCTCTAGAGCCTGGATGTGTGTGTGTGTGTGTGTGTGTGTGTTTTGGAGAGTGCTGGGGAGGACAGAGTGATCTTTCTGTTATACATGCACGCATGCGCGCACACACATGCACGCACACACGCACGCGCGCACACACACACACAGCGTGTTTTGGAGAGTGCTGGGGAGGACAGGGTGATCTTTCTGTTACACACACATGCACGCATGTGCGCGCGCGCGCACACACACACACACACACACACACACCCTTCTCTGGGTTCACGCCTAAGGCTGGGGTTAGGGTAGAAGAAAGGGAAATGGCTGTCCCTCTGGTAGCACCTGGCCAGGCCACGGTTCCCCTTTTTTGAGTCACGCTGCGGTGGACTGAGCTCAAAGCCTGGTGGGAATAGGTAGGGGCCCTGAGAGTCCCTCCCCTGACAAACCTACACTTTTCAGTCAGCTGGCATCTCGACCACGTCCCTCCAGCGCTGAGGGTGCCAGCGAGCCTGCAGCCTCCACCCCCTCCCGCCCCTACAGCTTCTCCTCCTCCTGACTTCGTGCCTCCCCTTCAAGCACCAGAACTCAAAGGGTCTTCCCTTGGGACTGTGCCACTGTGTCCCACTCTGGTGGCCCTACTGCAGGTGGCAGCCCATGGCTAAGCAGACATCCAACCAGGGAATGCTGTGTCGAGTCTCCCCTTCTTGCAGTCACCCCCAAACTTTACATGCATTCCTCTTGGGCTCCCATTTCTCAGCTCTGGGCCGGGAACCACCACGGCCCTCCCTCAGCAGGGTCCCCAGGGGTGGGAAAGGCATTTTTCTGAGTTTTCTCCAGGCTCTCTACTGTAAACCCCCCTAAAACCTATATGGCCTCTCTCCCTTCTGGAGGCACAGAATCTCAGTTTGTCCCTTTCCTGGTGACCCTGCCCTGTTTGGTGACCTCTGTAACAGAGATGCCTACCAGGACCGCCTGCCATGCTATTAGCCTGGCCAATAGCATCTTCCCAGACGCCAGGCCAGGAACCCCAAATCCCGGAGACGTCCCAGCCACCTTCCTCTTGTTCCCTGTCCCCCCCATATCATCCTCAGTCATCAGACCCATTTCTCTGCTCCCAGCCCCGTTGGGGCCCGTCCTCTTGCACCTGGACATCAGCTCTGCCCTCACTGGTTTCCCAGCCACCAATGACAGCGACCTTCCTAAAACTCCTAAATGTTGGTCTTAGTTGCACCCTCCCCTAACCTCTTCTGATGGCTCCCTGATACCTGGAGAATATTCCGACTCCTTCCTCCTGCATCCTAAGCCTCTCCCAGTTTGGCCTCCGGCCTCAATCCTGCTAAGTGCACACTTGTACTCGCCGCTTAGCCCTCGTGGCAGACACGTTTCATCTAGTGCCTAGTGTGACAATTCGTAGGGAGGACCCAGCACTGTGTTAAGGGCTGTGAGGGTGAATCAGCAGGAAGGAGAGTTCTGTGATCGATCAGTGATGCCTGCCATGGGCACAGGGGCGGCAGCACTGCAAGGTTTTTGCCGCCCTGTTCTAGCTGTACCACACTGTCCACTTTTTCCCACCTGGAGTCCACCCTGGCCTCTCCTTCCATCCCTTCTCCATGGCCCACATGCCAGGTTACTGCCACCATAAGCTCCTCTCCAGACTTGCCACGTCCTTGCACATGCTGCCACCCCAGCCGAGACTCCCTTCTATCTGTCCCCCATTTGGCAAGTGTCTCCCCATTTTTCCATCCTTCTGTTTAAATGGGTGACCTTGTACCTTAGTTTGCCCATGTGTACACTGCGGTCTGGGCATAATTATTAATAGCATCCCTTTCATTTACACACACACGTCAGTTTGCACCATGAATCACATACGCTCCCCTGACTCTGGCACGTAAGATGCTGAAGGTGCCTGTGTCAATTTTAGGTTTGTCTGGCCCAGACAGGGGTCTTGGCATAGAGTGGAAGTGAACTGGCAGCGAGAAAGAGAGAAAGCAGATGGAAGGGTAAGAGGTGGAGAGACCTGTGACCACTGGCATTTGGCTGTGAGCCTTTGGGCTCCAGGTGGAACAGAAGTCACTGCATCAGAAAAAAAGCCAGGCCTTCGATCATCCTGCAGTCACGTCTCCAAGGGCAGGCACTGTGAGACACCACAGTGGGAGACTCAAAACTCTGACTGAGGAAGGCCCAGGTCCTGCTAGCACATCAGTGTCATCGGAAAGTAAGAGATCTAAAAATACAGCCAACAAAGAGGAAGTGGGCACAGCCAGGCGGTGGCTGATGCGCTGGCTGCTCCCCTTGGCGCCGGCGGCCCCCTACGAGTCCTGGCCGGGGTGCTGCAGCCACAGGGTCTTCACGCTGGCTGTGCTCCCTGCTCGGAAAGTCCTTCCTTCCCTGGACTCTCGTCCCCCTCAAACCCCTCTTCTGGAAGGACTTCTAGAAAGCCTTCTCTGACTCGTCAGCCCTTCCCCCTAACCTAGACAGATTAGTTCTTCCCGTTGTACTCACTCTGATCTCTCCTCCACCGCTCTGTCATTAGATCATTATTTATGCGATCATCTACCTAACCTCGAAAGCCCCCGCTCGACTTTGATCAGAGAGGCTGAGAACAGGCGCTTGGGCTCAGATTCCAGCTCCATCCTTTACACAGGCCGTGTGACTGTGGGCACGCCTGTGCACCTGTCTGTGCCTCGTCGGTCATCATGAGGGAAGTGTGCTTTGAAGCACAGCGAGGATTCAGAACCTCCCTGACCCATCTTAGTCCCTATTGTTGCATTTAGTGATGCCGTTACTTGAGGGTGGGGTTGAACTGATGTTCTGACGTCATCCTGTACCACCTAGCAAAGAGCCTGGCTCGTTCAATAAACGATTATCAAACGAACGCATTTTTATTTACATACCACCTGGCTCTAAAAAGATTTGAGGTCACACAACGATGGATGTCTTGAGAGCTCTGTAAATTTGAAAGCACACGTAAAATGTTAGCTGTTTCTCCCCCTGGACAGCTCTCTCTCCTATGACAGTTGGCTACAGACCAGCACACGCCTACTGGGACTGGTGGCCCCCTGCCTGCCAGAGTGTCTATTTCTGGTTATAAAAAATTCTGTGTCCCATGGAATGGACCTGAAGCATGCCTCAGGTCCCAGTTCTGCCCTCAAGGCCTCAGCCCTCCTCGGCCCAGTAACACTGTTCAGAGATCTGAGGACAAAGAAGCTGGCAGTCCTGGCCGATGATGAATGGGTTGGGGAGTGGGAGTGAGGGGCTGGGGCACACATCGGCCTAGAGAGGTGCCCTGGGCTGGCTGGCCACTCCAGTCCAGGCTTCCGAGGGAAAGTTGGGGGTGCGAGGACAACGAAGCCGTGTTTTAGTTAAACAGTCGCTCTTGGTGGAATCCCAGGGAGCCTGAATAATTGACAGTGTGGTCAGCAGCTGACCGCTGACTTCCAAGCATGGTGGAAATCAATCTGGTCAACATTTACTGCCCCGGCCCCTGGAGGCCTGGGGGTCAGAGGTGAGAAATGCTGCCATATCCAGAGTCCTAGTCCAGCAGTGTGCCCCAAGTCTGGCTGACTGGCCTCTGTGCCCAGTCCTGCCCTTCTCAAGCCTGTTTCCTTCTCTCCTCCATGGGGCTAGGAATCTGCGCCCGACAGGCTGGTGGAAAGGAAAAGGGCCGTGTCAATCAGGGTAAGGGTACAAGCAGTGGGAGGAGCAAGAAGACGACGGCTCTGACGGGGCATGTGTTGGAGTCTGAGGGGCCCACGGTGTAGCCTGGAGAAGGACCAGCCGCTGGCTAATAGGGTCTGGAGCTGATGAGGGGTGGGGATTTGGGACCGCTCTAAGTGGTCCAGGAAGCCACAGGACTGGATGAGGCTTTCTAGGGTGAGCGTAGATGCTTACGGGGATGACACCCAGGATGGGGCTCTAGGACTTAGACCTAGGTCGGCCACTAACTGTGAAAGATCTAATTATCAGTCTGATAGTTAAGCGTTTTTCACCTTCGTCCCTGCTGACTTCTCTAGGCTCTTTCCCCATAACCGTCACCCAGGAAACTCCTCTTCACCCTTCAGATCCCACTGCAGATATCGCCTCCTACCTCAGGCGGTTTCTGACAGCTCCCCACACAGAGTTCATCTTTCTCTCTGTATCTTGTACATTCTTCTTTTGCATGTGTTTATTCATTCATTCGTTCACTCACAGATGTCGACGGTGCACCTACTATGAGCCAGGCTCTGTGAAGACCCTGTGGATTAGGTGGGAATAAGACAGACAGTGACAAACTCTAACTAGCTGAGGCAAAAAGGGGAAAACTCAAGGAGGCAATGACTAACCAAACTGCCAGGGGACAGGGTCACAGCTGCACCTTGTAGGATGCAGCCAGCTCCCTCCCCTCCTCTCTCCTCTTTTCTCTCTTCTCTTCTCCCATCTCATTGTCTCTCTGTCTCTGTCTCTCTCTATCTCTTGTTGGCTAACCTCTCCTCCTCAGATCGGCTTCCCCTATTTTGTGAAAAACATGACAGCTCTTAGCTCCAGAGTTTCCACCAGGGAGAATATAACTGGTCCTCCACTCACGATTCCAGCTTAGAAAAGCAACTGGTAGGTCTAGCTTGGCTCAGGAGCCCATCCTTCCTTAACCAATAGCTGAAGCTGGAGAGTGAGGTCATGTGACAACATGGCAGCTCCTGCCGGGACCATGTACCTCCATAGCACGGGGAGAGGAGCTGGCCCCAAAAAGAAAGAGGGAACTCTTTCCAGAAGGAACAGTGTGAGGAAGATGCGTTGGTCCTCAAATCAGTGGAGTCTCAAGGCAAAGGAGCCCATGTCAAAGAGGAAGGAGTCTTGGGACCTGTTATCTGGAGGTGACAGTCCAGAGGGATCGTCACCTTTTTTGGTGCCCGGGACCCCTTTGGCATAAAATGAACCTCATCTATGGACCTCATCTCAGAATAATGGTTTTAAGTGCATAAAATACCAAAAATTACAAAAAGATACAATTTTGTTGGTTCTGTCCACAGCCCTCCTGAGGACTTTGAATATTGAAGGAGTATAGAAAGACAGGTTAATTGGAGATTGGCTCAGAAATCTCCTGGAGGAAAAAGATGCTAACCTTGGCCTTTCCCCTGAGGGTGGATGGAGGTGGTTACAGCCGCCTGAGGTCTCGGGTGTCCCAGGGTGAAGCTGGCAGCAAAGCAAATCCTGGAGGGAGCAGGTTGGTGACTCAGGTGCAGCACCAGGGGTGCATAAGGCAGGGCTCTTGGCTGCCATTAGCAAAGACTGACTCTGATTAACCTAAAGAAGTTGTCTGGCAAAGTATCAGGTGGCACATATGATTGACAGGAAGACTAGAGAAACAGGCTTGACAGGTTAAAGCCCAGCCAAGGTGCCACATCGGAGGCTACGCCTGCCAGCTGGTCACAGTGGCCCCTGCTGGCACCTCTGGCCATGGAGATGGTGCATCGCACATCACTAGATGCCATTCTGCTGCTGACTGACCCCGCGCCCCTGTCACTCTCAAGATTCAGAGTACTGGAGGGTGTGTCCAACTGGCCACACTTTAGGCCACATGTGCATATTCTAGCTGCTGGGGGTACAGAATATCTGCCTGACCAGCTTCTGTGGTGGGAGGTCGGGGTCCTTTCACCATGTAGGGATCTCCTAAATAGTTACTGGTTAACCACAGCAGCAAATGCCTGCTATGGCTGATTCTAGGGATGTGCGTGTGAGAGCGTGCAAGCGAACTGGGAAGCTAGGTCATCCATCCAGTGCCTGGAGAGCCAGGCCTGTGGTGGTGTAAAGTGACACATACCCCTGGAGAGAGAGGCTCCCCACAAAAGGAAATGCTGCTGGGCCTGAGGCAGAGGGCCTTGCAGGAAACAAACCAGGCCTTCCTGTTTCTTCTCTGCAATCTTTTAGAAGCAAGGGTTGCTAACTCCTTTTGGACTGAGCAAGGGCGTCAGGAGTCCTTGACTTATCATAGGGTGGGGTCTCTCTAGAGAGAAGTAAATGTACTTCCAGGGATCAGTGGGAGAGGGGCCAAACTTCTGGTTGGGGACATTAGCTATCTGTGTCTGCCCCTACTAGACTGAGCTTCATGAGGGTAGGTCTCCCATCTGTCATCTCTGCCCATGCAGCTTCCGGCCTAGGGCTAGGCACCAAGACACTGCCAGCTATTCACCAACCTGTCTCTTTTTCCTCTTGGGCACACAGCCAGGCTACAGTTCCCAACCTCCCCTGCAGTTAGGTATGGAATTTGACTTAAGATGGGCTGATAAAATATGGACAGAAGTGACATGGGCCACTTCCAGACCTGACCTAAAAAACCTCCATAAAAATCTACAATCCTCTGAATTTCTCCCCTATCCAGCTGCAAGCAGGTGAATCTGATACTCTAGAGGAGGCTGTAGCCACAAAGAGGAGGGAGCCTGGGTCCCTGAATCACCATGTGGAAGACCGATCCACCAGCCAGGAACACCTGCAATGTGGGCAAGAAGGACAACTCCACTGTGCCACTGAGACTGGGGGCTTCTCTATTACAGCAGCGAGAGCTCACCCAACGCACTCAGAAAATGGTTGCTGAACCAAGTTGTGCTATGATCCTGGACAAAGCACTGCCCTGTCCTAGGCCTCAGATTCCTCAACCATATGAAAAGGTTAGACCAGGTCACCTCAAGGGATCCTTCCTTCTGGGGGAAGAGAGAAATTTAGCTGCACGCACACACACACACACACACACACACACACACTCTCCTGCACTGGGAGCTGCTCTGTGAGGACAGGCCCTGGAATGCCTTTCTGGATACTGTTTCTCCCAAAAGAGGACAACGTTCCAGAATCTTGTTTCTCACAAACACCAGTGCAACAAAAACACATGCAACAGACCTATAAAATGTGGCGACCAACTCCAGTGATAAAATGTGTTTGTTTCCATGTATTTTTATAGCTTCCTGGATAATAAAAGGAACTGCATTCTAATTGGATGCTTTCGCGAGGTGGTGAGCAGCGCCTCCATACTCCTTGCCATGCATAGACAGCCCTGCAGGGGGAGAGGAAGTGGCAGCATTGGCTCTTATTACCTTGTGATCCTGTGGGACTAAATGGCCATGCATTTGTCATCCTTGAGGTTTTCTCCCACTCCTCCGGGGACAGCGGGAGAGGGTGCAGCAGGAAGAGAAGAATGGCAAAAGTTACTGGGGATGAGTTCCTCCCCGGGTCCTGTGAGGGTCTCCCGCCTCCCCCACTCCTATGGGGAGAGCAATACCTGTGAGGCCACAGTCTTGGGCTGGGACTTGGTCACACGGGCCTGTGGATTGTAACAATGACTCACACTTATCATGCACCAGGCACTGCTCTAAATGCTTTGCATGTACTAACTCATTTAACTCTTAATAACCTTTTTTTGGGGGGGAGGCACTTTACAAATAGAGAAACTGAGACACAGAGAGGTTGAGAACTTGCCCAAGGTCACACAGCCAGTGAGTAGGCAAGTTGGTGTTCTCACCTAGCCAGCTTCGGCTCCAGAGCTGCCTCTCTAGGCTGGGAGAAAGATTTTGAGCCTTATTCCAAAGCCGCCAGGAACAGAAGAAAAAAAGGAGCAAAATGAATCCAGACTCTAATGAAGTGGCTCTCCACTGGGAGTGATTTTGTCCTCCAGAGGTCATTAGGCAATGTCTGAAGGCATTTTTGGTTGTCACAAGTGAGGAGGACATGCTATGTGGAGGGTAGAGACCAGGCCTGGTAAACATTATACAATGCACAAGACAGTCTCCCTCTCCCCTTATCCCTAGGGAGAATTATTCACGCAAAATATCAACAGCACCAAGGTTGAGAAACCCTGCTCTGAAGTCATATAGGCCTGCGACCTCTGCTACTTTCCAGCTGTGTGGCCCTGGACAACTGACTTCCCGTCTCTGAGCCTCAGTGCTTGGAGGAGAACATTGGGTATGGCCATAATGAGACAAAGCCTGACACACAGGAAGTGCTCAATAAATACCCACTATTATTGTTTTCATCTTCTTCTTCCCTGTGCTGCCCCCATCTCTCACCCTGCCCCAGGCCCTGTTGCATTTCTTGACCGAAAAACAGAACCGAGCCCTTCACGGTAAGCCTGGGAGAGTATGCGTTTATATTCCCCTGCTCACTCCTGGCTGTGCCGACATCTTCAGCTCCTCTAATTACTTATTTAAAGGCTATCGATTCCTTGGCTGCTGCTGCGGGGAGGCCTCGCAGAATTGCATGTCTCGCAAATAGCAGAAGCGCCTGGGCCTGGCGACTAGGGCTGCAGCCTGACATAACCAGGCAGGAGGTTATTTTCGCCCGGGATGCTTGTAAAATATTCATGTGCTGATTTAAATACTGAGGATGTCAGAGCTGGAAAGGGCCAGAGAGATCAAATCAGCAAAGCTTGCCCTCATCCAGAAGGAAATGCAGCTGGACGTAGTGGGAGGAAGCCCAGGAGAAGTGGAGACCGATACATGCAAGTTCAAGACCAAAACCAAGGCCTTGGGCTCAAGGTATGACCTTAGGTGGGTCACTTGCCCATTCTGGGACTTGGAGTCCTCATCTGACATGAAAAAAAGGGGGTCTGTGAGGCTGAAATGAGATGGATGTATAAGAATAAACTTTGCCCATAGTAGGCTTACAAGATTTAATTGCATTTGAAGTCAGCAAGTCTGCCTGAGCCTGAATTTCCTCCTCTAGAAATTTCCTGGAGTTGTTAAAGCTAGGTGTGATCACCTTATACCAGGCCAGAGACAAAGTGATGGCTGATGAATGTTATGTTGCTTAATTAGCACGTATTAGTGCCCAGGCGCCGTGCTAAGTGCTTAATAGGCAACAGCTCTCTGACTATCCCAACGACCATGGTGAAAAGTACTATCTGAGTCGCGGCAGCGTGCTGGTAAACTGACTTTTATGGGGGCCTGGGGTGGGCCAGGGGACTCCTGATTTGCAATGCCCGCCATTCTCCTCGGTGTAAATACTCCCACAACGGCCGATTTCAAACTACCGATGTGACGTCACTGGACACAGTGCTGCGATGATGAAAACACCCCTGGATCTCTATTTATAAATGAGGAAACTGAGGTTCAGAGAGGTCGGGTGACTTGCCTCAGAGAACTGGCTGGAGAATTGGAGGTAGACCTGCCTCCACAGCTCAGCCCTTAACCGCCTCTCGGGGTTGAGCTGAGAATGGCGTCTCTGAGGCTGAGAGCTGGGAGTGACTTGGCCGAAGTCGCACACCATGATGGGCAGAACCAGGCCAGGCCCACACCTTCTTTCTCCCAGCGCACTGTTCCTCCCGTTGGGTGCACAGGCCAGCGCCGAGGCCACACTTGCCCTCCCCTCCCACCACGAAGCCTGCTCAGGAGACAGCAGAAACACACTCTACGGAACACCGACGCCAGGCCGGGCCCTGAGCCAGGTAATTAGCTATCACATTCTCTTACTGACTGTTCTGAGTGCCAGTTAACAGATGAGGAAACTAATATGCTCACACAGGTGAAGTGACTTGCCCAAGGTCACAGAGCTGAGATGTGGGATTCAAACCCAGGCCTCAATGGCTCCAAAGCCCACATGCCTTCCTCTCTGCCCCCTGGCCAGGCCCTCACCTGGATCACCAGCCCGTAGGCTGCCTGATCCATGGGGCCTTGCTGTGGAAACCCCACATGCATTCTTAGACCCGTCTGTTTCAAAAACCCAGCCCCTTTCTCTGTCTCAGTGGTATGTATTTGAATCAATTAAGATTTTTTAAAAATCAACCATCAGGCCCCACAGCAGATCATTTGAATTAGAATCCCAGAGCTGGGGGCGGGGGGTGGACTGAGGCCCAAACGGCTCTGCTGTTTAAAAGCTTTCTGGGGGGTCCCGATATGCAGCCACTGTCCTGTTTCTTTATCACCCTTGGACCCCTTAGTAGAGTCAGTTGCTGACAGGGAAGCATCAGACCCTAAAGAAAGACCCCCAAGTGCTAATGTTCACAACAGCCTTCAAAGAAGCCAAGAATGTGTTGGTATGAGGTTGTTTCTGGGGACTGCAATGAACACCATCAGCTTCAGCCTCTTCCTGAATCAGTCCGCTTGCCACAGAGGGAATCTCCGAGAGTTGAGGGCACTGGACAACCATGGCGGGCAGCTTCTCCTCTCTCCCTGCCTCAGTAGCTCTTGTCCGCTCATTTATTCGTTTACTCGTTGTACGGTTATGAGCTGCCTACTGGGGGCCAAATAGTAGGCTGGGTGCTGGAGATACAGCCGTGAACCAGGGACACAGTACAGGCCCTGAAGTAGCGTGCGGCCCAGTAGGTGCAACTAGATGAAGAAAACTCGCATGCAATAGTTCCTGGCTTTGTTCAGAAAAATGAGTTATATTGCAGGAGGGAAAAATGTTGATGTCTTGCTACTGAAAAGGAGGGACAGGAAGAGAAGGAGGCGGGCCAGGAGGGAGCGAGCCAGACAACAGCAAGATGGAGAGAGCCTGGGACGAGCGCAGAGGGCAGGGAGCCCGCACTGCATCTGTAGACCCTCCTTTGTCTATGGAATCTACAGCGAAGGGTGTATGGTTGGTGTGAGAAGCTCAAAGGGGAGCTGAGTCTCATTCTGGGGTCAACACCGTGCAATCCAGGGACAAAACAAAGTCCGGCTGTGAAGAGGCACACGAAGGAGAAGTGCATGGCATTATGGAGTACAACAGGGCGCCCAAATAGTTCGGGGACAGGGGGATCACAGTCACCGTTGGTGGAGTTCTTTCTTATGTGCCAGACTTTCTGCCATGCGTGTCATACACATTGCATCTTCAGATCCTCACCAACCTTTTACGAAGTAGCAGCTACTATTATGCCCATTTTGTAGCCAAGGGACACAGAGGCTCAGAGAGGTGATGTGACTTGACTGAAGACACACAGCTATATGCTGCTGAGCCAGGATATGGATCTAGGTCTTGTTAACTCGAAATCCCATGCTCCTTCTATTTCTTCCTTATTAGAAGGGCCACAGGCCTGGGGATAGGAGAAGGGACAGAATTTGCTTGCATATCAGGCCACCCAATGACATACACACAAATGAGCATTATCAGTCCATGTTACCACTGAAGGACTCTGGCTCAGAGAAGTAAGGGAGCCTGCCCAAGGTCATAGATGAGAAAGTAGTAGATCCAGGATTGGAACCCAGGAACTTCTGAGCCCCGGGGCCTTTGCACTATCCCCACAGCTGTTGGAGGGCAGTGGCCACCACCTGACCTCAACCCTTGAACCTCTGCTACTCTGTCAACATGGGGGCAGCAGGCACTTTGGGCTGGGTTTCCAGAGCAGGCTCAAGTGAGCCTCAGAGCAAGGGCATCAGGCAGCCCAGGAGCCAGCTACCTTCCCAGGCCCCAGAGGCCACCCACAGGGAAATCTTTAAGTGGTGTCAGGTTCATTGCCTTTGTGGTAGAAAAAAAGACAAGGCATGAATACAAGGAAGATGGGGCCAATTCCTGCTTATGGCATCCCATTTGGCTGAGTCAGCAATGCAGCAAGGCCTCCCTGGCCTCAGAGAGAATCGCAGGAATCTGCAGATATGCTGGAATTTCTCTGCACGGGCTGGCATGGGTGGCGACAAGAACGAGGGGAAACGGGCTGCAGTTCAAGCCTTTGGTTCTAGTTTCTTTCTCTACCCACTCCGCCCTGCTTCTTGTTCATGTCTTTGAAAGACACTCGACAGTCTAGAAAGCCCTTACAAAGACCTCTACGGTCTCCAAAGTGATTCATGATTCTGAAGTGCTTTTCGGATTATAGAAAGCTAATCTACGCTAGCCTCCTTAATGCGGCAACATTTACAAAATGCTTTGTAAGTCATAATGCATTTTACAGTTTGCGGCGTCCTTTGCAGTCAAAAAAGGCTTGCCTCTCCAGAGAGGACTTTACAGTTTGCAAACCCTGGTCACGCCCCTCATCTCATTTGATCTGCAGATTAGTTCCACAGAGAAGGCTCATAATATCTATCACTTGTATGGCACTTAAAGTGTGCCAGGCACACTTTGAAGTGCTTTATTTACGCATACATATTTCATGGGAACGACCCTCTGAGGTCGGTATTATCATCCTCCCCATTCACAAATAAGAATGTCAAGGCAAAGCATCTTGCCTAAGATCACAGGGCTTTAAGTAGCAGAGCCTGGATTTGGGGTACTGAAGTTGGATAGGATAAAGGTGGGTTCTGGACCATTTTTCAGATGAGGAAAACAGAGGCCCAGCTCTGCCCTGCTCACTGTGACGTCAGCCTGGTCTTGGCACATCCCTTGGCTTCCCTTTTTCTTCTCTGCGGGCCTGACTCAGGGGAAGGATGCTGCAGAGAGGAGGTTAGGCTCTCCTTGAGAAACTCTAGTGAGAACCTAGAAAAGATCACACAGAGAAATTCTAGTGAGAGCCCAGAAAAAAAAAAAAAATCACATAGTCTAACCCATTATATAGATGGGGAAACTGAGGCCCAGAGAGGGGTCATGCAGAGAACTGAATGCAGAGGGGGGACTAGAATTTATTTCTAGGCTCTCCCCATAGCCCACACTGGGAATCTGGCTTTTGGCCTAGCAAGGCTTCAAACCATTTGTTCACTCACTCATTTGTTCACGCATTCATTCATCTATCCATCGAGCTGGTCAGTCAGCCAGTCATTCAACAAACATTTCCTGAGTACCTATTATGTGCCAGACCCTGGAGATGATAATGGTGGGTACAAGCACGGTACTGATTCCCCTTAAGTTTATAGGCCACAGCCATGTTGTCCAATACAGTAGCTACATGTGGCTATTCGGCCCCAGAAATGTGGCTAGTCCCAAATGAAATGTAAAAGACACACTGGATTTTGAATACTTCGTACAAAAAAAATTTTTTTTTAATCTCAGTATGTTTTTACCTTGACTACATGTAGAAGTAATATTTGGGGTATACTGGGTTAAATAAAACATTAAAGTTAACTTCAGCTGTTTATGTTTTTAAAAAGTGGCTACTAGGAAATCAAAATTAAAAATGACATAAGTGGTTCATGTTATATTTCTAGTAGGCAGCACTGGTCTGTCTACAGGGAAGATTTGAAAACGAAGAAATAACCCCAATGGCAGCCTTCCCTCCACGCCTCACACTGGCCAGAGGTGCAAAAAGGCTCAGACCGCTTGCTGAAAGCTGATCTGGGACACAGTGAGGGTCCAAGAGATGGGGCCAACTTACTTCTGGTTCTTCTTAGTCACTACCCAGCTCCCCTCCCCCGCCCCCCATCCCCCCACCGTGCAGGGAGTTGAGGGGTGGGGGGGGGAGTCACTTTCACTTTTCTTCCTCCTCTATTTTCTTTCCTTCTGAGGCCAGCTCCCCTTCCAGTGCCATTTCATGCCTCCACCTCCAGAGAGGAGCATTTATTTACATGATGGCACGACAGGCCCTGTCTGCAGCCATTCCTGGTGCCCGCCACACGTGATGACCGCGTGATTACAACCGAGCTTCAGGCCTCGCGGGGAAGGCGCAGGAGGACCAGGACAGTGGAGGAGGCCAGAGAGGTCGAGCTGAGGCCCCGGTGTGCGTAGATGTAGCTAGCAGGGAACAGCCTGACTGGCAAAGGGAACAGGAGGTGCAGAGGCCAAGGGCACTTGGCTCTGGAGAGCTCCTGGCAGAAGGTCCACATGGCGTGGCTCAAAGACGCGGGGCCGTGGTGGGAGGTGGGCAGAGGCCAGATCGCAAGGCTTCGAAGGCCTCACTGAGTTTGGCCTTTATCCGGAGGGCACTAGGGAGCCACGGAAGGCCGGTAAGCAGAGGAGTGCCTCGCAGCCTGAAGCTCTCTCCGGCCCTAGCCAAGGATTGAGGGAGGCAGAGCCTGAAACCGGCTCTCTTTTCTTTGGAAAGTTGGCCCACGGCAGAGGTTTCTGGAATCCCAGCTCCGCCACCTCTTTGCTGGGTGACCTGGGCCAGATGACCTACCTCTCTGTGCTTCAGTTTCCTTATCTCACTGGGGATGACAGTAGTGATTCTCTGAGAGGGTTTCTGCGAAGACTCGGAGACATACTGTTTGTAAAGCTCGTGTCGCAAAGTAGGGCCACACGTGGCTGTCCCCGTTCCCTTTCCCTTCCCTGAGTTCCCAGCCCGCCCATCCGCGCTGTGCCAGTCACTCCTCAGGCATCAGGAAGCAGGATCAGGAAGCAGAATCGGAGGAACGAATCTGCACCCGTCAGATTATTTATAGCTGTGTTCTGTCAGCCTGTTGTTGTTTTTCGGTTACATATATATTTTTACATTCTCCTCCGTCACACATGGTTTCTCGGTGTGGTTGAGAAACGGTGGGGGTGGATGGATGCAGAGGGTGGGAGATGTAGGAGGTGGAGACAGATGGCCCAGGATAGCACCTATGGACCTGACGGCCCAGCCTGGGTCACTTCTCTCCCCACTCAGAAACCTTCAGTGGCCCTCACTGCCCTCTGCACAGCCCGGACTCCTTCCCCGTGGTACAGGAGGACCCGGCATACTCCCCTGTGGCACTTCTTGCCACTGGTCCTCTTTTCTCCACCCATCTGAGGCGGGGAAAATGAGCTGGGCCACTCACCAGCTGCGTGACCACGACAAGCCCCTCGATCTTTCTGAGCCAACATGTCCTGTGACATGGGAGCACGACTTCCAACCTAACGGAGCTGCTATGCAGATTAAATGTGAACGTGCCTGACTGTGAATAAATAGTAGCTATCACGGAATGGGTTCTGGTCTGCTGCCTCCGGGCCTTTGCACGGGCTGTTGTCTCTGCCGGGGTTTTTCTCCTCCTCCTCCCTGCCTCCACCTCCACTGAGAGAAGTCCTGCAGGGCCCACCTCCTCAGGGAGCCCTCCAGGCCTGATCCACAGAGGGCGTTCCGTCCATTCCTGGAGGGGACTGTGAGAGTTCTTCGCCCTGACATTCTTTCTCTTCTAGAGACAGAACGCACACTCCTTGCTTGTAAAAATAGCTCTCCCCCTCCCGGTACCAAGCCCTCCCATGGTCCCGATCCGCGGGGGAGGGGTTGCACCATGTCCGCATTCTACCGGTGAGGAAGCAGATTCCAGAAGGGAACTGACTCATCCAAGATCTCCTGCAACCCAGGACTTAGGACCCAAGGCCCCGTGGTCACTGCGATGAGCGGTTGTGAGCACCCCCACTTCTCTGCAGGCGGGGTGCCTTCAGCGTCAACGGCTGGTCCGAACAGCCCTTTGCCACGGGTCTCAGACCTCTTCTCCCAGACTTGGAGCCCACCCAGGCCTGGCCTCTGACCTTCCTCCCCACAGCCTGAGAGCCCAGGGGCCCCAGTTCCCTGCCTACCCGGGGGTGAGGGGCTGGCTGCACACCTCAGCCCTGGCCCACTGAAGTGGGGCGGGGCCGGGGATGCGGGGCACTGTTGCTAGGCAACAGCCTGGCAAAGCATTCAAGCCTCCTTGGGAGGAGAGAAAAGGAGCCTGTTCCTGGAAGCTGGAGGTGGAACAAGTGGGAACAGCCTCTACCTCTTCCCTCTACCAAGACCTACACCTCTGCATCCCCTTCTGTCCCTCACTTACTGACTCACCTTTCTCCATTCATCATTACTCATGCTCATTTACTCATCAATTAGTGTGTGAGTTTATTTACTTGCTGCCTGGCGAATCGCAGCTTCACCACTTACTATCAGTGTCCCAGTTCCCCCACCTGTGAAATGGGGGTAATAACAGTACCCACCTCGTGGGGTGCTGGTGACATGGCACATGGTCAGCACTCTGAGTGTCTGCTCCTAAGATGATTGTTGATTCACAATATTCTCTAAGCACCTGTTCTGTGCCCAGTGTCGTGCAGGGACAGACATAGGCAAACTCTCTGTTTAGTGGGAGGGGCAGAGAAGACCACAGCTGCAGTCACGTGGGCCTTGCCCGTCATGGGTCCCGATCTCCCCGCCTTGTTTCCTGGGCGCAGTAGGAGAATGTGAGGAACAGGGGCTGGGGCTGTATCCTGCTCCCTGACTTGCTGACTCTGTGCTCCCGGGTGTTGGGCTTCGCCTCTTCTGACTTCGGTTTTCCTGTCTGTAGGTCTTACTTCTAGCTGTAGCGCCCTTAACAGATCGAGTGGGGCTGACATGAGATCTCGCGTGGCCCGCGTTGGGCAGTCAGCTTTCGCCGATGGCGATAACCACTGTTTCTGGTGTGCAGTGGGAGTCGAGCTCCTCAGGGTGCTGTGACATCCTTGAGGGCCAGGACCCAGTTTCTCCTTCCCTTTCTCTCCCTGCTGCACCTTGCTGCACCTGCCTGCTGTTTCCCACCTCTACACGTGTGCTCATGCTGCTCCCCCCTCCCGAAATAACCTCTTGTGTCTCCTGAAGCTCTGCTACAGATCTTGGAGGCTTTAGGCCCCAGCTGGGGTGGCTCACAAAATGCATCTGGGTGATTTGCAAAAGACCCCGCCCCATTTACCTCTTGGCTTACCTCCTGCTACAGGCAAGCCCCCAGGACCCCACTTGCTGGAGCAGGTGGGCTGGCTCAGCTGGGGCATTCATTGTTCATGCTTTTCTCACAGCTTCTGTCACCTGAGGCCAAGCTCTGGGGGCCGGCTCTGCAGGTTTCCTGCCCACTAGCTCCCTGGGGCCCAGAAAACACTCTCAAGAGAGACTGTCCTTGCTACACCCACTCACATCCTGGGCTGCTTCTTCCCAGCACTCAGCATAGCGGTGATGTAGTCGGGTTTTGTGGGTGTGTTTGTTTAATATGTGGCTCCTCTGCCAGCCTGTACATGCCACAGCGGTAGGCTCTGCCCGCTCTCTCTCCAGCAGCCAGCCCAGACCTGGTAATAGAGGGTGCTCACTGCACGGCTGTGGATGGATGGATGCATGGGTATGTGGATCGACAGAAAGATGGATGGATGGGCGGACGGAAAGACAGATGGACAGATGGGTGGAATAAAGGCAGAATCAACAGTGTGAAGCAGATAAGGAAAGTGGCTGCCTCATCCTGTTCAGGCTGTCGTACCAAATACGATAGACTGGGTGGCTTATAAGCAACAGAAGTTTACCTCCCATAGTTCTGGAGGCTGGGAAGTCCAAGATCAAGGTGCTGGCAGATTCGATGTCTGCATCCTGGTTCACAGACAGCCACTTTTTTGCTATAATCACACATGGCGAAAGGGGCCCAGAATCTCTCTGGGGCACTGATGCCATTCAACTATGGCTCCACTCATATATGACCTAATCACCTCCCAAATGCCCCATCTCCAAATCCCCTCACACTGAAGGCTGGCTTTCAACAGATGAATCTGGAGGGAACCCAAACATTAAGTCTATTAGCAGTGGCCTTCCTTCTTCCAGACGTATGAACAGCGGACAGGAGATCGAGTATCAGGAAGTCTTGGGGTGAGTCCCAGCTCTGGAACCCCGGGCAAGCAGCACCCTCTCTCTGGGCCTCGGTTTCGTCATCCGTGTCATGCCTGCAATAATGGTGCCTGCCCCAAACAAATGGCCATGCGAGTCAAATACTATGGACTGGACGGCCCCAAGAGGAACAGGGGGCTGCCTGAGGTTGGGCTGGGTCACAGGTACACAGACCCATGGACCACCCATCACTCCTCATGACACTGACAGCTAGTGTAGGTCAACCATGGGGCCTAGAAGCCCCGTAGGAGGCTTTCTTTGGGAGACCAGCCTCTGCTTGAGCCTCGATCCCATAGAAGCACAGAATGGTCCAGAATTTGAATAGCTGGTTCCTCATAAAGAAGATCCTGTTTAGTTGCTTTTGAAAAAGACTTCTCTATGAAGGGGGATTCTGTGCCCCTGACTTCCTGGCTGACTGGGTTGGCAGTGTGCTCGGTGAGGTTTACTCTGGTCCTATCCTCAGTCTAAGCCAGACGCCAATCCCCTACTGCCTCCCACTTATTATCCCTTAGTTCTGTCTTAGCTGGTACTCTGCTTTCCACGGGATACTTGGGCTCAGTCTGGGACCAGGATCAGGGCTAGTATGGGAACAGGATTGGGGACCAGTCTATGCTTAGAGTCAGGGCTCATCCTACAAGCAGTATTGAATACTGGTGACCTGGACTGGGTCTCAGTTAATGCTGAGATTGGCCTCTGTCTGTGACAAATACCTTAGACTGGGTTCCTGGAAAGAGATGCTGAGCTGGAGGATCACACGCAGGTTTACTGGGGCGTGCCCTCAGAAGATACACCTGCAAGTAAGTCGGAAGGCAAGAATGGGCAGAGGGAGAAGCTGACCCCACAATGAGGTTGTAACAGAGGCCCCCACGGGGATGTCTGGAGCTGTGATGGTCCTTTAGAGTTGTCCCTTCAGAGTTGTCCCTTCAGAGTTGAGGCAAGGGAGCTGGGCCTTGGTAACCCCACATCAGTCGCATGCTGGCCGCTGGCTGCCCCTGGCAGAGGCATGACCCAGTGAGCTATCCATGGGATGGGCAACTGGCCCTGAAGAGGGACTCTGGAGCACCCAGTACCCCCTACAACCGGCCCCAGGGATCTGGCTTGGACCAGGATCTCAGCTGGATCCTGGGAGAAGATGAGACATGAAGACAGGGCGTCCCCACAGGACAGGGTCTTTGTCCGCAGCACAGGGCCTGGCTGGGCAGCACAAGCCTCATCCCACAAATGGAAGAAGGAGTGTGAAGTGGGGCCCTGAGCCCCACCGTGTGGGCCGGCCAGTCAGCCTCCCCCAGAGAGGGTAGGCTGCCTGAGGCCACGGAGCTGTTCAGGGCAGAGCCAGGACTGGAATCCGGGACTGGCTGAGTCCAGAACGTCTGTTCCCTTGACAACACCAGGCGGTGAGCTTATTGGAAAGCAAAGGCGGGCGACGGGAGGAGGAAAACCCCTCCTCTCGGTTCCTGCGGCAGAGCTCAGTGCCTGCCAACTCTGGCTGCCTCTGGCCAGCCCACCAGGACCTGTGCTCAGTGGAGGGAGTGGCACCTTGTGGGCGGGTGGCCCGTCTCGGGTCATGAGGCCCAGCCAGCGGTTTGCAGGCCTTACAATGTGAATAATTCATTTGCAACCAAGTCTGGGAATTAGACACCGTTACCGGATGATTTATTTAACAGGGGCTGCTGCTGGGGAGAGGGGGAGAGGACTTTGAACCATAAGAGGAAAGTTAATGTCTTGCTCACGGACCTAGGTTTCAATTCCAGCTCTGCCTCCTACCAGCTTTGCGACCTCGAGTAAGCGACAGGACACCTCTGCGCCTCCGTTTCCTCGGTAGTAAAACAGGGATAATTATAGAGTTGTTAGAAGGATTAAGTGAGTCAATTTGGAGAGTTCTTAGAATCATGCCTGGCTCACAGTAGGTGTTCAGTTAGTGTTTGCTGAATGAATAAATGAAAGCTTATAAATAATAACGGGAACTAACTTATTGAGCATCTGCTTTGTGGCAGGCCTTGTGCCAGGAACTTGATATCACTATCCCATAGCACCCATGTAAAGTGGGTATTATTATACCTGTATTACAGATGAGAAAGTAGAAGTTCAGAGAGGTTAGGTAACCTGCTCGAGCTCACACAGCTAGTCCTGGCCAAGCAGGGATTTGAACCCAGCCAGTCCTGTCTAACGCCAGGGCCTGCATTTTTCATATCATGGGTCTAGCACATAGTTGGCACCTAATGCACACCTGATTCTTATTTTACTAAAACTTTCCCTGTCACCCCACATCCATTATTGGATTTGGTTCGAAGAACAAACCCGACAGGGGATCAGGGAGATCGTGATCCCTATTTCTCAGGTGAGGAAACTGAGATTGAGACGGGCGTGAATTGTTTAATGTCCCACAGCCCCAGATGGAACCCAGATTTTTCCGAGGCCTCATAGCTGCTGTCACGACGTGTAATGTAACGGCTCGGCTCTTGGCGTGGCCACTCACCTGCAGACTGTGCTGCTGGGGACCGGGGGCTATGGCTTTGTTCTGCCTGATTCACAAAAGTTCCTTATTTAATATCAGAGGAAGGAAGGAAGGAAGGAAAGGAAGGAGGGAGGGAGGAAGGAAGGAAGGACTGACCCTAACCCATATAGTAGATGAACTATCGCCTTCCTTTACATCATCCCTGCCCACCCCCCTGAAGACACACGCTGGAATGCGCCCCTCACCCACTCCTGCCAGGGTGAGGAGAATGTGGGGGCTGGGCTCCCGGCTCCTCTGAGCTGCCTGGGCACTTGTCAGGAATCAACCCCGGCTCTTCTGATAGAGTTTGGTGTCCTTGACCTCCCAAAGGATGTGGCACTTTGCCTGTCCCAGATCTCCAGGCTTTGCAGGGGCATGGCAGGGTCTCTGGGACATTCACGCTGACCTTGGTGCCAGCGTGGCCTGGCTGTGAGCAATGGGATGTGACTGTTTAACCCAGAGTGTTGGCCTGTGGGCCTCACAGCACTGCGAGGTGTGTTATACGTGTGTGTCTGTGTGTCTGTTGGTGTGTGAGTGGTATGTTTGTGATGTGTGTAAAGGAATATTTTTAAATCTCGTGGATATCTGTAGACATTTGCATGTGTGTGTGTCCAGTGTACGTGCCTGGATTTATCTGAGTATTTAGATTTGGAGTGATCAGATTTTTACATGTGCGAGCACCTGTGAATATATGAATACGCCTGCGTGTGTGTTTAGGTGCTCTGGGGGGTGTCGTGCGCATGTCTGCATACTTCCGCATGTCTGCCTACTTCTTTCCAGGCAAGTGTATGCATATGTTAGCTATTCTGCGAGTCTGTGGAATCTTGTCTATATACAGGTATATGTGTATCTGAGTTCGGAGAGCATTTCCTGTGTGGTGTGCAGCGTGTGTATGTAGTATGTGTGTGGTGTGCTTGTGTGTGTGACATATGTAGTATGTGGTGCGTATGTGTGGGTAGCATGTGGTGTGTGCATTTGGTGTACAATGCGTGTAGACAAGCAGGAGTGTCCATAGAGAAGCCTAAGCTTGGGAGTCAGGAGTCTCTTCCAGGTCCATCTTTGCCATACGACCTTGGGTTAGCCCGCCCCTATTTAAGCCTCAGTTTCCCCATGTGGGCAATGATGACTCTGTTCAAATGGGCCTCAGATTCAGGCCTCAGATTAACTGAGGAGGCAGCTTGAAGTGAGCACCGATGGTGTGGTGAGCCTGTTTCATCACAGGTTATTAAAATCTTGCTGGCATTATTTTGGGCTTAGATTTGCTCTTTCCATCCGATTTAAAAGGAAATGGATCTCCTGTTTTGGTGTCTCCATTTGTTATTCATTTTCTTTCTCTTTTTTTTTTTTTTGTTTTCATAAAAATTTAAAAGATTGTGCCATTTAGACTCGCGTAATGAAGCCAAACGCTTTTCCAAAAACTGTAATTCTGCCACTCCCCTGTCTGCAACTGGAGCCCTCCTTTGCAAGTGCCAAGCCGTCCTGGCCCTCGCTCTGTGGCGAGCCTGCCAATGCGCCCTTCTGCTGTCTGGCGGCGTCCCACTCCCTAATGGTGCCCCCGTTCCCGCTGCCACCTCCGGCCACCATACCCCTGCACTCTGTCCACACCGCCCCTGCCACTTCCTGAACCTGCCAGCCTCTCCCTGCCTCTGCCCGCGGACGCCCCTTCTGCCTGGAATGCTCTCTACACCCCTCCCCCAGGTGGCTCACAGGAACCTCCTCCCACTTCAAGTTTTTATAGGAAGGTGGAGGGGGGTGGAAAGGTCGCTTACGTTCCTCTAGTTTGCTAGCTGCTCCAACTTGGGGAGCTCTGCTCCATCTATCCCCAACCAGGAGCAGCGGTCCTGGCTGGGGTCGGTGTTGCCAGTGACCGTGGTGTGACTCCGGGTGGGTTACTCCCCCTCTCTCCACGGGAGCAGGGGTGGGGTCACACAGGAAGCTGTCAGTACTTCTTGCATAGTCCCCAACCTCTGCCTCCACTTACTCCTAGCTCAAGAAACAACCCCCCACCCCACGTCCCACAAATTTGGTGGCTAGAGGATGAGGTGGCCTGAGACTGTGAGCCACTGCTCTTGGCCCTGGCCCCGGCAGAAGCCCGGAGCCGACATCTGAGCAGCGGGGTGGATCCTATCCCGCTCTGGGAGTGGGCGGAGGCTGGCTGCTGGGGGAAGAGGGGAGCCTAGCCTAGCCTGGAGCTCCCTCTAGTGTTTTCATCGGGACCTGTTTTCAGCCTGTCCTTTAGGCAGGGAGGACTGGTTTGTCTGGGTCAAAGCCATTTCGCCAGCTCCTGTCTCCGTCCTCGACACTGGGGCTTCTCCAAGCTGGGATGCCAGGCTACATACAGTCTGGCTTTCTCCCTCTTTCTCAGTCCCAGCAGACATCAAGTTCTGTTGTTTCTGCCCCACAAATGCCCACGCCTGCTCTCCACCCTCGCCTCTGCCCCATCCAGACCTCGTGATCTTTCCCTGGAAAATCTCTACTCTTGCCCTCCACACTCTGCCACATGCAAACCTGGTCGTGTCATCCCCCTGCTTTAGGCCCTTCCATGGCTCCCCAGTGCCCCCAGGAGAAAGCCCAATCTCCTCGGCACCGTACACGCCCTGCGTGAGCTGTCCTCTGCTGACGCACCAGCCTTACCTCTGATCCCAGCCCCTCCACATCCTGACCTCGGGTGATGCTCCCTGTCTGCAGTCCCTGGAGGCATGATGCCCTCTCTCACACCTGGCCTTTGCCCATGCTGAGTCTTCAGCAGGTCTGCCTCTTCTCTACCTGGAAAACTCCTATTCATGCTCCAAGGCCCTATCTCCTTTGGGAAACTGCCATCTGGCAGCTGGCCTCTCTGTCCTTGGAGCCCCCACCAGGCTCTGAGCAAGCTCCTCCCAGCATTGCCCCTGTGTCTGTCTTTCCACTAGCTGAGAGCTCCCCAAAGGCCAGGGCTGAATGGTCCTCACATTTATTATTCATCTGCTCTGCCTGAGTGTGCAGTGGGTAGGGGAGAGGGAGGGAACACAGTGTGGATCCGTCCTGTGGGGGAGGAAGCAGAGGGCCGGATTAGGAGGACTTTGGGCATCCGGCTCAGGAATTTGGACTTGGCCTGAGGGTAACCAGGAGTAGACAGACAGGAAACATAATCTGGGATTTGGAAAAGTCCCTCTGGCAGTCAGTATAGGACCCAGGGTGCTGTTTTGGGGGTTGTGGGGGTGCTTTCATTTTCATAGTGACTGGCGGGGGTGCTGCTGGCATTTAGAGGTGGGGCCCGGGATGCCGGACGCCCTGCAAGGTACAGGGCAGTCCACACCAAGAAGAATGTCCCACATGCCATCCAGCTTTTGGATGTCCTGCCAGACGTTCGTGTAGAGGAAAAAAGACCTGTTTGTAAGTGTCTGAGCCAAGCCCCAGCCTTGCACATAAATACAGAGCATTTTTGCATGGATGCTCTGAGTTTTAACATACGCTGAATTTGCTGGAAATGCAACTTCCATGTAAATTGAAGGAAGATTGCTCTTTATCTTGTTCAGAACCTTACCCAGAGTTGTCACCACACTGGAAAATTATGTACTTAATGTCAACACTACTTGTGGTATTTGAATTGCCAAACTGACATTCTCTTTATCAGTCTACATTATGGCTGTTGCATTCAAGAGGGTTCTTTGGATAGGCACAAGCTTCTCATTATTTTCTCATGTCTTCTGGTGGAGTCAAGAAAAGTATTTACTACTCGAAATATATATCATCTCCAATTACTTTATTACTTTAACCAAAACTCACTTAGCTCTTAAAGTGTGCCAGTCACAGTTCCAAAGCTTCATGAACAAGTGCTCGTTCAATCCTCAAAACGACTCTACGTGATAAAGTGCTGCAGAGAAAAAAAAAAAAATCCCTTTTTCACTGAGGAGCTAACTGATGCGCAGAGAGGTTAAGCGACTTACCCAAGGTCACACAGCTAAGAAGTGTAGAAGCCAGGATTTGACCCGGTGTCTATATATTTCCCCACTCCGATGGCTCTGATGCTTCGGTTAGAGCATTGGGATGGTTTTCCTTTGGGAATTATACGCATATATATGTATGTCATCTCATGTCATACAAGATATGTTACCAAGGGGAAGGTGAAATGGTTTAGAGCCACTGGTGGAGAGCTTGTGACGGGGTGTGGACGTGCTCAGCTGAGGAGGGACGAATGGGAAGGGCAGGGGGCTGGGAGCGGACCTCGACATACCCCAACGTTTTGGGAAGAAAGAGAGCAAAGAACAGCCAGGAAGGCAGGAGGGACGTCAGGGGAGAGAAGCCTGGAGGGAGTGGGTGACAGCGGGGAAGGCCTCAAAGACCCGGTGAGGTCAGGGCTGAAGGAGGTCCCATTTAGCTACATTTGGCCATAAGGTGGCGCATGGTGCTGCAGGACAGGCTGGGCTCTGATGGGCTTGGACCTGGTGCCCTTCTGCCCTTGGGCTCATGGTAGAAGCTGGAGGGGGGGTGTGGTGTGGTGTGGTGTGGTGTGGTGTGGTGTGGTGTGGTATGTGTGTGTGTGTGTCTGCATCTCCAAAGACCCATGGGGCTGTGGGAGCCATGGTAGAAGCTGGGTGTGTGTGTATGTGTGTGTGTTTATATCTGCATCTCCAAAGACCCATGGGGCTGTGGGAGCCTTGCCATCCTCCTCCTGTTCCCCATCCTTCCCCCGGGGGCTGCACGGATCTCTTGGGAATCTCTGAGGAGCAAATAAAGAGAACTTGCTCTGCCACTTGAGGTCGCTACAGTGGTCTCTCCTTATCCACAGGACATACGGCCCAAGACCCCCAGTGGGTGCTTGAAACCGAGGATTGTACCGAAACCTGGATATACTGTTTTGTCCTATACAGATATACCTACAATAACATTTAATTTGTAAATTCGGCCCAGTCAGCGATTAACAACAATAACTAAGAAAACGGAACAATTATAAAAATATACTGTAATATAAGTTATGTGAATGTAGTTCTTTCAAAATATCTTCTTGTGCTCACCCTTCTTGGGATGCTGTGAGGGGAGGTGAGGGTATGGAGCAAGGTACTCAGAACGGCATGCGATTTAACACTTACGGATTGTTTATTTCTTGAATTTTCCATTTAACCTTTCCAGACTGCGGCTGACCACAGCTAACTGAAGCTGCAGAAGAGAAAAGCACGTTGAGGGAGGACGACCGTAACCCCTTCCGTGGTGGGAGCTGTTATCACTCCCGTCTCACAGACGAGGAGCCCAAGGCCTGGAGGAGGCGGTCCTGTGCGGAGGTCGCTCCGTCATCAGTGGTGGAGCGTGACTCAGACCTGGACCCACCTAGCTGGGGGCGGGGGGGGGTGGTCCTGTGCTTCCCCCACAGAATGAAGAGGGACTTTCGCGTGTGCGTGTGCATGCATGCGTGTGAGGGGGAGCTCTTGGTGTGAGAGGCAGGGAATTAAAGGTGATTTGGGAAACCAAGGAACAACCCTCCCCGCAGAGAGAACGAGACTCGGAGGTGGAGTCGGGGCAGGGATGTGGATGAGGGGCCCAGCCATGCCTGTGGTCCCCCTTCTGAGCACTCAGCCCGGGTTCAAGGACCAGTGTGGCCTAGCCCTGATGCCATTCCTCACGTGTGACCTAGAGCACCCTCAACCGCTGCTCAGGTCTGTCCCTCCAGACTGTGCCCTCCGGATGTCAGGGACTCAGGTGGCCTGAGTCCACAGCTACTGGGTTGGGTCAAATGCGGGTGCACTGGCAGGGGCCGGTGGCTTGGTTCAGGAAGTCCCTTTACCAAGGGGATTCGTCCTTTCCTGCTGCTGAGGGCAGAGGAAGAATGGGCTGTTTTGGGATATTGTAGTGCCTCTGGGATGCCCTGGACCCCTGGGTCCAGGTACCCTGAAGAAGCCCTCCCCTCCTCCCATACAACTTTGCCCTCTCCAGCCTGGAGCAGGTGGACATCAAGTGCAGCAGGAGACTGTGAGGTCAGACAACAAGCAGGACTTCCCGGCAGGACCGCTCGCTTAGTCAAAGCTGCTGTTCAGTAGCAGGCGCTGCCTTGGGTCGGCGAGGTTTCTGGAGTTGCAAACGGCGGAGCTGAAGATCTAGGCCAAAGGTGGGAAATGGAAGAGATTCAGTGTGGCTGGTGAGGGTGCGGGGAGACGGGGCCCTTTTCCTGAGGGCCGAGGTGAGAGGGGCTGCGTGTAGCAGGGTGGGACCTAGGAAGTGAAGACGAAGGGTGGGAACAAGAGACACCGGGAGGGAAGAGTTGCCAGGAGCTGGTGGCTGACTGCATGTGTCGGGGGAGGTGGCGCAGGGCTGGGGTGGGGGGGGGGTCCCTTGCTCAAGTCAGGGAGCTGAAAAGGAACAAGATGAGTGGGAGGAGCTGGGGCTTCTGGGCAGATGGAGGAGGCCGGGGCTGGGGAGGGGAGGCCCAGGCTGAGAGGGGACGGGGATGGTCCAGCGGGGTGAGATAACTGAGGACTTGGGAGTAGCCAGCATCATCTGGCGAGAACCGCCCGGCAGAACAGACTTTTCTCAGAGGAGGCTGAGGCAGCACAG
>NW_006441061.1:474767-484212 GCF_000325575.1 Pteropus alecto
TGAGCCAGCCCCCTCCTCTAACTCCTCTAAAAGGTGGAGCAGCCTGGGAGGGCCTGGGCTGGAGGAGGAGGCGGGGGAGGAGGGAGGGAGGGCTGGGCCTCTGTCCACGGCATTAGTGCTGGTTGGAGGGAGAGGGGGTGCGGAACCAGCCCGGCCGCCTATTCCCATAGCCGCGGAGCAGAGCGTGCTGCCATGGCGCGGGCCGGGCCTGGGACCCAGGACTCTAGGGTCCCAGCCCCTTTCCTCTTGCTCCTGCTGCTGCTCTGGGCCTCTGCCCTCTCCCTCCTGGCCGGTGAGTTGGGGCACAAGCCTTGGGGCAGCCTGTGGCCTACGGTCTGTCTCCCAAAGTAGACACCCCAGGCCCTGGGGCTGTCCCCATGGGTGCTGGCCCTATGAGTGCTGGCCCTACCTGGGGGCTGGGGCACAGGCCTGAGTTGTGGGGTGCGGAGGAGTGTGCTGCTGTGGGCCCCTGGAACTCGTGTGGTGGCCGGTGGGTCTGGAACTCGGGGCCTTTGTGAGGGGACTTGTGGGTGTGCTGTGATCTGGGTTACGGGGTAGGCTGAGTGTCTTGGGAGGGGTTTGGGGGCAGTGGAGTTCTGGGTTGTGAGTTCTGTCGTGAGTCGTGTGCTGGGTTGTGGGGTGCAGGTGGCAGTGTAATAAAGTTGTGAGCTAGGACGAGCTGTACCGCGTGAGCCTGCGTTGTGTCTGAGGCTTTCTGGGTGCGGTGGGCTGTGTCCTGGCTTCGGTCGTGGCGTGTAAGTCATCAGGTGGATTGAACGGTGTTCTGGGGGCGCGGGGTGGGGGCAGCAGACGCCAGCCTAGAGGACTGGGTTGGAGAAGGGGGAGGAGACCCAGGGAGCCAGTGTCTGCCTGCATCCCCTTCATTCACGCCTTAGCTCTGCCTGCACTGGGCGGGGGGCTGAGGCTGCAGGTGCTCTGGGGTCCTGGGGGTGGCTAGGCCCTTGGGAACACGGTGTTCACTGCTGCCCCCTCCCCCGCATCCCCAGACCAAGGTGAAAGGGCTTCCCGAAGCCAGACCCCATTCGCCAAGCAGGTTTTGCTTTTGTACAAGTGGATTCACGTGTACTTGGGCCTGGACTCCTTCCTGGGGGGTCTAGGAGACGCTTTGTCTTGGTCACTATAGCTACGGGGCCAGGCCTGGGAAGTTCCCCGCCCCCGCCATCACTGCTGGAGGAGGGAACCAAGCAGGCGTGTGGCCTGGGCTCTGCTGAGGCTGCGGGAGCCCCCCGCCTACCTCCTCAGGCTCCCAGGGGATGGGGTCAAGCTCTCCCAGGCCCCTACCTGGGGCTTTCCTGCTTCCTCCCACCTCTCCTGGGGCCCGGTTCACAAAGCCTCTGTCTCCTCTTTTCCACATGGCCCTTGGGGAAGATGAGGACCTCATTTTGCAGTGGAGGAAACCAAAGCTCAGGGAGGAATGGGGCTTATAGATGGGCCCCCAAGCAAAGCTGGGGCTCGTGAGAGGAGCTGGGGCCTGCTCTCTGCACCGAGGGGCACGAACTCCAGGTCTGTGGACTGGGTGTCCGTCCCCTGCCCTACAGCGCACACAAACATACATGCATGTGCACAAACAAACGCCCACCCGCACCTGCACACACATACACACGTGCATACACACAAATCACACCTGTGCATACATACACACAACGCACACATACACACCAACTCTGCACACTGGTGTGGCATGCACAAGGGCACACATCACCACATGAGCAGGTATCCGCAGGCACATGTAGACCCACCACATGTGCACTTACACATACACCCCTAGGTGCACCTGCACCCACTAACACGCATGTGTCAGGTGGCTATTCACACTCAAATGGAAATTCATATGAACCTTGAGGCAGAGCGAACACAAAGTAGATTGATGCTATGGAAGAGAATGGACTCTGATATACACATTCACCCCCATACAACCCTGCTGTGGTTCTCGGGGCCAACCTTTCCCCTATGACTGCCATATAGGGAGCCCCCTCCATGGGGGTCCCTCAAATCTGGGGTGGGGGCACTGCAGCCATGAGCATTTCTGGATGCCCGTACCCCAGGCCGGACTGCCAGGAGGAGAGGGGCCAGGGATTGTGTTACGTGA
This sequence comes from Pteropus alecto, assembly GCF_000325575.1. NCBI lineage: Eukaryota > Metazoa > Chordata > Mammalia > Chiroptera > Pteropodidae > Pteropus > Pteropus alecto. Next base: position 476,878 of record NW_006441061.1, read on the forward strand.
AAAGCGATTTCCATCCCATAGGGGTGGGGGTTCTGGAGGCCCTGGGCCCCTGGCTCTGCTGTCCACCCCGACCAGGCCCTGAGCTGGGCCCCTCCATCCTGAACGTTCCCTGCCACAAAGGCTCTGCTGGTTGCTAGGAGAGGACCAAGCATCTTGAAGTACAATGGGGCACGTTGGGCTCTCATACCCCTCCCTGCTCCCAGAATACCCAGGGAGCCTGGCTGACAAAGGGGCAGCAGTCCAGTGCCCAAGTCTGGCCCCTCCTCCAACCAGAGCTGGGTGGGAGCCTGCAAGACAGAGGCAGGGAGCGGACAGCCACACACACGCGACCCAACATCAGGATTTGTTGGATAGGCAGTGTTTGCCCCAAGTAAAGATTTGTTGATGGATGAATAAGTGATACCATCAGCCGCCATGCGGCAGGCACTGTGCTGTTGGACTAACACGATCGAATTTAATTCTCCTCTGAGGCTGGCTCTGATATCTCTAGTTTACAGAGGAGGAAAATGAGGCCTAGAGAGGGTCAGTAACTCGCCTAGAGTCACAGAGCTAGTAGGTGGCAGGGTTAGGATGTCGCAGTGGCCTATGGTACTGGCCTAATAGTCACACTTCTTCTCTCTGCCTCTGCCTAAAGGGGACAAACCAGCTAACCCTGAGGGCCGTTACAAGAACTCAATGGGGAAATGCAGTGGTGGGAAATCCTGTCTCAAATTTTAGACAGAGCTAGAAGCCCACTAATAGTTAAAAATGAAATAGTTAAAAGTGGCCTGTTTGCGTGGCAGGCGGAGCCCCACCCACCCCCTTCTACCCTCACCCTGGGAGGGGCCTCCTTGGTCCCAGAGTCGGTTTGAAAACACAGGGATGTATCAGTGCCAGGCGCAGGGCCGGCGGTGCATCCTGGACGGCTACTGTAGTGATTACTGTTATCGAAGTTATGCCTTTCGACCTCATGGGGTAAACATTTGTAAGGATTTCAAACTTTCCTGCCTTGTTAGAGCAGTTGAGCCCTTGCTGATGGCTCTGAGGCAGCGCTATAAACGCTGTCGTGTTGTCCGGCGCTACTCAGCCCTACCTTTGGGGTGGGGGATGGGGGGAGGGCAGTTCCGGCCTATTTTAGGTGAACAGTGTTTTCCCCTTATTCATAGCCCCCACATCTTCCGAGATCTTGGGCTGCTTCTTAGAAATATTCTCTTTTGCCTTAAGACAAGAAGCTTCTCAAAATCCACCCTCAGTGAACACTTCCCATTGGTCGTTGGCAGTTAGCACTCGGCCCGTTACAAGTGCTTGCAAGTAGGAGTTACTAAGCCCCGAGCGAGGCCCGAGGCCCCGTGGGATCGCCGACAGCTTCTGGATAGACGGGAAAGATTGCGCGCTCTGCCTAGGCGGACCCTGGAACCTCTGTTCTTCTTGGGCAAGCCCAAGCCCTTAGAGACTCTTTCCAGTGCTTGGGTGAGGCTGGGCTGGAACGCACTGCAATGACAGTACGTGGGTGGCGATTCGGAGTTGGCAGAGTGGGAATTTCACAGGCACTGGGAGGTGTGGACCCGCGTTCGTTCTTTCTTTTTTTTTGCGGGATGCCCCTGGGCAAGTTTATGGCCCGAGTTAGAAACACAGTTTTCTTAACGGCATCCACCTCTTCCAGTCTGAATCAATATAATAATGTAATAACGTTTGCAAGGTGTGTAGGACGGCCCGGAGCACACGGCACGCGCCCAGTAACGGCCGCTGTTACTGTAGCCGGTCCTTCTGGGAGAGATTTCCCTTCCCCGGGGTTCCGGGCCTTCCTAGGGCGTCAGGTCGGAGGGGAGGGGCGGATGTCAGTTAATCCCTCCCCTGCCAGGTCTTCCCGGGCAGCCGGAGAGGTCAGGAGGGATTTGTAAAGATAAGCACAGGCCCCTCATCACCCTGGCAACAGGCCACGCCCCTCCAGCCTGGCCCAGGAAACAACCCCTCCTCTGCCGGCCACCCTCACCTCTCCACTCAGCCCTGGGCTGCCCTGGCCTCCTGGGCTTGCTCCTGGGAGAGAGAACCCAAGGTTAGCAGTTCTCAAGCCTCAACGTGCAAAGGAGTCCCTGGGGAGCATGTCGCAATGCAGATTCTCTGGCCCCAGGCCCAGCGGTTCTGAATCTCTAGGTCTGGCCTGGGGCCCAGGAATGGGTATTCTTAATACAGGCCCCTGGGTGTCTCTGCAGCAGAGGCCAAGGTCTGAATTCCAGCCCTCAGAAGCTGTGGGGCTGTGCTTCATCTCCGAGCCTCTCTTTCCTCAACCGTGAAACAGGCATAATGGTAGTATCCACCTCCTCAGGCGAATATGAAGATTAACTGAGATTGCATAGGAGAGCTGACTGTCCCTCACATGTGGGCTTCTGGTGCTGTTGCATGCCTCCTGGGACAGGCAGCTCCCTCCTTCTACCCCTGGCTCTGACTGGAGGAACTCTTCCTCCTGGGGGGCTACACTCTGTCTCCTGGGCTCCATCATTTGGGGTTGAGGCCCACCTGCTCCGAAGGCAATGAAGTACCTTCCCTGCTCCCCCCAGGCACTGTCTCCTCAGCCTACTGCCATCCACTCTGAAATGGAGGGCTCTGACTGGGAGCAAAGCTCCAGACTGGGGCGGGGCACCTTGGGCACTACGGCAATGAAGTACCTGCCTTCCGCTCTGAAATGGAGGGCTCTGACTGAGGCAAAGCTCCAGACTGGGGCGGGGCACCTTGGGCACACAGATGAGGGTTGGCACAGGACCCAGCAGCCAGGGCTATGGGAGCTATGATTACCACGTTCCTCCTCGTAAGCCAGGCTAGGTGGAGGGACTCTGATCATAATGGCCAGAGTCCTCACTGAGGGTCCACTGGGTGCCAGGGCTTCACTCACGTTACCTCGGTGGCTCCTTACGACACCCTATGAGGTGGGCACCATTTATACCCCAGTTACAAATTGGGTGTATGTGATGCCCAAACCTGTGTCCTTGTTCAAGGAAGCTAGGTCCACTCCCATCCCCATCAGACCATCTTCCCACCCCGGTCAGAGCATCTAGCCCTGGGGGACCCAGCTCTAAGCTGATCAGCCACAGAGGCTTGGAGTGGGAAAAAGAAGATGGGCCATCATAAGCCCCTCAGAGAGGCCCAGATGCTCCCTGCCCTATGACCAGTGGTGGGGGAGGGGCTGGGGAGAAATGTGCTGAGCTAGGGAGGGGAATGCTGGAGAGAGAAGGTCTGTAGACCCCAGAGCCCTAGAAGGTCATCTTGGCCTGATGGTGTTTCAGTCTCATGCCTGACCCTGGGTGGGCGCTAGGGGCCCTGTCAGGGAGTGAGTGAGCCTGCGTTGAGCTGTACCAGGTGCTCAACGTGCTCCGGGGTGGGGCTAACATTCTAGTTCTCCCCTGGGTCCACTGGTCAGTATCTCCATCTCCCTGTCCCCTATCCTGCTCGGCCCTGGCTGGGAAGCGTGGGGGTCGGCCAGTGGATAGCCCTGCTTGGTGGAATGTGGATGACGCCTGAAAGGCTGCAGAGCCTTATCTGGGGGTCTTCACTAGGAGGGGGGAGGGGAGATGCAGGGCCTGGTTAGTGTCTGGATGACAACCTGAGGGGAAGGGGGCACCTCTCAGAGCCCCAGGCGGAGGGTGCCTCCTGCTTGTGGGGGGCTTCCTATCCCCCATCACTTACTGAGTTCCTACAAGAGGGCACTTGACAACACTACCTGAGTGAGGCTTTGAATCCTAACACATCCTAAGAGGTGAGGACTATTAGCATCCCCTTTTCAGACTGGGAAATGGAGCTCAGCAGAAATGATCTTCCCAAGGCCTCAGGGCTAGTGACTGAGCTGGGGATCCGAGCCAAGGGCTGTTTTACTCTAAAGCCCCGAGTTCTTACCCCAGCATTACACAGACAGGCTGGAGGGAGGGAGGGAGGCTGGCTCTCTACGTAGCTTGGCTTCCAGATCAGGAGGTGACCCTCTAACAGAGGGATCTCAGCTCCGTGCAGGCAGCACAGTGGCCAGAGCCAGGTGTCTGGTCAGCAGGTCTCAGTACCTGCCCTGTACCCTGTGACCTTGGCCAGGCCGGCTGCTCAGGCATTTGCTGATGGGGGCACAGTGAGGGCCAGGGATTCTGTGAGAAGTTCCCAGGCCAGCCAGGCAGAGCAGGGAGGAGGGGCTGGGGGTGGGGTGGGGTAAGAAGGACCTTTGAAGTCCTCCATCTCTGATTTCATGCATGAATGGAGTTACCAGACCCCCAGCAGGAGCGGAGGAGGGGGAAGGGGGAGGAGCCTCCATCCTGGGCCTTATGGGAAGGAGCAGGCCGCAGGGTAGAGCCGAAAGACAGTCCCAGCACTAACTTGCTGTGTGGCCTCGGGCAAGTCCTCGCTTTCTGTCCTGAGCCTGAGATCTACCCTCTTGTAAAATGAGCATGACAGAAGCTGCCCAAAGTGGCACTGCAGGGGTGCTACGAGACGTGTAGAGCTCACAGGGTGTCTGCTCAATAATCCTGGGCCAGAGCCAGGCACCCCGGGTCCTATTTCTCTGCGTGGTGGAGTCCTGAAACCGGTCCTCGTTCCGGGTGCGGACGTGTGCAGCCTGTTGGGACCTGGCTGGTAGAGCCCCCGGCCTTCCCCTGCTCCCCCTGAGTTGGACAGACTCCTGCTGCTTTCTGACTCCAGGGTCTGGGATGGGTGAGTGTGGGGAGGGGAGTGTCTCTGTGTCCCCCGTCTACCCTGCCCAGCCAGTCGCCTCTCTCTACAGGAACCGTGCCTGTGGAGACTTCGAGTGCCTGTGCCTCAGACCCATGCGCTCCAGGGACCAAATGCCAGGCCACGGAGAGCGGCGGCTATACCTGTGGGCCCATGGAGCCCCATGGCTGTGCCACCCAGCCCTGCCACCATGGTGCTCTGTGTGTGCCCCAGGGTCCAGGGCCCAGTGACTTCCGCTGCTATTGTGTGCCCGGGTTCCAAGGCCCGCACTGTGAGCTGGACATCGACGAGTGTGCGTCCCGGCCCTGCCACCACGGGGCCACCTGCCGCAACCTGGCCGATCACTACGAGTGCCACTGCCCCCTTGGCTATGCAGGTAATGGCCCCCGGCTATCCCTGGAGGAGGTCTGTAATGTGGGTCCCATCGGTGCCTCAGTGTGAAATCATGAATTCGGCTTTGACTTTAGTGTAGACACGCCCCACTTCCCCTGGACATCCTGGCACCTCTAGGGCACAGCCACTCTGGGTCTTGTCACAGACTTGACGCTACCTGGCAGCTCTGGATGAGGCTATGAACATGGAAGCGCTGGCGTGGTGCCTGGGACATAACAGACACCGGACAAATGTTAGTTCAGTCCCTCCTAGAGTTCCGTTTGGTACCAGGGGTCGAGACAGATATGCAGATATGCTCCATCTGGCTTTCACGAAGACATATCTAGACAGTATTTCTAGCATCTACTCAACTCCAGACTTGTGTCAGGCTGTACTGTAGACACTGTTGGTTCATCTGATGGTTCTAGAGTATGAACACCCCTGGTTCCGGTTGTAATGTGGGTCCCCTCCCCTCTGTGTAGCCCTCAAAGCTCCAGCACAGAGACCCTGGTGGCCTTGTTCAAACTGTAATGTAACTGTACCCTCAGGGGCCCAGTGGGAAGTGGGGGGCAGTGCAGGCACTGAGGACATGCTAGTTCCCTCCAGAGTATGGCCCTGTCTCTGTCCTACCCATGCTCCAAGGTGAGGGCATTGGGGCGACTGCCTGGACGCTGCAAGGAACAGGCAGCTGGGGAGAGGTCTGGGAGGAGGCTGGGTCCAGGGCAGTTGGGAGCCTGTGGTGAGATACTCTGGGTTCTACTTCAACCCTGAATCCAGACAACTGTCTGAGGACAAAGCATAGTCTGAGGTCACTCCTAGCAAAGCATACAGACTGGGGTGGAGGCCTGGGTCTTAGGGGTGGGAACTTACAGTGACGAGATGGATCTCGGCACACAGATGAAAACGAACTCTGGAAACGGGTTATGTGTGTCTTTCTCACCATTTGAGAGTCTTGGTGTCTGGACGTGTTCGTTGTGTATGTGTGAGTGAGGCCACGTAAAGCGCCTATGCATCTGCCAGTATCTGTGGGTGTCTGGGCTCACTGAACGCATCTGTGCTAAACATATGTGTGTGAGTGCCAGCAGGTGTGTGTGCACCCGGATGTATGGTGCTCCGACGCTTTGGGTAACGCTTTCTGGGTGAGCTGTGGATGTGAGTGGGGGCAGCGGCTGCCGTGACTCATTTCTCTCCTCCTTCTTTCTGTTCCCAGCCAGGCGGGGGAGGCCGGGATTCCAGGCAGCCTGGGCCTGGCTCCCCCTGGCACAGAGGGTGGGAGTGGGGCTGGGGAGGGAGGAGTGACCTGTCCCAGGAAGGAGGGGCCATGTTTCGTGCTCACTGAGCCGGGAAGGGGGTAAGGTTCCAGCTGGAGCCGGCTGGGCCCCTGGCCCCCAATGACCAACCCCACTTAGGGGGCAAGGGAAGGGCCACTGGAGTCTACAGTGACATATTGGCTCCAGGACAAAGTCAGCAATACATTTCCACACCGAGATTCTCACCTCCCCTCATCTCCACGGTCCCTACCACCAAGGGCCACCTAACCATCTGGGTGTTGCCCAGGACTGACGGGGTTCCTAGGACTTGGATTTTCAGTTTTAAAAGGAAGACGAGGCAGGGAAAACCTGAAAGAGTTGCTTACCCTATTCCAGCGTCCCCTGCCAGGGTATGTCCCTCTCTGGGCTCTGTCCTTACACCTTCTTCAAAGCCAGCAGTGAGTCTCCTAAAATGCAGACAGCACCGTGTACTCAGCTGCTTTCAACTTTTTAGTTTAAACACGTTGTTACCCGGCCCCCAAGGCCCCACGCCCCACATCCCCGCCTCACCTCCTCCACTCCCCTTAGCTCCCCAGCTCCCTGTGCCATGCCCCAAGGGCATCTGGCTCGCCCAGCCAGGTCTTGACCAACCCTCTGGAATCCAACAGCTCCCATAGTCCCCTATCCCATTCTAGTGAATGCCCCCTTGCCCTTCAAAAGGCCCTTCTTCCAAGAAGCCTTCCCTGAGCCAAGATCCTGGCTCTTGCTTTCATGGAATCCAGGACTTCCTCATCATTGAGCTTATCAAAATTAAACATAAGTCCTCATTTAAGTGTCATTGACCTAATGCCCGTCTCCCGGACCAGATGGCTGTGAGCTCAAGGAGGCAAGGACGTCTGTCTTCTTTCTAGTCCATTACCATTGCTGGTGTGAGAAACACCTGCCCTGGATGAATGGGCATACTGGTTCTCCGTGGATCCTCACCTTCCACTTTCTGTAACTGGAGCAGGTTTGAATCGGCCTGGCTGGGCCT
>NW_006441061.1:484224-486371 GCF_000325575.1 Pteropus alecto
CGGCCCTGTCCAGGAGTGACCTGCGAGGCGGAGGTGGATGAGTGTGCTTCAGCGCCCTGCCTGCACGGGGGCTCGTGCCTGGACGGCGTGGGCTCCTACCGCTGTGTGTGCGCGCCAGGCTACGGCGGTGCCAGCTGCCAGCTGGACCTGGACGAATGCCAGAGTCAGCCGTGCGCTCACGGGGGCGAGTGCCACGACCTGGTCAACGGGTGAGCAGGCAGCCCGTTGCCCGAAGGCCCTCGGGGAGGCTGCTGGGGGGTTCGGCGATGAGGTGGAGGCAGCGGGGTGCGGCACCTGAGCGCGCCTCGTTCCAGGTTTCGGTGCGACTGCGCAGACACGGGCTACGAGGGCGCACGCTGCGAGCAGGAGGTGCTGGAGTGCGCGTCGGCGCCCTGCGCGCACAACGCGTCTTGCCTCGAGGGCCTCGGGAGCTTCCGCTGCCTCTGCTGGCCAGGTGCGTGCGCGCGCGCGCGTGCGCAGGCTGGCGGGGTGGGCGCGGCCCTCCGTGGACCAAACAGAGTGTGACTGCAACTTCTCTGAGCGTGTTTCCTGGTCTACAAAATAGGCTAATCGTCGTACCTGCCACCAGGGTTGTTGAGAGGAGAGTCTAGGGGTAATGCTCATGAAGTCTTGGCACACGGCTTGGCACGTTCAAAGTGGTCGCTCATACTAATAATAATACCGAGATGATGCTGAGCTGGTGAAGGCTGCCGTGGTCATTTCGATTCCTCTCCCTGTGCCCTCCCTCAGGATGTGTGTGACCCTATTCTGAGCTGTTGTCCCGGCCTGGCCCTGGGCTTGCCCCATGACCCTGTGTGACCTGATGCTCACGTGTGTGTGCCCCCAGGCTACAGCGGCGAGCAGTGCGAGGTGGACGAGGACGAGTGTGCGGGAGGCCCCTGCCAGCACGGGGGCCAGTGCCTGCAGCGCTCCGACCCCACCCTCTACGGGGGCGACGAGGCCCCCTTCCCGGGCACCTTCAGCTTCCGCCATGCTGCTGGCTTCCTGTGCCGCTGCCCTCCTGGCTTTGAGGGTGAGCTTCCTACTCCCTTCCAGGGCAGCAGGTCCGCCAGTGTCCAAATGCACCGGGGGGGATGCTGGGCTGGGTTCAAGCGCCTCTCTTTGGGCCTCTCAGCCTCCCTAGCTGTAAAATGGGCCCTTCCAGGTCCAGTCTGGCTCTGAGGGCACAGGTGGGAACCACAGCTGGGCCTCTTGCAGGAGCAGACTGCAGCATGGACGTCGACGAGTGTGCCTCAGGGCCCTGCCTCAGTGGGGGCCGCTGCCAGGACCTGCCCAATGGCTTTCAGTGTCACTGTCCAAATGGCTACACAGGTGCTTGGGGGTGGGGTGGGCACTGGGTCAGGACAAGGTCAGAGTGGGTGGGCCTGGGGTGAGAAGTTTCCTCTGGCTGATGTGTGGAGGCTGGATCGATGGGGGATGAGGAAATTCGGGAGGAGGTGGGTACAATGCAGGTGACAGCTAAGAGGGACTGAGCTGGGGTCTGGGCTTTGGAGATGGGAGCTAATCAGTTCGAGAAATATTTAGGAGGGACACTCTGCAGGTCCTGAGGGTTATCCGGGTGAGTGGGAAGTGTCAGGGATGCCAGCTGAGTTTGTCCCGGGTGATGCTGGGTGGAGGACAATGAGTTCAGTGTTCTCCACACTGCGTCCAAGTGTGTAGAGCACCTTCAGAGAAGAGCCTGGATGGGGGCGGGTGGATTGGGGTCGGGCCCAGGAGAGGGGCCTGGGCTGGAGTCAGAGACTGGGAGCCCGGGCCGCAGGTAGCTGAGGTTGTCCAGGAGGGTGTGTGGAGTGATGGGCAAACAGAGACCTAGACACCTGACATCAGACGGCTGGGCGGAGGCTGAGGGGCCTGCAGGGAGGGCAGAGGCAGTTTGGCCAGGGGCATTATGGATAGCTGGGGCCAGTGGCTGGGGGAAGGGTGAGCTTGAACTTTGGGGAACTAGGGCCCGTTGGGCAGGAGTTGGGGGTGCAGAAAACCTCTCCCTGCCTCGTGCACAGCAGATGCACAGACACACAGACAGCCTCCCACACGGCCGCGGGTGAACCCGAGGAACTTCTCACACTCTCGCTGAGTGTCCCCACCCCCTCTGGAATGCCTGTGACACTTCCCCCTCACTGCCCGCA
>NW_006441061.1:486453-491081 GCF_000325575.1 Pteropus alecto
GCTGTCCGCATTCTGGCTCAGGCCCACTGCCCCCGCTCCCCGGCGGGGTTCCTGGGCGCAGGCTCTCCCTTCCAGGGGAAGGAGGTAGTGATCATCGCTGTCACTTCCACCCTCACCCACCCAAAGACATCAAGGCTCAGCGTCTCCACCCTCTGGTGGCCGACAGCGCTGGGGGCCCTGAAAGTCCATCTTCAGCTCCCTATTTCACTACCCCGTCACCGCAGCCCCCTGAGGTAGAGGTTTAAATTCCCATCTTACAGATGAGGCACTGGAGGCTTTAGAGAGGGGGTATCATTCCCTCAGGTTCCCTAGTGTCGGCAGGAGCTGAGCCCAGCTGATGGCTAACAGGGAGTTCAGATCTCTGAGGTCAGGGATCGGGAGGGAGAACCCCGGCTGTGGGGCTGGGCTCCTTGCCACCGTCCACCCCTGTCCTCCCTTTGGGTCGTGCTGGGCATGGGGGAGGCCAGTGCCTGGCATCTGAGCTGGCTCTGAAAGAGGCAGCCAGGCAAGAAGCTCTGCTTCCCAGCCCTGGGCTGGGCCTCCACTCTCGGCCTGTCTGGGGGAATGCAATGGGGCTGTGTGCTCTGCGGACCTTCCTGTGGGGCCTGTGGCTCCTGGCAGGTACGGGGCACAGTGGCCTGGGCAGGGGCAGGTGGAGCTAGCTCTCCTCAGAAGGAGACTCTGCTGTTTGTGGGCTGGCTGGGGCCAGCATTTAAATCTTGATGGCTTCTTTGGGCCTCGGTTCCTCCAGCTGGGTATACGGGGGCAAAGCTGGCCTTGGTGGTTTTGCAGAGGCTCTGGCCAAGCTGGGGTTGGGCCATGGCCTCTTGACCCAAGCTGGGGCCAGAGCACCTGCGGTGGGAACCTCCGAAGGGGAGGGTGAGGTGGCCCCTTCACAGCCTGTGTGGGTGCTTTAGGGCAGAGGGACGGGGGGATTAGAGCCTGGGGGCTACTCAGAGTGCCACAGATGCACACTTCCACTTCCACTCACCCCTCCATATCGTCGCTGTCCACAAAAGCCATGCCAGGCCCTTTGATGGGTACCAGTGACATACTCAGACTCCTTGAGAGCTCAGCTGAGCGAACAAATACTTTCAATACACAGTTCTGGCTTGGAGGAACAGGCATTCAAGGTTTGTAGGGTGCAGGGTTGAGACCCGAGTGCCTGGCAGGGCCCAGCCTTGGAGGGATCTTGAATGCCAGGGTGAGCGATTGAACCTTAACCAGCATAGAAACCTGACTAGGTGATCCTTTAGGAATAGATCTCTGGTTGCTTGTGGGGGGTTCTGAAGTCAGGCAAACTGGGGGATGCTAGACTGAGGCCCAAAGAGCTGGCGAGGCAGGAGGGTGGGGCAGGAGAAAAGGCGATTGGAGAGGATTTAGGGAGTAGCATCCACAGCATGGAGACTCACCAGACACGGCAGAGAAAGGGGCATCTTGGATTCCAGCCTCTGGGAGCCTCAGGGGACCATGAGAAAGCCTTTGTGAATTGGGAATTGGTTTGGTTGGCAAGTACTAAGTTCCTGGTCCCAGGAGGCATGTGAGTTGAGACTGCGGTTCCGGCCTTGGGTGCTGAGCCTTGACCTGGTCTCTCCCAAAGGCCTGACATGTCAGGAAGACGTGGACGAATGCCTGTCGGAGCCCTGCCTCCACGGTGGGACCTGCGACGACACCGTGGCGGGCTACATCTGCCGGTGCCCGGAGGCCTGGGGTGGGCATGACTGTTCTGTGCAGCTCACCGGTTGCCAGGGCCACACTTGCCCACTGGCGGCCGCCTGCATCCCCACCTTCGAGTCTGGGGTTCACAGTTACATCTGCCGCTGCCCACCTGGCACCCATGGATCTTTTTGTGGCCAGAACACCACCTTCTCCGTGGTGGCTGGGAACCCTGTGCGGGCGTCAGTGCCAGCTGGTGGCCCCCTGGGTCTCGCACTGAGATTTCGCACCACGCTCCCTGCTGGTGTCTTGGCTACTCGCACTGACACCCAAGGCGGCTTGGAGCTGGTGTTGGTGGGGGCCACGCTTCAGGCCACACTCTGGAGCCCCGGCAACACTGTGCTTGTCCTGAGGCTGCCAGACTTGGCCCTCAACGATGGGCACTGGCACCGAGCGGAGGTGACGCTCCGCCTAGGGGTCTTGGAGCTGCGGCTCTGGCATGAGGGCTGCCCTGCCTGGTCCTGCGTGGCCTCCAGTCCTGTGGCCCCGGCTCCTACAGCTTCCACGGCCCCGACACCTGCCGGGTCCTGCTCCGTCCAGCTGGGTGGCGTGGCTTTTGCGGGCTGCCTCCAGGACGTGCACGTGGATGGACACCTCTTGCTGCCTGAGGATCTTGGGGAGAATGTCCTCCTGGGCTGTGAGCGCCACGAGCAATGTCATCCTCCGCCCTGTGCCCACAGAGGGGCCTGCGTAGACCTGTGGACTCACTTCCATTGTGACTGCCTCCGGCCCTACAGTGGTCCCACGTGTGCTTATGGTGAGGAGCGAGCCAGGTGGGCCCCAGGGCAGAGGCCGTGTCTTCCCCCCAGCCCCAGGCCTCACGCTTGGCACCCTCTCTCCCTGCAGAGGTTCCTGCTGCCACCTTCGGCTTGGGGGGCGCCCTGAGCTCTGCCTCCTTCTTGCTCCAGCAGCTGCCAGGCCCCAACCTCACCTTGTCCTTCCTCCTCCGCACGCGGGAACCTGCTGGCCTGTTGCTCCAACTTGCCAATGACTCAGCAGCTGGCCTGACGGTGTTCCTGAGAGAGGGCCAGATCTGGGCCGAGGTCCTGGGCAGTCCTGATCTGGTGCTTCCCGGGCGCCTGGATGACGGGCTACGCCACCTGGTGACACTCAGCTTTGAGCCTGACCAGCTGCAGGGCGTGGGGCAGCAGGTGCACGTGGGCGGGAGGCTCCTCCCTGCTGATGCACAGCCCTGGGGTGGGCCTTTCCGAGGCTGCCTCCAGGACCTGCGACTCAATGGCCTCCACCTCCCCTTCTTTCCACTGCCGCTGGAGAACTCGAGCCAGCCCAGCGAGCTGAGCGGCAGGCAGTCCTGGAACCTCACCATGGGCTGCGTCTCTGAGGACGTGTGCAGTGTGAGTGCTCTTGTAAACGGGCGGGTCCCTTCTGGTCCCTGCATCTCCAGCGTTAGCATGTCTCTGTACTGGTGAGGAAAGTGCCCTGGCCAAAGTCCCACTGTTAGAGAGTGACGGTGCATCTCTGGCCCAGCTGCTCTTGCCCTCTGGTGGGTCCCCATACTTCCTCTCAGTCCTGGTCTGGGAGACACCCTGACCCAGGCAAGGGCTGTCTGAGCCTTTATGCAGGTACTGTTTGGGGGACAGGGACCCCCTTTGCTCACAAACAAAGCACCAGCCCTGGAACTGGATAGCCTGGGTGTGAACTCTGGCTCCTCTATTTACTGGCCGGGCGACTCAGCCAAGTGACTGCTCCTCTTTGGGCCTCAGTTTCCTCATTTGTAAAATGGAGATGATAGTGACTTCCTCTTCAGTTGTTTGTGAGGGGGTAATGTGTCTGTAGCAGGCGCTCCATGACGAACCGCCGGTGTGACGGTTCCGGTGGGTGATGCTACCAGGCCTGAGCCAGTCCCTGTCCTGATTCTCCTGCAGCCTGACCCCTGTCTCAATGGTGGGACTTGCCTCGTCACTTGGAACGACTTCCATTGCACCTGCCCTACCAACTTCACGGGGCCCACGTGTTCCCAGCAGCTGTGGTGTCCTGGCCAGCCCTGCCTCCCACCCGCCACCTGCGAGGAGGTCCCCGATGGCTTTGTCTGTGAGTGTGTGCCCTGGACAGCCCATGTGCTGGGTGCTGGACACCCAGGCTGGGTTAGATCCCACCCCTACCCTCAAGGCTCCTAGTAGACCAGGATGCCACCAGTCCCGTCCCACTGTGGTTGGGCCACTGCATGAGGGACAGGCTTTCTGGAGAAAGAAAGGTTTTGCTGTTTTCAGGGGTAAATAAGACTCTGACCCAGCTCAGGGAGGACAATTCAGGGAAGGGCAATAGCATGTGCAAAGGCCCTGAGGTTTATAAGAACAACTGAAACAAGTGCAGGCATTTGGGGCGGAGAGGTTGCCTTAAATGCTAGGCCAGGTAGCTCAGGACTTTTTCCCAAGGGCAGGAGGGAGGGTTTTAAGCTGGAGGACATGATTTGCATTTTAAAGAGCTGACTGCATTTCATTAAAATGCATGATCAACCTCTTAAAAATCTGCATTTAAAAAAGATGACTTAGTGCAGTGAAGAGTAAGCCTCGGTGGTGGCACAAGGCCACTTCACCAAGGAGGGAAGAGGGCGGATTTTTTGAAGGGTCACTATTACCCGCTCTGTGCCCTGGAGGGTAGGGTGGGCACGGTCTAGCGGTAGGGAGTCATGACGGGGCAGGAAGCCACGGTGGTGGGGCCCGTGGGGGCGGCAGGTGGTGTCCCCCCGCGCTGGGGCTGGGGTGGAGTGAGTGCTGGTGGGCCAGCATCACTGACGCGCCCTCTCTCCGCAGGTATGGCCGAAGCCACGTTCCGAGAGGGCCCCCCAGTCGCATTCAGCGGGCATAACGCGTCATCGGGGCCCGCACTCAGCGGCCTCTCCCTCGCCTTCCGCACGCGCGACTCCGAGGCAGGGCTGCTGCGCGCTGCCG
>NW_006441061.1:491757-494823 GCF_000325575.1 Pteropus alecto
GGGGGGTGTGGGCGCGAGAGGAAGGAGGGGAGGGGAAAGGGGAGGGGAGGACCACCCCCTCGGGCAGCGGGTGGAGCAGAGAATCCCAGAGCAGGGCATCTGGTTGCAGATGCGCTGGATCTGTAGGCCGCCGCCTCTCTTCTCTGAGCCTCCGTGCCCTCATCTGTGAAACGGGAACCACTGTCCCCTAGACTTGCCAGATAGAATACAGGACACCCAGATAAATGGGAATTTCAGATAAACAGGGTTCCTGTCTGGGGGTGGAGGGTGGGGAACCCAGAGCTGGTCTTAGGAGAAAATCCTGACTGAGGCTTGCCTGCCCAGCCTCCCACCGTTGATGTTCACCCCCATTGGTGCCATGGGTCCGGGGCAGAGTGAGATGGGCCCCTATTCAGTCTTTGATGCCCACTCCCTTTGGAGCCAAGATTATGGAGGGCTGTCCCGCCTTCCCCGTCTGCCCTGCAAGGAACATCAGGCCCAAGTTTTATGCTCAGGAGCATGCTTTTGTTCCGAGAGTCCTATTCTGTCAGCTTCCCGAAGGCCTCAGTGGTGGGAACGAGGCCCAGCCTGGGTCTGGAGGCCGTACACCTTGGGGTTGGGGCTGGAGCAGCAGAGTGACAGCCCTGAGTCCCATCCTTTCCACCTGGGACACCACTTTCATGACTGATACCCAGGTCTGAATTACACAGATGACAACACAGAGGCGCAGGTGGCCTGTGGTCACAAGGGCTAGGGGAGGGGGCCCGGCCCAGGCATGCCGCCCCCAGTCCAGCCTCTGTGCTCTCTCCCCAGGTTGCCTGTCCTGCCTGAAGAATGCAGCCTGAACCTCACCTGCCTCAATGGCATCCCATGTGATGGTGGACCTCGGGGAGCCAACTGCAGCTGCCAGGAGGGCTCTGCTGGAGAGAGGTGGGTTTGGGGACTGAGGTCTGGGAGGGAAGCCGGTGAGTGTGGAGAGCTGGGCATGACGGGTGAAGTGGAGAGCTCGCCTTCTGAGGCCTCGCTGTTGTCACAATGCCAGGCAGTCCATCTCTGTCACTTGAGCTCTTTCCTTCTGGGGCTTCCAGGACTGTCCTCTGCTCTGCAGGCACCTGCGAGGAAGCGGTTGTCTGGTGGTGTTTCTTAGAGCCCTTCGTTTAGCCCACCTGCATCAGGACCCCCTGGGGAGACTGTGCAGGAGCAGGTCCTGGGCCTGCTCCAGACAGGGGCTCAGCACCCGTGGGCCTTTAGACAGGCTCCCCTGGGCTTCTGGTGGAGCAAGGCGTGCTCAGTCATGAATGCCTTGGGGAAGCAAAGTGGCGGGCGATGGAGATCACATTCATCTTCTGTCACCCGGCAGGGCCCAGCTAGGCAGGGGTAGTGTGTGGGGACAGTAGATGAAGAAGCGGGGTTTGAGATGCTAAATAAAGCAGCTTGGGGAACAAGCATAGGAGGGACCAACTTTCTCCACCCCGCCCTCGTCTCTGCCTTCCAGGTGTCAGATCTCCTGTGACGCCAACCCCTGCTTGAACGGGGGCACCTGCCGGGCAGCCGGTGGGGTGTACGAATGCATCTGCAGCACAAGGTTCTCCGGCCAGTTCTGCGAAGTGGCGGTGAGTCATGCCGGGGGGCGGGGTGCCCTGTTTTGGACTTTATTAGATGATGTTGGGGGTGGAGTGTGTACAGCATCTGTGGAGCTGCTTCTGAACCAGCCCCGTCATGGGGTGGGCAGCAGCAGGGAACGGGGAGACTCAGTCCCTTCCATGCTCCCCATGCAGAAGGCATTTTCACTCTAGGGAGAGCCTAGCCCCCCTGCCCCATCCTTCTGGGGACTGGCAGTGAAACAGTTGGGCTCAGCCAAGTCTTATCTGGGACAGGATTCAGGGCCCACAGGATCTTGGAATTTTGGGATTTAGATTGGAACACAAGAGCCTGTATAATCTCCAGTGGTTCCTGAGCCAGGATTCTTGAGTAGGAAGATTTGAGAAGCCAGGATTCTGATCTTGGCCGCTGTGAAGGCGGCCCCTGATCCCAGGGGTCTCAGCCGAGAAGGGGCCCCCAGGCAGCTTGAGCTTGAACCTCCCACTGGCCCCCTCCCCACCTGGGGCGGAGCAGGCCTTGCTGCAGGCCCAGAGGGCAGCAGCCCACTGTGGGCCCTGGCAGACGGGGATGCAGGCAGCGAAGCCTGGGCAGCAGCCTTGATCTCCACAGGCCTCTGGAAGCTCGGGTCATAAACCTGCAAATCCCCTCTGCTTCTGGGGAATGTTTCCTTTCAAGTTGAACTTTTACAGCCCGCCCATCCTCCTCCCAGGCAGAGGGAGGAAATGGCTTTACAGCTACCCAAGAAGTGCCCGGGGTGGAGGCTCAGGGCTGGGACCACCTTTTCTCTACAGCCTTGGGACCCTTCTCCAGGGCTGGGTGCTAGGGCTTGGGACCTAGGTCACGGTGAGCTGAGAGGCCTCATAGGACAGAGGGAGACTTGTGGCTCTGGAATCCTGGAATTCTGTGATTCCGGGACTTCAGAATTCCAAAGTTGTAGAATCTTTGATGGGGATATCCTGGGAGTGTGAGGAGACAGAGGGGAAGTCCCCAACAAGGCCTGGTCTGAGCCTCCTTGTAGGGGTGCAGGCCCTGCTGGGTTCTGGGCTCATCAGCAGCCCGCTCAGCCCCTCCAGCTGCTGCCTGAAATGCCTCTCACCTCGGGGTTAAGCATGGTCTCCACGGACACTTTAAAACACCAGGTCGCCCTTCAGGACGGGGAAGGATCAAGTCCCCGTTGCCTCAGACTGAATGAGTTTATTGTGGGAAGGAGGAGGCCAAATGGCAAGGCTGGGCACTGAGACTCACCTTGGCCTGCGACAGAAGGGCCTCCGCCTGGAATGTGAAGCCGAAGGATGGTGGGATGGTGTTGGGGGCAGACGGAGAAGTGCCAGGCCTGGCTTGCCACCAGCTGGTCACGTGTCTGGGGAATCCGAGCAAAGCCTGTTTTCTCACCTACTATTTATCCAGTGCCTAACATGCGGGCACTGCTCTGGGCACTCTGGGAAATACCGGTGAAGAAAACAAACCGGACCCCTGTGCTTCAGG
>NW_006441061.1:494838-515253 GCF_000325575.1 Pteropus alecto
CGCACAATATTCACGTTTACGAAAAACCCCACGCACTGTGCTTCGCTTACCCTAAGTGTTCAATAAGTGTGTCTGCTCTCTCAGCCGGAACCCCTCTGTCACGCAGGAATCCCCCTGCAGCGGTCCCGACAAATGGCTTGTGACACCTGCTTGCATGCCCCCTGGGCCAGGTCTCTCAATGCCTCCCAGGGAGGCCTGTTACTAGCTCGCTTTCTCTGAGCAAGTCCTGGGCCCCCTTTCTCCTCACCTCCCTCCTCCCCAGTCTGAGGCCTCCTTGTCGCATCTCTTGCAGAAGGGCTTGCCGCTGCCGCTGCCATTCCCGCTGCTGGAGGTGGCCGTGCCCGCAGCCTGCGCCTGCCTCCTCCTCCTCCTCTTGGGCCTCCTCTCAGGGATCCTGGCAGCCAGGAAGCGCCGCCAGTCAGAGGGCACCTACAGCCCGAGCCAGCAGGAGGTGGCCGGGGCCCGGATGGAGATGGACAGCGTCCTCAAGGTGCCTCCTGAGGAGAGACTCATTTAGACCCGCCTGGCTGCTGGCTCCAATACCCATGAGGTCATGAATGATTTCTGCCTGGAGACCCAAGAAGGCCGCTTCCGGGAGCCTGTGGGGAAGTGGCCCATCCCTCCCGGGCCTTGGGGAGCTGCTGCGGGCACAAGATACCTGCTGGGGAACTGTCCCCTTTGCTGGCAGACCCCGTCTCTGCCCCATTGTGGACTGAGGCAAAGGGGAGCACTCAGGGCAGCAGAGGGCCTGGCGAGGCGGTGGACATCTCCATCGAACCTGCTGGGTTTTGCCTCGGCAAGTGTGTGGCTGTGCAGCGCCAGGCACACGTGAGTGTATTGAGTGTGTATGTGTACTAGGTGTGTGTGTGCAAGGTGTGTGTGTACCTGGGGACTGTCGTTCTGCAGATACTGCTGTGAATGTGCTGGGCGGGGCCCACGGCCACGTCCACATCTTTGCTGTGTGTACACGTGACTGTGTAGTAGGTGCCGGCCACCCCACGGAGGGGGAGGCTGGACTGTGGGGACAACTGTCATAGCTCTGGGGCAGGGCAACCCAAGGCTGCACATCCTCCAGGAGGCCAGGCCGGGGCTTGCCCAGGGACCAAAGCCCCAGCTCTGGAATCTTCTCCCACCTCTGGAGGCTGCCTATTGCCCTGGAGGCAGCTGGGAAATCAGGGGCAGGCCGTAGCCAGAGGGCAGGTGGGCTCCTGGCCCCCAGGACAAATGCTGCGTCGGGCAGATCTGTCTCTGCCTTGCGCCAGAGCCAGGCCCACTTGGGAACATAGGTCATGGCTAGGGCAGACCTGAGGAGCAGAGGACAGGCTGTTCGGGGGTGTCTGGGCTCTGTGCAGCCCCCACCTCAGGGCTGGTCATCTGTAGAATGGGGAAAGCAGGCCCTGCCTACCTCACAGGGTTGTTGTGAGGATTGGTGGGGACAATGGGGAAAGAACGCGAAGTCGTTAAATTCAGGTCTACTGTGAAGGGCCGTCTGTGTCTTCCTAAGGCATCAGGAACGGTTGTCTCCCCTGGCCTAAGTTGAGGGAAAGTGCTGGGCAAGGGTTCTCCCTGGGGGCGATGAGGAAGAAGCGACCCTTCCCCCACCCCCTCCAGTCCTCCCCAACACCTCCCGGTTCTCCAGCCCCTCGGACGCCACCGGCCAAGCTGCCTGCTCCTTCACCTGCAGATCAGTCACCTCTCGAAATGGCTGTGGGGAGGACTCGCAGGAAGCCCTCAGTTGTGTGCTGGGAACGCTGGGCCGCCTGTGTGTTGGGGCTGGTCCTGCAGACAGACAGATGCAGGATGAACTTGCTGCTTTGCTTCCAGTCTCTCCCCTGGTGGTCTTATCACACCGGGGGCTCTGAGGACCTGGCCTCCTCAGAGCTACACACAGTCCCTCTGTCCCTGACCTGGAGATGTAGCCTTTCATCCTTCCTGTTTCCCAGGCCAGTGCTTCCTGTACCGATTTGCCAAGGTCAGGAAGCCCCTTTACACTTTCGGATTGGAGGCTGACTTTCCCCAGCTCCTGGAGGCACAGGAGTCATATTTGAGGTGGAGCTTGTGGTGGTGGGGGTCGGGGAGAGAGAGGGGCTGAGACTGGTTGATGGGGGTGGGGGAGAGGGAGGGGGCTGAGACTGGCGGGTGAGCAGAGTCTGCTAGGAAGGGCCCTGAACACCAGGCTGAGGGGCTGGCTTGGTCCTTACCCTGCAGGAGGTGGGACGACCTTTCCCCCAGCTTTCTCTGTGACTCCTGGGAAAGTGGGGGCGGAAACTTCTGCTACCAACAACTTAGCCACAGCCAGTGCGCGGTTAGTTTAAGTCCCGGATTGGGCCGAACTTTGTCCTTGCAGACTCTGTGTTTATGTGGGACCCCAACATATAAAAGCTGGGCCATGCTTTTGGGGGGAGCCCCATGTTCTCCTTCGCTCCTGCTCCTAAGGCACCTGGCATTTTAAAGGGCAGCCCTGGAAGCAGGGGACATGGCCAGATGGTGGCTGTACTTCAACGCCCACTCTGGGTGCTTGGTCCAGAGCTGCCCAACCGACACAGACATCAACAGAGGTGCAGGTTCCGAGGCCCCGCCCCTTGCTAATGTGTGATCTGCGGGGTGAACATCCAGGTGTCCCCTTGAACTGCCTGGAGCCTGGGCGACCTGCAGCCCTGCTCCAATGGATACAGCAGGCCTGTGACCAGCCCACACTCAGGCCTTGCTTGGGTGTGGGCCGGGGGTCAAATCTCTCCCTGACTGCTTGGAGCTGAAGATGGCTGAGGCCTCCCCCCTCGCAAAGCTTTCTCAAGGACACAGTCATAACAGCCTTCTCCCCAAGAAGATTTTATTGAACGCACACACAAAATGCATCCTTGGGTTTGCAGATTCATTCCCGCAAGTGAAGAGAGAACAGCGCTCATGTGAGCAAGGAGCGCCGCCCCGGCCCAGCCAGGGGGGCCATGGGGTGGGCCCCATGTCCCTGCAGCCACCCAGGACCCCCTGACACATAACCTGCCCACCAGCTGGGCTGCCCCATCCCCCACGGGGTTCAGGGGTGTGTCGGAATGGGGAGGACTGGAATCTGTATGGAAACGCCCGAGTGCCCCGGAGGTACCCACATGGCCCAGTGATGACACACCTTCCTAGCCCCTCTCCCCAGGAAGTGAGCTAGAGAACACTCCTGAGCTTTAGAGAGACTTGCCTGAGGGGCCATAACAGACTCAGGAAGAGGCTGTGTGCTGGGTCAGCAGCTCTTTACACCCCATGTCAGAGCGAACCTCGAACCCCCGGGCCCACCCCTCCAGGCCTCACTGACCCATGGGAGGGGGTGGCCTCCCAGCTCCTCAGATACTGCCAAGGCTCCCTGGGGTTCTGGGACCTCCAGGGACCCCCTTGTCCCACCAGACACCGCTGAGACTGTGTCTGACCATTCACAAATAGGAAATGAGAAATCAGGTCAAAATGCTCACAATTTCCTGCATGTCTCAGATGGTTGTTTTCTTAAATGGTTGGGCCATATTTCAACTCGGTTTATTGAAACTAGTCAATTTTAAGATTCATCAAATCAATAAAGAGGAAAAGAAAGATAAAAGAAACAATAACATTTCAATTTAGCTTTGGTGACATTTGCCTCAGGAATTTCTTTGCTGGGGAGATCATGAGAGGCAGGCAGGGACGGGGTGGCTCCTCGCAGGCCTTTGCCTCCAGGCTGCAAGAAGCCAAGCTTGTCCACTCACCCGGGGCCTGGAGAAGGGGCTCAGTGCCCTGCTTCTTCCTGACCCCGGTAGCCCGAGTGGCTGGGACCGCGTCAGCCTGTGGCATGAAGCCTGGCCCTTCCCGTTGGAACCGGGGTGCCTGCTGCTCGGCTCTGCCCCAGCAGTCCCACACGACGTGAGACTGAGGTCCCATCTGAAAAAACACGAAAGACCAGGATCAAGGGAGAGGACTGGACAGCAAGACTCCAGCTTCCGACACCCTCAGATTTACCTGTTGCTATTTTTCCTTCCACAAATCAGAGTTGCTGGTGCTCCAGCCGCCACGCAGGGCTGGCCGGGGCTGGGTTTGGCTCTCACGAGGGAGGGATCTCAAGGACCCCTGAGTCCCCAAATCCCCACCAAACCAGAAACAGTTGAAGTTTGGGGTTGGGGTGGAGACTCACAAGAACAAGAGTGCGTATTGCTAGAAAGGGTGGGACATGCCCCGCCAGGTTGATCCTCCGGCCTGGGAGGAGGTTCCTAACTTCAAACTCTAAATGATGTGTGTCTCGTGCTCACACTGAGGGTACCACTGACACCTGTGCCCATCGAGGTGGGGTGTCCAGGGCCGGGCCACACACAGGAGAACAGGGCTCGGGAGGAGAGGCCTTGAGGAGGCTTCCAGAGGGAAGGCAGGTAGGACTGGTTGGGGACGGTCACTGGCCCAGCTGACCTACCTCTTTAGTGCAAAACCCCACAGAACAGCTGGGGAGGGTGGTGGTGGGTGGGATGGGCGCCCAGGAGCTGAGTCGATTCCCAGACCAGAACTGGTGCCCTTCTCCAGTGGCCGGACCTCAGAGATGGGCAGTGTGGAGGGAAGGAGGGACGGCAAGGGAGGGTCCCGCCCCTTCCCACCAGCAGAGCCTGGGCAGAAACAGAGCAGGGCCGGCCGCCTGGGAGCCGTGGCGTGTGCAGCACGTGCCGGGGAGCCAGGCCTCGGCCGCCCCGGCCCTCAGAGCCTGGCTCACTCGAAGGTCTCCCACTGCTTCCTGAGCTGCTCCACCGAGCCCGGGGCTGGGGCCGGGCTCACATCTTGCTTGGTTTTCTGTAGCAAATCCTCAAAGGGGTCTCTGGCCTCTTGAGTAGCAGAGGGCTGCAGTGCTGGCTCTAGGCCTTGGGGGGCTTTGGGAGGAAGGAGTTGGGGGTCTCCAGGCCTCAGGGACAGCCCCTGTTTGGCCTCAGCAGCCCTGGCACTTGAGCGAACCAGAGGCAACGTTCGGATCCTCGAAGGGGCGACTGTCGTGGGGCCCAGCGGCTGCAGGGGGCTGGTGTGGGCCCCCATGGGCATCTGGCCGAAGAGGTTGGGCATAGAGAGGGCGGACAGGCTGGGCTGAGCTCTATGTGGGGCGCAGAAGCCAGAACCGGACAGCAGGAAGCTGGGGGCAAGAGCTGGCCCCAGGGAGGCAGGAGGGGCCCCAAAAGGCCCGGCTGCTGCAGAGACAAGGGACATGGCGGGCAGTGTCGCTGGCATAGACGGGACAAAGGGGTTGAGTGACGGCTGTGGAAATGGGCTGGGTGTCCCTGCAGGGGTGAAGTTGAACTGGGGGGTGAATGGGGTGGCCACATTTGGGGCTCTAGGGCCCGGCGGGAGGGTACTGCCTGACCAGGCTGTGTTAAGTGGGTCCAGGAGGGCCAGCAGGGTGTCATTGTCAGAGGCTGCAGTCCCCGGAGTCAGGCCAAGAGGCTGGAGCAGTTTGGTGGGGCCTTGAGGGGCAGCGCTGGGGAACCTTTCCTGCTCGGCCTGCGGCCACTCTGATGAGAAGTCGCCGAGGGCAGCACCAGCAGCCGGAAGCTTGGCCGGGCGGGCGGTGGGGGGTGGGGGCACAATGCCCAACTCCGGGGTCTTCCTGCCCTGGGGCCGGGGAATGGTGATGCTGCCCAGCGCGGGGGTGGGCGCCACCTCCTTGTCGCCGGAGTTTAGGATGCTGTCCCGGTTCTGAGGCCTGCGGGGCAAGGCCAGGGAGTTCCCGAGCAGGACTGAGGGCTTCTCGGGAGAGGTGGCCAGGGGCTTGCTGCAGATGGCCATGTCATCTTGGCCCAGGCTCCAGAGCTTGTTGTACGGGTGGGCGAGCTTCAAGGCCACCGGCATCCCTCGGCTCCGCTCACTCCTGCTCAGGTCCAGCCTCTGTTGAAAGGAACAAGAGAGACAATGACCACAGACTGACCTGGGACAGACTGGGAGGCAACACATCCCCATCCCCACTCCCCTCCTGTGTCCCAGGCAGGGGGCTGATGAGTGCCCAGGGACTCAGAGCAGTTGGGGGCTCAGCCCAGGTCACCAGCAGAGTTCGGGTCTGTCTGGACTGGTCCAAGCCCAGGCAGTTCTCACTGTGACAGAAAGAGATGCCAGAGGAAGCCCCTGTCCATCTATGCCAGTGTTGCCCAGTAATTTTAGGAAAACGACTCTGTTTACTGACCATCTGTTGGCCGGGCCCTTTTTACTTTCCACAGTATGTGGGCATTTTCCATCACCTGTGAGCCCGAGAGGCAAGTGAGGCTCAGAGCCTGGGTGGAGGCACGGTGACGGCGGGGGAGACAGGACTGGGCTCAAGTCCCCGCTCTGCCACGCCCAAGGCCCACGATCTGGGCCTCACCCCCTTCTCTTGGCCTGGGGGGTGCACATGAGTCCCTGGGCAGTGGGAGCTTTGCGAGTTCCACAGTGTGACCCAGTACCTGCAGAGTCAGAGCCCCACTTGCAAGTGAAGAAACAGGAAGAGAGAGGGGACATGGGAGACCGGAAGTCACAGTATAAGGTCAGTGGTTACACACAAGTCGTCTAGAGCCGCGGAATGTTGATCCGGTCTCTCCAAGGAGCGTTCCTTGGTGGGGATGGGGGCAATCCCGGTTCCAGCAGGGGTCAAAGCCCTGCCCGGGGGTTGGGCTGGGTCGTGGGGGGAGCGGCCTGGAGCACCAGTCCACCTGTCTCTGATGCCAAAATGGAAGTGGGGGCAGATTCCCATCAGGCGTAGCATCTTCTCCAGGGATCACTGAGAAGTGGTCTGGCCGCTGGCCTGCCTGGCAGGGTTTGCGGTCGGACTGACCCGGTCAGCGTTGGTGGAAGGCCTTGGAAAAGTCCCTCGGTCTCTTTCACTGTCACATGGGGGGACCTGCCTCGTGTGGAAAGCCCCAGCCCCAGCAGGTGTCCACCCCGCGCCCACTCCACACCATACCTGATAGTCAAAGGTCCCTGGCTGTTCCCTCAGGTCTTTGGGTGTCCGAAGGTCCTCCAAGCTCTTGGCCTGGCCCAGTGGCTGCAGCGAGACCTCCACGTCCAGGTTGCCGAAGACGTCTTCCAGGAGGTCGATGCTGGAAGCCCGGTCGGGCGGGGCTGGAGCGGGGCGTGCAGGCTCCCGAGCTCGCTGCTCTGGGCTCTCTGCCTCATCGCCTTCTGCGCTGTCTGACTCCTTGAGTGTCCGATATGGCTGCGGCCTGGGAGGAGGCAGAGCAGGCTGGATTCTCCCACCCAGAACCTCCGAGGGAAGATCGGGCAGCCCCACCCCCGAGATCCTGGGGGACAGGAGAGTGCCCTGGGGTCCCCAAGTGCAGGAGTCTGGCAGTGGCATTCTGACAGACTTGGGGCTGAATTTGGGTTCTGCTGCTCACTGGTGGGACCCTGGGCAAGTCACTTTGCCTCTAACTCCCACTGGGGGGCCCAATGAGTTCCCCGCAAACATCTGGCCCATCAGATAACTGGCTAGTGGGCTCACGAGCCATTCAGACAAGGCACAAGGAATGGGACATGACTAGAAAGGCCGACGGGCGCATTCATTTCTAAACCCGCCGCCTGCACTCCCAGCCCCTGTGGCAGTCAGGTCCTGGGAATGGCTCATGGGAAACTCCCTAGGGCAGTTGCCCAGCACACCCCGGAATCCTAGGGGGAACCGTCTGGGCCTCAGCCTATGCCGACCTTGGTTCCAGCTGTGGTCACACCATCTCTGTTGTGGGACCTTGGACAAGTCACTTAACTTCTCCGAGCCTCAGCTGCTCCTCCCCTTCCAGAGTACACATCCCTTGCCAGTGGAGGTGGGCACTGTGCACTGCGGGCATGCAGAGGCTAAAAGCAGTCTGTGCATCCACACACCAAAACCTCACAGCCCACCCGGGCACGGGTGACAAAGCGTTCCTTCCTCACAAGCCTGAGCCCCAGGGCACCACGGTGCACGTGGGGAATGGTGCTGAATAAAGCCTGACCCCTAGTGGGGTCTGGGCCTGAGCAGCGTCCCTCCTCCTCTAACCACGAGGCTGGGGCTGGCTGGGGCCCCGGGGTCAGGCAGAGATGGCCCCCGGCTCTGGTGGAGCGGGGGAAGGCTGCCACCTGCTGGTCCCAAAGGCTCACTTGCGGGAACCTGGAAGGAGATGGACAGCGGAGGGTAGAGCGCTCAGTACAAGGCCTGGACTCGTGGCAAGGACTCCGCCAACCTGATATTTCGCTGAAGGCAACGCAAGAAGCAGTGAAGTCGACTCACACCCCTCCTTTAGAGATGAGGGGACTGAAGCTCAGAGAGGCTGTGTAACTCACCCTATGTCACACAGCACCTGGCAAGAGGTGGAGATGGAAGCCGAGCAGGAGAGACTTCAGAAGTCCCTCGCTCGCTGACTAAGCCATCTGTACGAGGAATTAAAGCCCCTTTAACCACGTTTCAAGGAGACTGAGAAAAGCCAGTGGGCTTCTTACACCTAATGAAATAGTATTCATTAAAAAGAACCCATTTCGTTTTGAATTAAGATGGGCCCTTCCTTTATAAACAAACACACACAAAACCCTATACTTTTCATAGGTCGTGGTTCAAGGAGCGAGCACTATCCATTACTTCAATACTTAAGGAACCAACAGATTAAAACAGACTGTGACCTGCTGGACTCTGTGGTGAAGGAGTCCTTGGACGTCACCCTGAGGGCCTTGACCTGCAACATGACTTTAAGTTGAATATTTCTTATTTCAACGAATCTATCTTTATGTTAACCAAGAGTTGAAATAATAATGGACACATTAAGAGTGCACCACCATAGATGTTATTGCTTAGGACGAGGCTAATTTTTAAAAGTTTTAAAAGAAAAATTTTAAAGAAGAAGATTTAACATACAGGAAAGGTGGACTTATTAAGCTCGGGCAACACTGACTCCAGCCATCACTAAGTGAGGGGATCGACTTGCCCCCGGCCATGGGTGAGCAGCTGGTAGCAGAAAGAGCCAGAACCCTCCTACCCCGTGGGGACAGTGGCAGGAGCGGAGCTGTGGGTTTATGAGGTACCCCGAGGAAGCTGC
Source organism: Pteropus alecto (assembly GCF_000325575.1). NCBI lineage: Eukaryota > Metazoa > Chordata > Mammalia > Chiroptera > Pteropodidae > Pteropus > Pteropus alecto. Next base: position 503,844 of record NW_006441061.1, read on the forward strand.
CGGCCCAGACCAGGAGGAGGAGCTGGGAACAGGAGATGGCGGGGGAGAGGCCCCTCTCCTGTAAACGCTGCGAGTTCACTCCCGGGGTGTGTGTGTGTGGGGGGCGGGTGTTGTGGGCCCCTTGAGTGTTCAGCAAAGGGCAGATCTCTTCCTTTAAAAGCTCCCATTAAAAACATTACAACCTTGTAACAAATAGACAGACAAACCTTGTCCCTTTGCTCAATCCCAGCTCGGAAAAACTTGTGAGTAGAGTGGCAAAAAATGGCAAAAAAGGGGAACTAGAAAGGCTTAATTTTGGGGGGAGTGATGGCTGGACTGTGGTGAACTTTTTAAATTCCACTTTATAACTTATATGAGGCTGAGGTTATAAATGATAATGATAAAAATTACTTTAAAGTCAGGCAGATCGGTGAAACATTCGGATCTGCCAGCATTAACATACACATTCCACAGCAACAACTTTTTCTTTTTTTAAAACTTAACACCTGACCCTCCGACTCCATGGCTTTCTAAGAGGCGCCGGGACAAAGGACCTGGGTGGGCCTCGCCGGCCGGGCTAATCGTAGCCGTCGATTCCATTAACAATCAAGTTCATTTTCCCCGAAACGTGTTCCTATCTCACACCTTTACGGCCGTGTCACCCTGTCCCCTCCCTCCACTTTCAGAGCCTCCGTGGGGCTGGCAGAACGAACGTCCTGAGAAGAGGCACCCAGAGGTGGCATTCGCCCTGCAAGTTGGCACCGGAAGGCGGCAGCTCCAGACGCCCCGCCCGCCCCTTCCCCCAAGTGGCCCCGGAGAGTCACCAAGCCCGGCTCAGGGAAATGGAAGAAGGAAGGAGTGACCATTCAAAGGGAGCGGAGAAGAAAAGGCTTTCGGTGAAGCCAGAGCTCGGGCCCTCTTCCGGCTGGCATTCATCGTCAGAGGAGTCTTCGGAGAGGAAGACCGCATAGTGTCGCAAGGGCTTTACCAGGCTGGGGCAGAGGAAGACAAGAGAGAAGAGAACAGTTAGGAGGCGCCCTCGGAACGAACGCGCGTGGCGGGGGCGGGAGGAGGCCTCTGGGCTCGCGGCCTGGCCCGGGCTTCCCTCCGCCAGCCGGGGGTGGAAGTGCCCTGCAGAAGGCCGGCGGGCCCCAGGGGCAGGAAGCTGGTCCCAAACAAAAAAAGCCATGGGCTTTGCCACATGCGTCAAGAGCCTTAAACACACGATCTAGTCATCTGTGACCTGGGAATCCCACTTCCATTTCGATAACCCTACAGGTAGCAAAGAATCACGCACATAGATGTTCATCGTGGCTACGTTTATAACATTACAACAGGAAACCACCTAAATTTCCAGCAATGGGAAGCCGGTGGAGTCAATTATAGTACAGTATCCTCCCATTAACTATAACGTCTATAAAGGAAAACGGAAAAATCAGGATGCAGAATTGCAAGTGTATCGCATTCTCTCTCATCTACTCAACGGACAAGCGCATAGAAAAAAGACTGGAAAAGTATATGCTTAAATAAATGCCGAGGCTCGCTCGCGTGGGTATGCGTGATTCCCCGCCTCGCCTCTTTTTATTTTTCTGATTTTTCTATGTTTTCTACAACGCGCATATCCATTTCAGTAATCAGGAAAAAGTAAAAAATCAGGGAAGAAAGAGCCCCATGGAAGAGCACTCGTGCAAGGCCCCTTTCTGATGAGAGGCCGCTCTCCGGCGTCTCCCTCAGATGCCTCTTCAGAGAGTCTTTTTCATCCGTGATGTGGAAATTAAATATTCATTGTTATAAAAAATACATCTCCCTTGTCAGCCACCTGTGAGCTCTACCTCTGTAAACACAAACACACACACAGCCCAGAGAAACTCCACGCGCTCCCATGAATTATCCACTGACCAGGGCCCCCGGGAGGCCTGTGCTTGCAGAGCGGAGCTGGACCAGGCAGACCTCGGTGCAAATCCCAGCCCTGCGGCCGCTGATCAGACACACGGTGGGGGGTGGGTGGTCCAAGCCTCTGCCTTGTATGGCAATCTGGGCACATGCCAAGGGTCCCTGGGGACGATGGTGAAGTTTGGGGACAGGGTGAGTAGGAGATACTGGGGTACCTGGTGGGGGCTGTCTCCTCTTCCCCCAACCCCAGCCAGAGCAGTCTCCTTTCTCTGCTTTATAGGATGCGATTCCTTTCAGCTTTTGTTTCAAGAAAAAGCAACATGTCCAAAAAACGCATGCGGGAACCATGCTTGGAGGGACAGCCGCTGCCCCTGGGAGGCTGGGAGAGTGGATTGTGACCGGCCTCTGCTACGATCTGCCCTCACTGGTGCTAAGCCAGTGGTCACCCAGGAACACGCTGTTCTTTCAAAAGCAGAGCCAGAGCTGGCTCCCGGGGCCGCGGGGCTCCCAGCCCTTTTACACCGGACCTCTGCGTGTCTGCGTGTCTGCGCGTCTGCGGGTCTGCGCGTCCACCCTGGAACTTAGCCAGGCAGAGCTCTGTCCTCATACTTGCCCAGGGTTGCACACAGGAAGGTGGCGGGTCCCAGAGACAGCGTCAGCCCAGGTGGAGCATTTTCCTCTGGAGTCGGGAGGGCAGGAAGACTTCGCTGGCAGAAATGTGCCCTGGCCACCCTCGGGACCAGGCTGCCCGGCTCCTCCACATCCACCAGGACATAAAACAAGGCAGAAGGGCCACTCTCCACCCAGCCGCTGGACAGACCCCTGTTCTGAGTCAAACCCGACCTTGTCACTCCTACTTAACACCTGCAGACCTCCTGCTCAGTTGAGAATCCGCAGCAATTGGTTGTGTGGCGAGTAAATCCTCTGAGTAGAGCGTTAGGAATCACGTTCAGATTGCATCACGACTTTCTAGCTGGGCGGGGGTGAGGGCTGCAGAGCGGCAGGGCCACGTCCGAGCTGCAAGCCGGGCAGACACCGAGCTGCGCACCTGGCCCTGTCCACCTGTGCGGCCTCCTCCCGCTTCCTCCAGCACGCCACCTGCCTGCTGTCTTTGCCTCGTGCACTGACTGCTCTTCGGTCTTGGAAGATTCAGCCCACACGGCAGTCCTAGAAAGTCTCCCTGGAGCTCCCAGCTGGGGCCTTCTCTCGATGGTTAGCTTCCTGGGCTGTGTGTTTTAGCGCTTCATTGATACCATTTAATCTCCTGCAATTCTCTGAGTTGGGCTCCTTAAGGGCAGCGGCCTGGCTCATGCTTCTCTTCACGCCCACCTGGGCACAGAGTTGCATCAGCGCGATGGACGTTTGCTGATCGAATGAATGAAAGGAGGCGCGCTGTGGAGACAGGGCGCCCCCCATTTCACCCATCTTCCTGGAGCCCCGACGCAGCGTGGGTGCCTCTCAACAGCTTGTGGCCGCAGGATAAAAGCTCCTCATCTGTCCTCTGAGATGCTGAGATCTGTAGAACGGCACCACGTTTGGGGGTGAGGGTATTCAGGGGAAGGTGAGAGTCTCAGAAAAATGTTTAAAATCCTATCCGCACAGAGGCACCGTGCCAGGGGCTTTACTTTATTATCCCTCCCAACGGCCTAGCAGGAAGGAATCTCTGTACCGACTTCATAAAGGACGAGGCTGTCATTAGTCCATCTGTCCACCTGTCCATCTACACCTCCGACCGCGAAGCACTTCCTGAGTGCTTGTCGTGAGCAGACCCAGTACTGGCTGCACACTGGGAGTCAGTGGCGAAGGAAAGAAAGGGGACCCAGTGACCCGGCCAGGAAGTGATGAGCAGGGATCCCAGCCTGGGATCCTCACTCGTGCGTCAGCCAGGCTGGTGACAGATGGACACGAGGGGACGCACATCTCTGCTTGGGTCAAACCGAATGAGGCTCTTGGGTAGCCCTCCAATCCATCTTGCATGCTTTTCCAACATCCACCCAAGCATGGCCCCCTCCCCTGGCTTCGACAAGAAGGCAGAGATCACACGGCTTGGCCCATGAGCCACGAAACCTGCCAGCCACGTCTGTATTCACGTAAGAGCGGAGAGCCTGTGTGCCGGGATGGACCTTGGCTTCGTCAGTTCACGTCCCTGTCCAAAGCCGGTCCCCGCTCCCCGCCCCCGACGGGTGTGACCACGGAGCAGGGCTGGGGGGCGGGGGGAAGGGAGGGGGAAGAGAGGGGGCCTCGGTGTCAGGCTCTCCCTCCAGCAGGCTCTCCTGGCCAGGCCTGGCTGCTTGGCACTGGCTTCAGTAAGAGGCCCTGGGTGTCTCTGGAACACCCTGTCTGTCTCTTGAGAATGACGGAGCACCCATGTGAGAACTCGGCCACGTGGTTTGCTCAGACCAGAGTGTTTTCAGGTCCAGGCTTCGGGCCACGTGGATAATGACACGAGCAGCACTTACAAGTGTTAGGCTAAATGCCGTCTGTACAGCTTCTCCTTAAGTCCTTATCACATCCTCGTTTTTCAGATGAAGAAGCCAAGGCTCAGGGATGGCGAGTCACTTGCCCAGTGTCACACAGCAACGAAAGGGAGAGGCGGAAATCCTCCTTTTCCTGACTCCGCGCCACTTTGTGATCCCGCCTCCTCGGTTTTGTGGCTCTAAAACCACGAAACGAGGGGTAGTGTGTTTCCCCCTTCCACTTTTAAGAAAAGGTGAGATCTCCAAAATAAACTTAAATTCGGTGGCTCACGTTCTCCCGTGAAACACCGAGTCAGATATTTGTCAAGAGATCAAGGAGGAACCGTCGAAAATGTCCAGGTTTTAAATTTTTTATTAGCTTAAGGCGGAATATGAAAAAAAAAAAAAAAAGAGAGAAAAAAGTGCACCTCTTCCCTCATTAACCCAATTCAGCTACTACCCTGCGGTCTGCCACCCACCACGTGCCTGGATTTTTATCGCACACAAAGAGCTGTCTGCGAGGAGGCAGGTCACGGCGAACTTGGCGACCCGGCGAGGGCTGCCGGCGTCCCGGCGGGAACGAAAGGCCCGCTGTCCATCAGACCCCGTCGCGTGCCGCGGCTGCCTCCACCCCATCTCGGCACGGAGTTCCCAGGCAGATGACTTCCCGAGCCCTTTCTAACGTCTGGCGTAACGTGTCGCCGGCTGGCGTGTGCGTGTGGCAGCGGTGACAGGCGCGGCTGGTCCTTTTTAAATGCCATGTCAGAGACGCGGCGTCAGGGACCGGGGACGTGCTCCGTGGCTCTCTGGCGCGCCGGGATCGCAGGGGCTTATTTTTTAATGAGGAAGATCTGCATCTCGAGAGTTTTTTTTCCCTTTTTTTTTTTTTTTCATGTGTCACATCGCGTGGACAAATCAGCAGCACGTCACGCTGGCCCAAAATGAAATGCTGACAAATGTAGATATTTCAAATTTAATTGACATTTAAATGTACTTGAGATAAAGAAGGGGAAAAAAAAATCAGCAAGGACTTGGTCTCCGGAGGTAATGAGTGAAGCTGGTGATCGTTTCTAAAAGGATCATTTCACTCCAGTGCAAAAGATCTTTACTTTGTAAATGCGTCGGCCGCTCTGGCGTCCTGATTACGTGGCTCCTGTGGGGCCGATGAGCAGGGAAGGGCCCAGCACGAGGCCAGGTCCCGCCTCCGCGGTGGGTGCCAGTCTGTCCAGCCAGCCTTCTAGCATCCCCTACTTCCCAGATGACCTCGGGCAAGTCATTTTACCTCCCTGAATCTCCATTTCCTGTCTGTAAAATGGGAATTCTGCAGGCTTCCTCATGGTCTTATACGAGTTGAATGAAAATACTCCTGAAGGGCTTTGCACGGCACCTAATGCACAGTGAACATTCGATAACCATCCACACGCTGCATTCGCCTGCCAAGACATTTCAGGCGCTTTCATCCTGTGCGGCGTGGCCCCTGCGTGTTCAAGGACGCAGAGGGCAGTCCTTGCCTTCATAGACCTTCCCGGTTCATGCTGCTGGTCCCAGCTGGGCATGTCAGTACAGCAGACTCACCTGAGAGCCCGGCGTCCATGCTTTCCCTCCATCGCCAGGATGTGGGGCCGACACTTTAGACCACACCTTGGCATGCGCACAGGTTAGAACAACAGCAGGCGCCTCTGAAGCAGGCCAGAGGGGTCTCTGGGGGAAAAAGCTCGGTGCAGGACGCACAGAAGCAGCTCCAGCTGGAGCTGATCCTTACGTGACCTGGGCTAAGGGCCAGGGCTGTTCTCAGGGAGGAAGAACTGGAGACAGACGTGCTGGACGTAGGATCTTTGCACTCAGATGCATGTGGACATCCACTTAAAAACAGTAACGAGAGAACCACTGCTTCAACGAGTCATGATCACCAACGGGAGGGTGTCTTCCTGTCGGGAGAACTGGTCTAAGTGTGAGACCAGGTCCTTCCCACCCCACTGGAGAAGTACTCTGCCAGGGCGCAGTGTGTGTGTGTGGGGGGAAAAGCACCTGGCTCCCTTGGGAGGTGACATGGGGCTGGAATTTCAGTCCTGAGCATGGCAGAGGCTGCGCAGTGGCCTGGAGGGGTCTCTGTGGAGGAGGGGGCACAGGGGCTTGGGGCTGGGGTGGGGCTGGCAGGGACCAGGCGGTGGAGGGTCTTGAGCCCCCATGAGGGTGGACGGCCATGTGCAAGGTTCGGGGCGATGTGAGGGCTGGGCAGGCAGCAGAGAGGCCTTCCTGGCTTGGCCCCAATCGCCCCTCTCTTGGGTTGGCTGTGCCCTTTGCCTTTCCAACCTTCATTCATCCATCTTTAAACTATTTATCAACCTGTACGCGCATTCATTCATTCCCGCGGTCAACGAAAACAGCTAGTGTCAGTTTCACACATCGCGCCCACATCCCAGATGCCCCGAGCAGTCAGTCCTTCCTAGGCCAGCGGGTACCCTCACTGGTGGAGGGGCCCCGGACAGGCCGCGGGCTTCGCTCCACTTCCCCACGCTGCAGACCCTGCTGGCGAGAAGAGGGGGTGGGGACCCCTTGGCAGCACTTTTCCTGCCTGGAAGAGAAATTGTGAAGAACAACTGTCCCTCACCTGCAGACGGCCTCTGCTTGCCAGGAGCCCGTCTTCGCTGGGGACCGTGGCGGCGGTGGTGGGGTGTGGTGGGGTGTCTGGGGAGAAAGCAGTGGGCGTGGAAGTGAGACCCAGCGGACTCAGGTCACTCCACTCGGTGTTAGAGCCTCGGCCCCTCCTGGCTGAACGGGCTGACAGTGACCGGGAAGGCTTCTGGGGTGGGGGGAAGGCTAACTGATGACCGATGTGAAAGTGCAGGGCCTGGAACAGGCACGCGAGAGACGGTGACAGGGCATCTATGACACGGAGGCGGCTCGCTTGTGACAGCACAGCCTTCAGAGGTGACTGAAATCTGAGATCGGTAATGTCTCGAGGCTGGAGCACCTTTCCTGGGCACCCTAAAGGCTTGATATTTCAGCTGGATTGTGCCCTGACTGTGTCCCGTTGTGACAGCTCCTGGGAAAGGTCCCTCCCCGCCGAGTGGCAGGCAGACGCGGTTGGAGACTGGGGGGGGCCTGAGTTTTCCTGGGTGGCTGCACATCCCCGGGGGCTCCTTGGCGGTTCCTGCTTTTCCATTCTGGGCTCGGGCTCTGCATCTGGCTTCTGGTTGGGCTCTGTCCTCAGGGCCCAGAACCCACTGTGAGAGAGGGGAGGGGGCCTGAGTTAGGTCAGGAGCCTCCCGCCTTGCTAATTGGGTCTGTGGCCTTCTGCTCGGGTGTTTGGACTCCCAGCCGCTCAGGGAGTGGGCCCTGGCAGCCTGCCAGGGGGTGGTACCCAGACAGCTGTCCCTGCCCCCTGGGGCCCTGAGCCCAGCTGGCATCCTGGAGACTTGCTCCTAGGGCTGATCGCAGTTTCTGGCAACTAGAGGGACAGGGGAGGTGCTGGTAGCTTCATAGTCACATCCTAATCACACCTGGCACATAGTAGGTATTCTTTACACTTTGTAGTTGTTACTGATCCCTGTCCCCCACTCCCCCCATCTCCAGGGTGCTGGGCTGTAAGCTTCAATCTGTCTTCAGTGATTCCTTTGATCATTCATTCAGTAAATGTCCCTGAGCAGAGGCCTGGGCTAGTTACGTACACACGGCTCTGCCCTAGAGCTCGCAGACTGGCATGCATGCTGTGTGTGCACACCTGTGTGTGACCTGGAACCTACAACACGGTAGGTCAGTGCCACCTCAGGGGAATCGCAGGCGTGGAAGCTTCAACCTGTCTTCAGTGATTCCTTTGATCATTCATTCAGTAAACGTCCCTGAGCAGAGGCCTGGGCTAGTTACGTATACACGGCTCTGCCCTAGAGCTCGCAGACTGGCATGCATGCTGTGTGTGCACACCTGTGTGTGACGTGGAACCTACAACACGGTAGGTCAGTGCCACCTCAGGGGAATCGCAGGCGTGGGAAGGGGGAGGCGGCCGGGGAGTGTCAGGTTGGCAGCAGCTGCTGCAGGGGATGGCAGAGGGGAGACTGGCTAACTTAGGGTGCCAGTGTGGCTACGAGCAGGTTCCCAAGTCACGTCCCCTGGAATGTTGACAGGCATTGTGTTTTAAAGAAGATGGCAAACGGGGTCTGGCCCGGGTCCGCCAGATGCCGCAGCCCTGCCCGGGCACCAGGCCGCCGCCCCGCAGAGCTCGCTGGCCACGCCCCGTCGCAGCTCTGGGTCTGTCAGCGGGAAGAGGCTCTGCCTCTGTCACGAGCCACCGCCAAGGCTGAGCCGAGCCCAGGTCTTGGGGAGACCGGAGTAGCACATCACGCCACTTTTTGCCAGAGCGTGTGAGCAACTGGCCTGAAGAGATACAACTGCGAAGTGTTCTGAGACCAGGTCTTTGGGCAGAACTCTCACCGAATGCTTCTGGCAGCTTCTTCTTATCTTATTTTAATTTCCTGGGACTTTGGGTACTGGGGTCACGCAGTGCAATTCAGATGATCAGACTCCAATTCCTAAGCAGTGTGGGCCGGCCCTCTGGTGTACAGACCGTCTGCCCAGGGGCACAACCCGCAGGATTTCCCCTCGGCCACAAGGATTTCTAATGCCAGCCCCACGGCCCTCCAGGTCTCCCAGGCCTCCCAGGCTCAGACTCCCAGGGAGTCTGCAATTTTGGGGGGTGTAAAGTGGTACAGTTTTTTTTATAAAGTTATTTAGCAACATGGAGCAGAAATCTGCCTCGATTACTGGTTTAGGGTGTAGGCTCTGGAGTTAGAGAGACATATTTGCAGCTGAGCTCTGCCACTAACTGGCTGCGTGACCAAGGGCAGTAACCACCTCTCAGAGTCTCCGCTACTTCTTCTACAAAACTGAGCTAATGACGCCTGCTCTCCCCCCGCCCCCGACTTCTCGTGAGGATTAAGCGAAGCGTGGACGCAGAGTGTGCAGCACGTTAACGTTCTCGGTTAACGGCAGTGGTTCATCATCCCATTTCTTATAATGATATAAAATAAAAAAGACGCTTGGAGAACAAGGACATTTCCTCTGGCACTTTTCACGTGCGTGAAAACCTGGAACAAGCTACAGATCCAACGTGAGGGTGAGGCAGGCCATGCACACATACAGGACGGGACCTTCCGTAGTCACCATCTGGGGTCACAATGTGAGGACACGGGGACAGTCTGTAGGGTGGGATTTTATAAGGAGGCTGCAGAAAGGCTAATTAGCAGGTGAAGTAGTGGGATTCATATTGAACTTGTCTCTTCCCTAATTTCCAGGCTGTCTATAAGGCTATGGGTTAATTTTTACAAACAAAATTGTTTGGAAAAAAAGCAGATTTTGCAGGGATCAGGCCAGAGGGGTGAGCAGGGCAATGGCTTGTGGGCCCCTGGTGGCTGAATCTGGACCATTCTTACTTAGTACAATGAAACATCAAACGACTGGCCAGTCAAGACGCGTGTGACCGGGGAGTGCTGTCTCACCCACCAGAGGTGGAACAAACGTGAGCAGCTGCAAGAGCTCAGGCTCTGCAGCCGGGCAGGACGGGGGGTGTCTCGGCCTCGCTGACCGCCAGCCCCTCACCCAGTCAGACTCAGAAGACAGCCAGACCCTTCTGGGCTGTGAAGATGAAATGTGGTGGGGCTGCCATGTAACTAGCTCCTGCGGTGACCCCAGTGACACTGTGGAGACTCCGGCCCTTGACCCCCACCGCAGGGAACGAACGCCAGCCTGGCGACCGGCTGGTCACTCCCTGCCCTTGGCCTCCGTGCATGGTCCTGAACACAGAACTGCCTTTCGGAGCGTGTTATCAGCTCCTTTCCAGCATCACGGGAGTTCCCCTAGCCCTGACGAGCCGAAAGGAAAATAAGCTGGGGCCTGGCAGCCACGCACGCTGTGGTTGAAACACCCAAGGGCCCGAAACACCCAAGGGCCACTGTGAACCTCCCTGTGCCCACCAGGGCCACCATCGTCCTCGCCACTCAGAGTAGCGCAGTCATAATTAGCTTCTTAACAGAAAGCCTGGATGGCACAGAAGAAAGGGCCAGGCCTCTGTCACCAGCTGACCCCACCATCTTCTAGCACGGAGACCTCGGGCGAGTTACTGCAGGTGTCTGAGCCTCCGTTTCTTTATCTGTTAAATGCGAAAGCCACCACCTATCTGTCCCAATGTTAAGACATACTCAGTAAATGCGTCTCTTTCCTTCCCCAGGTGGACACACTCAGGTGCCAGTGGACACTGCTTCTTTGGCAGGAAAAGGACCGAACGGCTCTGGTTCCCAGCTCCAGGGAACAGGAGAGAAAGGGTGGCATGTGGGGACAGGTCACCTTAGGACATGGAGCTGTCTCTCTAGGCAAAGCCATAGCGACAATGGACCCCATGGGCAGCAGAGTGTGACTGAGAGAACAAAATCAAATGTCACCTGGAGTCCTGGGCCTGCTCCTTTCGAACCGGGTGACCCTGAAACACTGTGGTCAAATGCACTCTCTGCGCCCGGGTTCCCATTCTGCGGGAGGAGACGTGAACGCCGGCCGCGCGGGGCCTAGAACACACGAGGTGCTCGACTCCACCGGCTGCTAACTGGCCTGACGCCTGGACCTGCTGCCTGGTCCCTCCTAACCCTCACTCTTGCCCTGGGGAGCGCTCAGGGCATTCCACCGGCCCTGACCTGCATAATAACGGAAGTAGCTCACATTTCTTGAGGAGCAATAGACACGGAATATTAATCAGCTAATGTTAACTCAAAAACAAAGGGCATGCTTTTCCCGGAATCCTTCCCAAGGGTTCTTCCAATTGCCGCCAAATGGTTTTCAGGGGCCAGGACCCACTGGTTCAGGAAGAAGACTTGACACAGGAAGAAATTTCATTCGGGGCAAATGTAAGTCAACAGGAGAGTCAGCATGGAGAGGCTCTTTAAAGGCTCGCACTTAGTAGGTTTTCAAAGATATCTGCCGAATGAATGGGTGCACAAAGGGACAGATGGACATCATCTGGGAAGGAAAAAATGGACTTCAGTGGGTAGACTGGCTGGGGAGCTTGTGGCAGATGCGCCTGGGCCTTGATGAATTCC
>NW_006441061.1:515297-532614 GCF_000325575.1 Pteropus alecto
GGCGCCATCTTGCTGTCCATCAACTTGACCATCTAACATGCTCTTTGGAAGTGAGAGTTGGGGCCAGAAGTCAGGAGGACCGAGTCCCTCCCTCCGTTTCAAAGATCCCGTATCTCTTTTCTGCCACCTAAGTCCTCCACGCTTCCGATGCGCTTTGACAGTCCCCGTGGAGAGAAAGAGCCGTGATTCAAGAAAATCCAGGCCAGATTAAAGGGCCAGGCACCCATCTGGGTGCCTGACACGGAACCATCCGCAACGAAGGCCCATTAGGACCTGGCTCCTGCCTGCCGGCTTGTCTTCCCGTGTCTCCCAGCACCGCGCTGACAGATTGGTGGAGCTGCTTCTTTCCTCTCCAGAACAATATTTTATGAGGAGTCTGTTTTATTAAAATATTTTCCGCTGGATGCTTCCTGTGTTTCAAGAACTTGGTCTTGCCAGCTGGAGCTGATGACAGTTGAGAAAAACACATCCAAGCGCTGTTGTGACATGGCATTTGGAAGAGCAGGAGCATGTGGGGGGTGGGGCGGCATGGGAAGAGACGCAGGAAGCCACCACCAGGGTTGCACAGGAAATGTCCCTGCCGGACATCGTGGGAGAACAGCTCCCCCCGCCCCCCCACATCCCCCCACCATTACAAAATGTGAACAGAAGCTCTGGGAGTGATGTCCCAAAATGTACCTCTTTATCTCCTGGTGGAGCGGGAGCCACTGTGATGCATGGTCACAGAGAACCCGTCATTTGTTTTCTACGACTGCCAGTTTGCCAACCCAGGAAACGAGCCCCCATGCTCCCCACCGGTTCACGTTAACCCCACACATTTCCTGAACTGAAATCTAAATAAAACGAGGCATATTGCAAAAAGAAACGAAAAAGAACTCCGACACAGTTCTGGTCACCACCAGGAGGACGGGGTTACCAGCCTCTGGCTCTCTGGCCGGCACTGGAGGCTGGAGGCGCAACGCTGGAAACAGACTAAACAGACGTGATCGAGAAGCCCACTCTCCTCTTGGGACCCGGCGACAGACAGGAAATGCTCGCCTGGAGAATGAGGTGGCGTTGGTCTGGGGAGGTTTTGGGAGGTGCAAGGATATTCTAGGTTCGCATTTCAATATCTACAGGCCCATGACCCTGTATTCTGTGCAGTGGCTAAGAGATTTAGCCCAGTTTTAAAGAGCTGGCTTTAAAGAAAAATGACTGATTTCATCCCCTCTAGGGAGAAATCTTCAGGGTCTGAGGAACATGAAGACATTCAGCACTTTCTCCACAAGGGGGCAGTCATCATCCACGCCAGTCCTGGCCAGAGACCAACTCCCCAGGATTCCCACCGTCAGAGCAAAAGTTAAACCTACACCCACCATCAGGAGTCCTCTCTTCCAAACTGTGCATAGCCAAGTATCTCTCAAGACAGACAGACGGATGGACGGGTGGATAAACACACATGCACATGCACAAACACACATCCTCTGTCTCCCACAGCTTTCTGGGCAAGGTGTGAGGGCTGCCTGGGTAGGCTGGTTCTATAACGACACAGCTGTCTCAGCAACACCGAATTGTAAACCAGAGAATCCTGGAAGAGCTGAAGTGTATCGCAACCTCGGTGAGGCCACAGTTCGACATTTCAGAGTCGTTTGGCTGGGGCCCGCCATCTCTTGTAACCCCGAGAACGCTCCCCGAGAACACTTTTGAAAGTAGAGCAGACGTGAAGAGTACTCCCCGCTTCACCCAAGAGACTTCAGCGTCCCTGGGGCAATGTTTTTGGTTCCCTAAACAACCTTAGACCGAGATGGATGGATGCAAAAAACAAAAAAAAAAACAAAAAAAACCCCAAATACACACCCCACAAAAAGCCAAACACACGCCCCACACTTGTCTTCTTCCATGGGGCTGCTGTGAGGATGTTCTACGGTGTGCAGCTGCTGAGTTGTCTGGGCAGAGCCCAAGGGCTGTGTGCCTCAGGGACAACAGGAAGCACCACCTCCCTGGATGGAAGCGGAGGTTCCTCCTCCAGAAGGTGCCACTGTGGATCCGCTGGATGGGGGAAGTATGCTACGTCAAGCCTCACCCCATCCAGGCAGCTCGACCGCTGGCCACTGCTTGTATACCCGCCTCGTCACTTACCTCATCTGTCCACTATCCATCCCACATCCACCCAGCAGGTGACTTGAAGTGGGGGGTGGGGTCCTATGCGAGGTAGAAACCCCAGTGCCTGCCCCCAGGACCTCTGGGTCCGAGGGGAGGTAGAAAAGCAAAGCCATACAACACAGATACTACAGCACAGATGAGCCAGGTGGGGTGGGGCAGTGGGCAGGACAGTCCTCTGTATAAATCTGGCCTCTAGAGACCTCGAGCACCCACGCCCAGGAAGGTGGAGGCCCTCGTTAAGGAGGTCACCTTCTTGACCACGTTCCCAACTCTCCTGCTGACCCCACGGCATAAGGAAAGGCCTGGAACCTCCCTCTGGGCCCGTCCGTGTTCCCTTCAGGCACCACCACCCAAAATCCAGCCCCGGTGCCCAGCTCTGTGGCCTCTGGCGCCTCCCACTGGTGTGACAACTGCTAGCAGAAGGTGCCACTGTGGATCCAGCCCTGCTCCCAGGGGACTTCTTGGCGGAGCACCCTCCTGGGCTGCAGGGAGGCCTTTCGAAGGCCGGGGGATGGGACGTGGACCTCGCCGAGCGCGGGCCTCACTGGTTCCGGCAGACAGATGGGAGGGAAGCGACAGGTACTCACTGCTCAGGGCTGGAGACGGACGTCCTGCGGCCTTCCACTGCCACGTTGCTCTTCGGCCTCTTGACGACATGTGGACGGGGAGGGCGCACCTGGCAAGGGCACAGGGGAAAACCCCCCAAGGAGGAGTGAGGTGGAGAAGCCACGCGGAACCGTCGGAAGATTCGGATAAGTGGCCCCAAATAAACGCTGAGGGATTTTCACGGCACGGGCTGCAAAGGCTCTGATTATGAGAGCGTTGCCTTTGAAAGCACAGCAGACACAAGGACTGGAGGTCTGTGGCCTACTCAGACGGGCGGGGGTCTTCTGAAGAGTTTGGTTCCCTCGTCTGCAAGCAGCGGTCAGGTCCCCTGCCTCCTCGCAGGGCTGCTGTGAGGGTCTGATGACATATTGTCTACATGGGACCTCGAACAAAGAGGCCCTTGGGAATGCTAAGTCCCCACTCACCTTGTTCAAGAACCCGGAAACCGGTCTGGTAAACAAAAAGCTTTCACTCAGACTTTGTTTTTAGGGTACGCGGGCCTATTTTTGTTCTTTTTACAACAGAATTACAAGATACTTATTTTCCTCTCTTAATGGAAGGAGTGAGTGGGAAGCAAATAACAGCATCGGAGAGTGCCAGAAAAATCACCTTCTGGTGCCCAGAGCATCCCTCCGCAGTGCCCCTGAGCAGGGCTCCGCCCGGATGCCACACACCCCTGGTGACTGCTGCATGCTCGGTGTGGACCCAGCTTGAGAACTGGGGGTGGGTGTGACAGTGAAGCACGCGGCTTCCTAACCCGCAGACAGGCTGCAGTGTTTTTTTCTCCGATCTGCTGCCACCGAAAGCCAAGACTGGGGCCCGCTGGAATAGACACCCCTTCTCCAGCAGAGCCCACGATGGGAATTAGGCTGAGAATCTCTCGGGGCCCCTAGAAAGGATACTCATTCAGTCCAATCAACATTACATGGCTTTAAATCTGGCACCATAATCTCTGACCATTCCTGATGACAGAGAACTAAGCGAAGACAGTCTACCTGTGAGTTTCATTGCCAATAAAAACGCCTGAGCATCCAGATTGAGAGGGCCTGCCCTCTCTCTGCAGACAAGGGACCAAGTAGAAACTGTCACAATGGCTCAGGGCTCAGATAGGACAGGAAAGGGAGCATACATGCTCCATTTCTTGCCGGCTCTATTCCCTGACCCCGCCCCCCCAGCAATTTGTAGGTGACACAGTACAATGGCTTAGAAACACAGATTACAGAAGTTGGCTGCATAAAAGACAAGTCTTTATAGAGTCGGACCAAGTCCTCAGGTCTCTGAACATCTGATCTAACCAGTTTTTCCTGTGGAGTGGCCAGTCTGACCTAAGCCTCGTCTGGCAACTCAGAGACGTGGGAAAACAAACAAACAAAAAACCCAAAAAGCCAAATGCAGCCCACCAAACTTGTTGTCTTCTATGGGGCTGCTGTGAGGATCCACAGGGAAAGCGCCAGCATGGGGTCTGGCACATGGTACGGCTCCATAAATGCTCACCTTGCTTCTCCGTGAGCTCGGCAACAACAAAAGGAAGCCTGGGGAGGGGTGTCTCTGAATCAGAACACGCCGTTTGTGATGGGCTTACCCTCGCCTAGCATCCTGTGCAGGGCCTGGAATCCGAGCGGTCCCTCAGCGAGATTTTTAGAAACCAACGAATGCTGTTGCTTGGAATCTCAGAAGTGCTTAACAATGTTGCTATTATTATCATTGTTATTAGAACAGTGCCTGCCGCAAAGAAGACATCCAGTCACCATTTGCTGGATACGCGAATGGATACACCCCCGTCCATTCTACCTGTGAACTGGTTTCCTGGACTTTCCCGGACCAGAGCCAGAGGCAGCTGGTAATCAGGATCACCTGGCTGGAATGCTCCCCCAGACTTTTCGCCACCAAGGCGGTGTGCGGTGGGGACCCTGGAGCATCTCTGCCCTGTCCCCGAGGTCCTGGGGTGGGGGTTTCAGGAAAGGGCAGACATTAAGGCCTGTCCGCCTGTCCTTGCACATGGCTGCTCCTTGCTACAATAAAGTCGGGTTAGGAATGTGAACTTGTGGCTGAAATGGGGGGATTAAGTTTGTGGCAACTTCGACTGAACTTGCAACGTGGTGAAACATGGGGAAAAAGAACAACAGAGCTAATTAGAGGAGCTGAGCTGTCAGAGTGCCATTGAATGGCTCAGCGCCAACAAACAAAAGGAATGGGCTGGCAATCAGCAGGATCGATGGAGAAGACTGCTTCATTAGGGATGATAAAACAGACAGAGCAGGAGAGGGAGGGGCGGGGAGGGGAGCAGGGAGGCAGGGGAGGCAGGGGCGGGAGAGAAAGGCACGAGAGACCTGCGGACAGTCAGTCACCCCCACCGGTGCAGGCACACCCAGAGTCACACACACCTGATTGGTGCAGACAAAGCCAGACACAAAATCATACTCACAGACAACCATCCAGAGACACACAGAGGCCTCGAGACACCAACATACACACAGTCTCACAAATACTCACGGAAGCAGACACACACACAAGGTAAAGACACATGCACAAATCTCTCTCTCTCTCTCTCTCTCTCTCTCTCTCTCTCTCTCTCACACACACACACACACACACACACACACACACACGGCCGCAGACCTACAGTTAGAGCCGCAACCAGGCACAGACACAGAGAGACAAAACGGTTTAATTAAGCC
Organism: Pteropus alecto; assembly: GCF_000325575.1. Lineage (NCBI taxonomy): Eukaryota > Metazoa > Chordata > Mammalia > Chiroptera > Pteropodidae > Pteropus > Pteropus alecto. The sequence goes on from NW_006441061.1 coordinate 520,724, forward strand.
CGAATCACAAGACGATGCAGACAACTGGCCCGTCATATTTCAGCGATCACATTCGTCTTTCTAGGGTGCTTAGGAAGGGGGTGGGGTGCTGGGGGATGAGGAAAGAAACCACATGCACGCACAACAGCTACGGCCCCACCAGTGTTAGGATCCCAGCAGTGCCAGGGGAGAAAATGCTAAACAGGGATTTTGAGCTCTGTTCATGGGGACTTGAGGGGAAAGTTGGGAAACCAGCCAATTCCCCACCGGATTTAAAACCTGAGAAATCTAAGTCGGCAGGGTTAAATGTGTATTGAATACAAAAGCACTGAGTACATTTGATTTTAATGGTGAGCAAGAAATAATAAATACAGAGCTTATAAAGTGCTTCGCATGCAGCCAAGCACAGCCCCGCTCTCCCCTGCACACCCCGACCCGTTCCCCTCGGCCCACCAGACACTGGCGAGGCTTTCTTCTGCTCTTTCCCCTTTCTTCTTTTTAAAAACAAAATCTAAATCCTCTGGTACCCTCTGAACTCCAGCCACAGGTGCCAGGCTCTAGAGCTCTTTCCAGAAAGGCTGAGTGGCCAGCCCCCGACGCTACCACCATCCTGGGCCAACGGCTGCACTTACGTCCAGAATGTCCGCGGCTAGGTGAGCCGGCAAAGCCCGGCTGGGGGCCAGCGGCTCCTGACATGGGAGCTTGTCCGACTGTCCCTCTTCGAGGCCCCTGAGGGGGTCCACACCCCATGTCTCACGGGTTTTCCCTGAGTGTGCAATGGCGCCCACCAAACGTGTCTGCATGACTGCATCAGAGGGAAAAGGCACCGCGCCCGCCACAGGGAGAGAGTACAAACCTCCCAAGATCCCCGAATCAGTCCCACAGCGACTCTGCTTGGCAGAAGTGGGTGTATGTGCACGCGTTATGCCAGGGATGGTGCTAGGTACGATGCATACTGGCCTCATCACCCTCACCAGGTAGGTGCTGCTAAACCCATTTTACGGATGATGAAACTGAGGCTCAGAGAAGGTAAGCATCTTGCCCAAGTCACACAGCCAGGAAGTGACCAAGCTGACTCAGACCGGGGCAGGCCTCCCAGACGTCCAAACCTAGGAGAACTGGTTCTGCCGGCACCCTGCCTCTTCAGCGCCAGGTAACCCAAGGCGGGCGCAGCCCGGAGTGCTGGGCTAGTCGCCTCGTGCACTGGAGTAGCGGCAGGCTCCTCCCGGGGCACGGTGTCCGTGCCCAAGTCTTCAGCTGCCAGGTGATGCGGCTACCTCCCCATCCACTCCCCGCACGAGTCCCTACGCTGGTGACACAACACAGAGCCCACGGCAGCTGGGGAGACACCCAAGGGGAGACACCCTGACCCGGATCGTGCTCTAAGGGAGTCCCTGCCTGCCTTGGGTCCCAGGTCTCCATGGGGAATTTGGAGCGCTACCCATTGGGTGGCTCTGCCTCAAGGAGAGGCTGCCTGGTGAGCAGCGAGGTGGTGCAGAGGCGGGCTCAATGGCCAGCTTGGCCTCTTATTTGTCGCTTTAGTTCCGGCTGCAAGTTAAAGAAACAGCATCTGTGCCTCCCTTGAGCTGTTGTACAGACAAGTGGGACAGCAATTATACGAGAGCCCGGCACAGTCCCAGGCACAAAGAAAATGCTCAGACAATGCTAATTCTCTTCACCCCTGTGGCCCTGCCAGGCCCTAACTCTGCCCTAGAGATTCGACAGGGAGCCCGCCGACTACTGATTGTTTTTCCCTCGACGGAAGGCTTTACCCCAGGACTTCATACTAAGATGGACTCCATGGAAATGGAGGTAGAGGGCCCAGGGAGTCTGGTACGCTGGAGAGACCGCAGGTGCTAGGGTCTGGTGACCTCTACCTGCGGTTGTTGGGCATCTGCTTTCTCATCTCTGAAATGGGTAGAGACAGTGACAACTTCACAGAGTGCCTGTGAGGCCCAACCGGATCACGTGCCTGGGAATGATTTGCTGACCAGAAACATCCTGGGCAAGTGATGGTTATTAAGAAACCGTGTCATTCTTTAGAAGCTGTACGATTTAAAAACCTGTTAAGAACCGCTTCTGTGTGCCAGGCACCGTGCCAGGTACTGTACAGATGTCGTCTATGTTCATTCTCACAAAACCCTCAGTGAATGAGGGTTTATTACAGAGAGAGACGTGAGCTCAGAGAGCTTCAGCACTTGTCCAAAGTCACACAGCTTTGGTATTCAAGCCTAGCGACATCTACACCCCAAAGCCGTGTTGCTAATGAGTACTGGAACTCTCGCTGAATGACACGGTTTGACCCAGAAGGGGCTGCCTGTCCCCCGAAGTGCTTTCTTTGTGCAGTTTGTGCCTTCCTTCCAGTGACAGTAAGCAGGAAGCAGAAACATCCTGTCCCCTTGACAGCTGTGCTGGGTAACTGTTGGCCTGGGTAACAGGACAGATCCGCCACACGGAGCAGGAAGCAGAAACATCCCGTCCCCTTGACAGCTGTGCTGTTGGCCTGGGTAACAGGACAGATCCGCCACACGCGGCTGGGACTGTGCAGCCTCATGACAGCCACAGGTGAAGTCATCTAAATGCCCCCAACCCTCACCTTAGCCCTCTCGCTCTCACACATGGTAGGGAAGGGAAGGAAGAAAGTACCCTGGAACCTTCCGACATCTATGCAGAGGGCAGCCGTGCTGGGTGTGCATGCCGAGGATTACAAACAGACGCGTTCGGCCTGGCCGCTTGCACCCCTGGCTGCCGCACCTTTCCAAGATGGAGCTGGACGTGTGCACTGGAGAGGGCAGGAGGGGGTTGGGACGCCCTTTTGGGGGAACCCTGAGGGCAGCTGGGTGGGGCTCTGACGCCCTTGGCTTGGCTGCAGGAGCAGCGGCCGCTCTGAACGAGAGACAGAAGCTCCTCTCTTGGTAAACGGCCACCACCACACGGTCCTGCAAGTTTCCCCTTGAAAGGAACCTGCTAACGGTATCATGCCTTGGCGTGTAAGTCTGGCCTTACAAGGAAAATGACCTCACGGAGGCCGAAAACGGGACCCGCACCCGTGTTTTCCCACAGCTCTTCTCTGTAAAAAAAAAAAACCACGGCTGGGTCTCCCTCTCTCTCTCTCACCCGTCCCTTCTCAGGTGCTGGTGGGCTTCTCATGTCACCCCGCGGTTCCACCTCGCGTGGAGTGTCACGTGGGAAGGTGAGCGCCACGTGAGGCCTGCCAGGAGGAGCACCTGTCACCATCTGAACCGAGGCCACACTCTCGGGCGCAGCCTCTGTCCTCGGGAGGAACATCACATGCACTTGCAAACCCCGTTCGGGCAGGAACGAGAGCCCAGCGGCCAGGCCAGGATTCCGTGGCCTTGGCGAGATGAGGCAGTTAGGGCAAGGCTTTAGCGCTCACTGGCTAGACACGTGGCTCCACCTGGGAGGTCCACGCCCAGGCTGCACCCCCGGCAAACGCACCACACAGCGCCCCCCGGTGACCTACAGCTAGCTCTGGCCTGCAAGTCCCTGAACCGATTCACAAAAAAAAAAAGGAGAGAGAAGCCCAGAAAAATGCAAGTTCCAGTTCATGCCACGCAGAGAGGGAAGCTGGAAACCCCAATCCCAGGTTTTCTTTGCAAGGCAGCTGAGTTCAAACCCCCGAGGTTTAGTCAGGCGGGGACAGCGGCCCAGGCAGTGTTAGGGGGGCGGGCAGAACCAGCGGCTACTCACGGGCCTCGAGCGCTGGATCTTGGGAGGCGGCGGGCGAGTGGGACGGAGTCTCTGTGGCTGCATTAAAGCGAAACTTAAAACATCAGTGCAAACCGAGATGGTCTGATGCATCTGCACACGCGGCTTGAGGGCAAGCATCCAGGACCCCCAGCCAGAGCCAGAGGGCTGTCCGCGACGCACGCCTCTTCCCCGGCTCCACATCGGCTGGTCAATGGGTCCTGAGCGTCCCATTTCTGAGGCCTCCCCTCTGCCAAGTCTTTCGTTCTGGCCTCACCTCTGGCCCGGATCGCTGTAATCACCTGCCAACAGGTGCCCTTGCCTGGATCCCCTCCCGCCGCTCTGCACACAGGCCGAAGGGCTCCTCCAAAGGGCAACGTGGCCATGCTGTGCCCCAGCTTTGAGACCTCGGCTGCAGCCCCTGCTCCAGTCCTTGGACGAAGGCGCGACAAGGGCCTGGGCTGGCATTCCAAGTTCTCCGAGACCTGGGTTCTGCCGTGTCCCACACAGATCCTCCCCCACCTTCGCCCATGCTCACCCTGGCAGACCCCCAAACGGCCCTGGCCTCTCTCATTTCTTGCCTGCCCTCTGCATGGGATGACCTACCCCATCCTGATCTGTCTGGCAAATGTTTACCTGTCCTTTAAGGCTCTGCCCAGGTCAGATGCTGCCTTTCTGTGCTCCCTGCTACAGGGGACTTAACCTCCAACACAAAGTATCTGCCCCACCCCCCTTCTCCCCATTATCTTTCAAATGTTCATTTCCTTGAGGGAGTTCATCCCTGGGCCTTGGAAGAAAATACGTGCTCAATAAATATGGGATGAACAAATAAAATTTGTACAAAACGCTTGGCTTTTGAGATCAGGACGTGAATAAAAAACAACAGAGCACACACCCCTTGGCTCTGCTCTCAAATCCTGTATCTTGAAAGTCCAGCTTTGTCTTTTCAGTGGCCTGACCATCCAGATACCCCGAACAGTGCAGGAGACGGGCGGGCAGGGCAGGGAGTGAAAGGCCACACTAGCCTGTGACCTCAGACCCTCGGCAAACCCCGGGAGGCTTCCAGTTGGTTCCTGCCCATCTAACCACGCGGGTCACGAAGGTCCATCATCATCGACAAAGTCTAGACCTGCACTACCCAGGAGCTAACGGCCACATGTGGCGAGTCCAAATTAAGACATACTGTATAAGTATAAAACACACAGTGGACTTCAGGGGCTTCGTTTAAAAAAACGTAAAATGTTTCATCAATTTGTAGTATTGATTATGTTGAAATAAAAATATTTTGGACAGGTGGGTTAAACATATTAGAAATCTATGTGTGACCGCCATGGGTGGCTCCCATGACACCTCCCTCAGACAGAGCGTCAGAGCTTCGGTTGTTTGGAGGGACCCTTCAGAGAGCAAACCTGCCTTCAACGGCTCGTTCTCCGAACTCGATTCCTGGAGGGTAAGCGCTAGCTCAGGTGTCCCTGGATCCCTGGCCCCCGAGAGGCCCTGTCAGGGTGCCCTGAGGGGAAAGCGAGCCGAGGCACTCGGAGGAGAAGTGGGGTCCTCACCGCACACTGAGAGCTCGTCTGGATGGAAGTGCACTTCGGCTCCCCAGATCCGGTGCCATCGGTGGGGCGTGTGGGCCGACCCGTGCTCAGTGAGCCTCCTCCTATCAGAGGCCACCGGAGGTTGAGGATGCCACCCACCAAGGCAAGACTGGCGGCCCACGGAGCCATGCTTCTCCTCCTTCATGGCTCGCAGGATACATGAGGGGCAAAAGGGGATAAAGCCCCCGAGCCGGCACGGCCCCTCAGGAGGAAAGTTCGAGGACAGGGAGAGGGGACCGCCCTCCGCGGAGGCACCGGCTGCGGCCCCCATCCAGACGCCCTTTCTCCCCTTGTGCGTGGCCACTCTACTTCTGGGTGACCAGCTTCTCCGGCCCTCTCTGCTTGTCACCTCTGACCTGGTCATTTCCCTTCTTGCTGGCAGGTGTGGCAGTGTGGCAGAGTGCTCAGGAAGTGGCCTCTGGGGTCAGTCTCAGACTGAACCCCAGCCTCCCACTCACGCTCTGCGTTCCTCTGGGCCCACGATTAAGCCATTTGAGCCTTCATTTCCCCATCTGGACAAGCAGGTAATGGCCCTCCCCGCCCAGGGGGCTGTTGGGAAGACTCAATGGGATGATGTTCGCGAAGATGTCCCCACAGTGCTGCCAGGAGACATCAGCAGCTGTCACCACGAGCAGGTTTCCCTGCCTCCAGCTTCTCCCCCTCCCAATCCGTCTTCTACGTGCGTTCCAGAGTGGACTCAAATAAAACACGTGCCTGGTCATGTCACTTGCCAGCTTAAATCACCTCAGTGGAAAACTGGCATCTCCCAAGGTACCTTCTGAGAATCGCCATCCTGGGAGAGGCACTGAACGGAGGGAGAAAAGGGGGTTCCCCGGCCAGACAAGTCTGGGAGATGCTGTTTTCCTGCTTTCAGAGATTCACAATGCCTGTTAGCACGGTAAAGGAAACCTTTGCAATAAAAATATCCACCCCGAACAGGCAAAATCCTATTAACTCTTTTTCTTAAATGTCCGATTTCCTCAATTTATTTGTATACAGATGCACTTACGCTATATAACACCCATTAATATCCCCCTAATTGCCCGAAGCCCTCCAGATTCTGGACCCCTCCCCTGAACCTCTGCAACTTCACCTGTAGCACACCCCACCCTCGGCGTGGCTTCCCGCCCAGCCCTGCTCACCCACTTGCTCTCCCTGAATGCCTCGTGCATTCTTGTGCGTCCATGCTGGCCCCCACGCCTGAAATGCCCTTTCCGTTAGTCTCACCCTTGGTGCTTCTTATTCACCCTTTGCAGCCTCGAGTGCCGCCCCAATTCCCTAAGCAGCGCGGGTCAGGTGTTCCCTCAGCCCCTGTGTATTCAGAGCACACAGGCTGTTAATGATTAACTCACTTGTCTCATTTCTCCATTTCTCCTGGGGTCTAGTACAGTACTAGGTACATAACAGCTGCACAGCAAATGACTGGTTTTTGGCGGAAGCTTCCTGGCACACGTAGAAACAACAAATGCTAGTTCTCCAGGTCCCGTCATTAACTTCTCTCCCTTCGATTACCGTCAGGAAGTCTTGGTTCTTTAGCAACTGAATTTATAAATGGTGGGAGGAGAGCAGCCCCTGGACCGCAGCCAACCTAGAAGCCAGCAGTTAACCAGGGGGACTTAACGATACCACGAAAGGGTCATGTGGCACAAACGTCCTTAGTGTGCCCACGAGGGCCCCACTGCAGGGACGCGGGTGTGTGACGGCACTGCCCCAGGCCCAGGCCCAGGCCCAGGCGGACACGCTGCCGTGAGGAGGCTTCTGCCTCCTGGAGGGTAAACAGTGGGGCTGCGGGGCTGTATTTCCCGTGTTTCCCAAACATGCTGGGGCGGGATGACCACTGAGGACTCAGGTTGGGGAGAGCTGAGTACTCTGAGGACCATGAGCATGCACAGGGGTGAGTGGTGGTGATCTGGGTGGGAAGACGGGGTGAAGAGAGAAGCCAGGGAAGAATCGACCCAACACACCACTTTCCAGAACACAGCCCCCAGGGGCTTGGGAAGCCAAACATGGGACTGACTGACTGTGGGGACCGTGACAGTGTGTGTGTGTGTGTGTGTGTAGGGGGGGCACTGAGAAGACCGCAGAGCTGGCCAGGACTCAGTGAAAGCCATTTCGGTGACTAGGGGCACCCCCTCTCTGTGTGCCCCCCAGGGCAGAGACCCACTGCGTTCTCCTCTGCACCCCAACCCACAGCCCAGGGCTGGCATGAGCTTGTTCATCTCGTCCCACAGTCCTGGTGACAGGGAGCATGCCTTTCCATGGACAAAGAAGCAGACCCGCTCAAGGCTCCCACTTGGTAAAGGGGAGAGCTGGGAGCGGGTCTCGGGGCCTCCTGACTGTGAATCTGGTGCTTTTCCCACCGCTGGAAAAGGCAGTGGCTAAACCAGAGGGGCTTAAAGCAGAAGCAGAGAACGAAGAGGTCCAGGCACCTTTGTACAGAAATCACATTACACGTGGCCCCCAATTTCCCCGCAGGATTGAAACGCGCTACATCGATGGCGGTTTCTTAAGTGAGTTCAAAAAGGCTGGGCCCTCAGCAATCTTTTCCTTCTAAGAGACCCGTTCCACAATTCATCTGGCACTTCCTGAGCTCAGCTGTGGCGGGGCTGGGGTTTTTCCACCATCAACACAAGTGGCTACCGTCTTGAAGGTCATGTCTAGCGGGGGAAGCAGATTCACTCTCGCAGGTGGAAGGATTCTCCCGTGTAAATTTATGGAACAACTACTTGGGGCCAGGGCCCGGGAATCAGAAGGCACAGCCTTTGTCCTTAAGGGATGCATGGTCTAATGGGATCTGACCCACATCGCAGAAAAATAGCTTTCTTGAGAGTACGCAAAGTATTTGGGCTAAAACCCAAGAAATACACATTGGGTTAGAAAGACAGGTTCACGTCTTGGCTGTCACCGTCCAGCTGAGTTCAGTGTTGGCTCTACCGCTCGGACGAGTAGTGTCACCGAAGTCTCAGTTACCTCTTCTGCAAAACAGAAATAACTCTTGGGTCACAAGCCCTGGTGTGAGGGTGCTACGGGATGCAATTCAGCTGTGTGAGCCTCTGGCCCGGCATCCTGATGAGGAACGGGGACCGTCCGATCCTCTGTCCTCCCACTGGACACAAAATCTTCCCAGAAAAGTCCTGTGGATGTTACGAGTGAACTGTCAGCCAGGCACTGTGGAAGGAGACTGGGTTTTAATAGTGATCTCTTCTATTTATATGATGTGCTTTCCTTTCAAAGCGTTTCTACTTCTCCTCTTTCCTTTGAGCCTCATATCCCCTGGTGAGGCAAGTTAGAGAAGAATTATTTCCTTACTATAGAGACAGGAAACAGGAGGCCCAGAGAGGTTAAAGGACTACTATGAGGTCACACAGCCAGTAGCAGGAACTAAAACAAGCAGGGATTCTCAGCCCATTGTGCTATCCCTGTCAACCCGAATTTCCAAAGTCATCTGGAATCTTTTCCGAAAAGGTTTTTCTAATCCTTGTCCCTTCGGAAGTTAGAATCTGTCGTTTGAGATCTGTGCCTTAGAAAAAAGGCTGGCAAGAGAGGATGACTGACGTGATGATTCCCTTCCTTAGTTGAGATCTTTCCAGTGCTTTACGAGGCACGTGATTCATGTGTTTGTTCATTTAACAACCAGTGAAGGATGCTCTGCACAGGCTCATTCATGAACCGCCCTGCAGAGGGGTGCCGAGGCCTGTGAGGGTACAAAGGAGGGGCTCTTCTACCAGATGGGGGTGGTAGGGAGTTCAGGTGCCCGGTACAGGGGAACCACAGTGGTCCGACAAGACTAGAGTGAGGGTGACTATGATGGGACAGGTTGGAGCCTTAGAGGGGCTGGCGGGGGGTCACATAATATAGGGCCTTGAATGCCCGGCTACGAAGTGTGGATTTTCTCAGGCGGGAAGGGGCACGTCCGAGGCCTTGGTGTCCTTGGTGCAGAAGACGGATGGGTGGGTTCCTAAGGACACACCCTTCCAGACACCGGCACCTGCCCTGGCCTCCACGTTGTCAACTCACCGCCCCTGACCACGTGACTGCTGGAAGCCGAGACCACCAGGCTAAGCCTGAGCATGTGATTGACGTGGATGTCCCGGAGAAGAGAGGAACTCTGTGGCCTCTGCCTGGCCCTCCGCGTTTATGTCTGTCAGCCATGCGGGCCAGGTGAGGATGCTCATTGGACATGAAACCCACATTTATCAGGACAGCATCTGATTTGCAGTTAATTTGTTGATGCAGCAAAATACATTGTTTCCAAAAGGTCAGGAGGGGAAGCTGTGTTGGAATATCAACTTAATTACCTGGGCAGCATGGAGGAGCCGGCGCCCTGTGTGGGCTGCAGGGTGGAAAATGCTCCACTGCCAGACGCGGAGCGCAGTGTGTGCAGGGGTGGGGTGGGTGAGAGACGGAGGGCCGCCTACTCAGTGCCAGAGCCACAGCCCTTCCTGCCTGCCAAGTGCCTGGTGCCTAAGCAGCCCGGGGATCCCCATGCTGGAATGAGGGGACGTGAAGACCTGCCCAGGGTCACGCAGAGCAGCAGATGACAGGCCTTCGGAAGAGGGTCAAAGAGCTGTCCCAAAGACCCCGCAGGCTGGGGCAAGGGTCCTGTGACGGACGTGGGTCCTGTTTAGGAGCCAGCACAAGGATTTACGCAGTCCCTAGGGAGGTTACACCTTGGTCTGTCGCTCCAACATCCCCATGTCACTAAGCAGGCTCAGGGCGGGGGGCGGTGGTGCTTCCTAAGGCCACACAGGTGAAATGTCCAAGTCAGTAGTGAGACAGGCCAGATCCCAGCCAGGGACTGTGAGGTGGGGAAGGAGGCAGAAGAGCACAGATGCCTGAGGACACAGGGACCAATCAGTTCCACTGAGAGACCAAGGGCTGTGCACACAAAGCTTGGGGTGGGGAGGCAGCCGGGACCCCGAAACGCCCCTTTTGGAGGGCTGGAGAAGGTAGGGTGTGCCCAGTGGCAGCTGGAAGCATGAGAGAGCTGGCCTCCGAGGCTGGCCTCAAAGGGGGTCTCAAATCCTTTGTGTCTGAATGGTGTTCTGCATTGTCCCTTTCCTGGCAGACTCCTGTCTAGCCCACATGGAGGATGGCTGTGGTGACCCTGATGGGGAAGCTGGACAGATGCTGGCGATTTCTCTGCCCCAGGGACGTGCCCCAACCAGATATGCTGCCAGGGATGCAGAGAGTCTAAGAGAAAATTCACAATTAAACTCTGTCACTGCTTAACGCAGAAAGAGTTCACCTGGTTAATTTTCCTGGCTCGTAGCCAGATCAGTGCTCTGACCTGTGCATGAAACGCCCCGGTTGGGAGAGGAAGACAAAGCTTTCTGTTGCTTTACAAAGGGCCTCTGGGCTGAGAGCAAGGCTCCTCTAACTCCTCGGGACTGGAAAGCCGCTATTATGCAAGGTATGGAAATAAAAGAGGGCTTCTTTTGAAATGCCTCCGAAAAGGAGTGTATTGAAGCCATATTTGTGTGGAGTGTTTCCTTTGAAAGGCCCAACTAGCTCTCTTGGGCACAGCTCTCGCCTGTCCCCCAAGTCCCGTCATTATCTCTAGTCCTCTCTGTCCAGCCTCGACAGAGCCGGTCCTGCTTGTTGGGGAGGATCAAATGCTCGCCTCTGCTTCAGAGCTTCGGCGAGGATGGCTGGGGAAGAGTGGGTGCTCGAGGCCCACAGCCCTCGCTCTGAGTCAGCAGCACTGGGCAGGGCCCCGGGCCCCCAGCGGGCAACCTGGGACCGAGGAGCCCTGACACACCTGCAGAGGTAACTCGAAGCTCCAGGCTGTTCCCTGGAGGGGCGCTTCTTGTGACACTGCAGAGGTTGGGCTTGTGCACCATCGTGGCCTAGTCAGACGCTGCCGTCCTGCCCATGCAGGATGAGGAGGCGGTGCTGCTTCACGGGAAGGGGAGGCTGGAAGGGGCCCTCGTCTCAGAGCGCCTTTGATGGGCCAGGTGTCACTTGGAATATCCCGGTCAGTCTTAAAACTCTGGTGAGAGGCTCTAGCATGATCTCCCCTCTCCAGCTGGGGAAATGAAGCCCCCCTCCCCGGTTCGCCAGGTGGGGTGGCCTTTGTCTTCGGTAGGTGGTCAGTTCCGATACGCCCTGCCCCTTGCCATCCAGAGGCACCGTCTGTGGTGGGGAGGGGGAGGGGCTCAGGACTGAAGGTGGGCCTCGAAGAAAAGCCGCTGCACCTGCTGTTGGGCCTGTAAGCCAGCGTCTCTGGAGAGGGTGTGCTTAGGATTCAGTTGACCCAACAAGTCACCTCGCGAGGCCGTGCTCGCAGGCTGGGCCTGGGCGCTTTCTGTGCGGTGAGTGCCGAGCTGAGAGACGCTCGGTCTGGGCCTGAAGAGCAGCGCATTCTTCCCGATGTTGACAGCAGTAGTATTTTGTAGTGGTGCCGGTTAATTTGTAGTGGCATTTGTGGTTTGAAGCCTTGTCAAGATCCCTGATTACTTCCCGTGCAAGGAGCTGGGCTGACGGGAAAGTTCACATGCCGAACAAAAGCAGCGAGGCAGCTGTGCGGGAAGAGGCCGCGGGGGGGCTGGGTGACCCTGGCACTTGGGGGCCGGAGGGGGGGGGAGGAGGAGGGCCGGCGGTGGG
>NW_006441061.1:532756-539275 GCF_000325575.1 Pteropus alecto
AGGGGGGAGGGGAGGGCCGGCGGTGGGCTGGGGGAGGGGAGCCTTTTGTTTTTAGTCAGGTGCAGCTGCTCCGGCTGAATAGGTGGCATCCTATTGGTGGCCCGAGGTCGGGCACCAGATGCAGCCGGTGGCCGCGCGCAGGGGCAGGGAGCTCTGCTGACGCGTGCCGTTCTCTGCCCAGACAGAAGCAGGAGGAGGGTGTGCATCGCTGCTACCTACACCAGGGCAGCCATCTGGGATGCCATCGAGAGTGCTTGGGTGACATTCTCAGAAGGTGGGGGATCCAAGGAGGGGCTTCCAGATGTTGGGAGAGATAAGCCCCCTCTGATACTAACAGGGGCTACTGTTTTCTGGCACTTGCTGTGTACTAGGCCCCAGGCTAGTGCATTACATGCAAGGTATCTGAGCTCAATGACCCCGCAGGAAAAGCCCCATTTGGCAGATGAAAACCTGAGGCTGCATGGCTCAGTGCCTTGCCCAGACCAGGCCTCACGGCTCACAGGTGGCAGAGCCTGGATCCAAGCCCAGGCATGTCCGATCCTGAAGAAGCCCACACTCCTTCCATCAGACCCGACGCACAAACGGCAGAGGGAATGTGCTGGAACTTATCCCCTCAAGACTGAGGGTGCTGCCCTCTCGCCGGGGAGTTCTCCCCTGTCCATCCTGGCCACAGAGAGATTTGTCTTTGCAGCCACTTGCGTTTATTTCCCCGGCCCGGGTCCAGACTCGGTGAGGGTTTGCTCAGTGCATGTGAGGGCCAGGGCCAGCTCAGCAAAACCAAGGCTAATTTATCATCTCCGGGATGATGTCCACCCCAAGTGGTGCACCGCTAGGAAATTAAAGGAAAAATCTGCCCCTGATTTTGTGGTCGTGAAGCTAGGATCACACAGAATCCTTTGGAAAGGGAGGCTGGGGATGGTGTTCACGTTGCTCTCCCTGCCACCGGTGTCCCGGGGTCCACCTGCAGCCCGGGGGGCTGGTCATGTCTCTGTAGACAGTATTTGGCAGGCAGGCCATTGAAGACCCAGCCTCTGCCACCAGCATCCATGTCCCGCCCCACCACAATCTTCTGTCCAGCCCTACAAAGACCTTACCTTGTCCGTCCATCAAATGTCACTGACCTTCACAACCCACATGCTCATCACGTGTGCCCTTCCTGCACTTGCCTGCCTGATGGACCCTGCTCATCCCTCAAGCCTCTGTCCCGTCCCTGGAAGTTGACCCTCTCTTTCCGGCTCGATAGAGCTGGGATACTTTCTTCTGTCCGTCCCCAAATGACAATGGGCTCCTCGAGGGTGGCGCTGTGTCCCCTGGACCCCGGCTCTGGACACGAGGCCCGCACATGGTAAGTGCAAAGTAAATGCTTGCCCAAGACTGTGGAACTAGCATCAAATTACCAGTAAGGCCATCGCCCAGCATTTGACTAATCCAGACCGACTGGTCATTGTCCTCGTCACTCGAGCTGCTCCGTCCACCAGGCTGGCAACATTTCCAGGATGCTTTGATCAGGAAGAACCCCCCAGCCTAGAGGTGCTCTGGTCTAACAGGTTGAGCCCCAGGGCCATCCCAAAAAGCAAGAGACTTTTTGAGTGGAATGCAAAAGTGGGAAGCTTAGATGTGAAATATCCCCAAATCTCCCCAGTGTGTCTGTTAAAGAAAGACAGTCAGGTTCACTAGAGAGAGGTTTTTTTTTTTTCCCTTTTTCTTTTTTTTCCCCTTTCCTCGGAACAAATGGATGGAGAACCTGGTTTTAAAATTCCTGGACCCTGGAATACATTTCTGTCTGTGTCAAAGTCTGCCCTCCACCGCCTCAGCAGAGTTTAAAATCCTAGCTAATAGGTTAACAACTGTTTTTCTTCAGCTTCAAATGAAGAATATCAGAAGGCTGGGGGAATATGCAGCTCTCCAATTTGTACGGACTGCACACAGCTCCCTGCAATGTGTGTTTGACAGGCCTGACATTTTGTACCGCTGTGAGATGGGAAAACGTGTGACATTTTTATTCATGGTGGCGTACGCCCTTGTAATGATCAGCTCTGGTCGATGTGCTTACCGCAGCAGCCCCAGAGCCCTCGGAGAACAAACAGGAACCCAAGGTGCCAGCAGTTCGACTGCCTTATTAAACACCGCCAGGATCCTAACGAAGACCAACTGCTGGAAAATCTCACTGTCAAATCCTCAAGGACATTGTCAGCGCACAGCTAACTGCATATATTTTTCATTTAAAATACTGAAATCCAGCATTGTGCCATTACAACCGAGAGGAGGGGCACCCACTTCAGCGGCCATTGTGTCAGCTGCCTCTTCGGAGCTCCAGGTGTTACAGCCAGATGCCCAGTGGGGTTCGGAGCTCAAAAAGGGGCACCAGAGATTGGGAACTGACTTTCTGAAGACCCAGCCCCACCTTCAGGGTGAAGGGCTGAAAGTCACAGGGCTACGGTAAGAGTCACTTGGAAAGTCAACCCGCTGGTTCCCTTCGTAAGCCAAAGCAGATCTGCATAATTAGGACATCCGTGCCCGTCTCCCCCAAGCCAGCCATTTTCCTGTGGGTACAGTCCATCACATCCTGCGACTTGGTGCTCATCAGCCTTCTGCTTGGCGGCAGACCTTAAGACATCTGTAGGAACACGCGGCCACGCTAAGTTTCACACCTTGGCAGACAAGCTGTGTGTCAGGATGCCCACCTGCAACCTCGCCGCTTGCCTCAATCGAAGGCCTCAAGGTCAGTGGACAGGAGGACCCCCTCCCTTCGGCGGTCATTTCTAATGCTGATGCACACTAATGATGGATGCAAGCCAATCACCTGGCAGGTCCGTAGAGCTTTTCGTGGTTGTTACGCTAGGTGATTTGGCTATGGCTGCATACGCTAACGTACGGATATATTTATTTTGTAAATATGTATTATTTATACAGTGCCTCTATTTTCATACTCTAGCTCTGATGCACCAAGACACACTCTGCTATTTATTTATGGGGTCGTTGGCATAACGGGACTAACGACGCCTGTGTGTGGTTCTTGCAGGTCTGCAACAAACCGTAAGTGGTTGGCTAAACAACGGGACGTCCTCCATCCATCATGGGCAGAGGCTTGCGTTTTAAGGGGCTGCCCATAAACTTGGTTTAGCCTAATACTGTACATCACCCTGAAATGCTACAGAACCTGGCAACCCAGAGACCAGGAGCTATAACATTCTACACCCTGGGATGGGGGTGAGGGGTGCCGTAAACTACGGGTACCCTGGTTACAGAACCCGGAGAGAGTGTAGACAGGAAGGGGGCTGGTAGACAGCGCTGGGGCTGTCTCAGAAGTCCTCCAGGCTGGCCATTCTGTCCCCTGGCAGAGCCTGTCACTCTGGGCTGCAGAAGGAGGCATCCGTGGGCCCTGCACGCCCAGCAGACACTCCCTTTGTCGTGGGCTGTGCCTCACATCTCATTAGAACACGTTGGCTGGAGGAAGAGAAACACAGCCTCTGTCCGGCCCCATCCCCGTGCCACTCTGGAGTGAGCTCGCTCCCACGGAGGGCATATGGCGGACCACCAAGCGCTGCCCGTCTGGTCTCTGAGATCGCTCTCAACCTTGCCCTCAGCTTCACCCCCACGAGCAGCGTCCTAGGTCAGGCTCCCACTAGCTCTTGCCTGAACATCAGCAGCATCATTGGTGGTCTTCCTGCCTCACCTGCTTCCAGCCCTCCCTGTGGTGGCCCCAGAATGAATATTCCCAGATGCCATTCCCTCAACACTCATCTTTCACTGGCTCCCTGACACCCACAAGATAGGTGTCAAGCTCCCCCGAGGCCTGGCCACTGCCCACCTTTGTAGTTTAGCTCCTGACCCCCACCAGCTGCCTCCGGGCCTCTTGCTTCCCCACGCTAGTTGAGAGTCACGACTTCCCTATCCTTTACATGTCATTCTCTTCACCTGAAATGCTCTCCTCCTCCAGCTCCTGATAAACAGCTCATCTCTCAAGATCTAGCAGAAACGTCACCTCCTCTGAGAAGCCTTCCCTGGTTCCCCCAGACATCCTTAGGGCCCCTCTCCAGCCAGCACACTTACGTCTATTAGCCCTTCTCTTTCTGTATGGTTTAACTGTCTCTCTCAGATGATGAGTGGCCATGTGGCCATGAAAACAGGACCACATCTCATTCCTCTGTGACCTTGGGGCCTTGGACCAGGCTTGGCATCTGACATGCCTCTTACATGCTGAATAAGTAAAGAAAGGAATTAATGAGGGCATGAAAGAATAACTCAGAGTTCTTCCTGGCTTAAGACTCCAAGACCTCAGGATTTTTAATCGCAAAGCTAGGAGGGCAGCAGGGGAAGAAGAATTCTTAGCAAGTCTCACGATGTGGGCATTGGAAAGTGTTTGCAGACAGCCCTGGGCCCAAAGCTTCCCTTTCTCCCTCCCCATAGCTGTGGAGAGCAGTCCCCTGGCCAGCACAACTGAAGAGTCACTGCCTCCTGGCCTTCTGCTGACTGCTACATTCCACGTGGCCTCTTAAGGCATCACCTCACCAAGGGTGGATCCGCTATCCCTTTGGAAATATTCACTGTCACCCTCTCCAGGAAGAGCAAACAGGATCTATCTAGAAGGGGTTTGTGACTAGGGCCCAGAGGTGGCTGTAACCATGGAACCATGTGGCTGATGGACAGCAGCGTCTCAGAAACTCAGCTTAAACTGCTTGCAGGCCATGTTAACCCCGTCACGCTCCGCGTTCTAGGTGAGATGTAATCAGCCATCCCTCGGGGGAACTCCTTTTTACATATTCTCTTTTGTTACTCTTGTTACACTTAAAAATCCTTCGCAGCAGAAACGAAATGGGATACGCTGTTCCAGAAGACATGGAATTAAGTGGACTGACAATAACACTCACCTGCTGAAACCAATGATCTAAGGTAGGGACATGGTCTGTGCAATCTCAGATCGCGTGTGCTAGAGGCTGGCGCGTGGCCTTTGCTGCCAGCAAGCTGCCGTCCACTGCCCAGCTGTCCCAGGTCCTGGCTGGGCTTACGGTGGGAGCCGGGGCTTTGAATCTGAACCTGTCTTGCCAGCCAGGGCGGAAGGGGAAGGCCCCCGACTTTGCTGAAAGGGGCCCGGCACCCGGCAGGCGTTCAGAAGGGCAGCGTCGACGCTGCTCTCATCCCTGTGTTGACGCACCCGGGGTTCTTAGATTTATTCTGGGGAGAAGGCAAGGTCTCAAATCTAGGCAGCAGCCACGAGCCTTAGCCGGGAGTGAGGGAGAAGCAGAACAGTGACCTGAATCTCCACAGCCATGCGCCTCAGGAACCAGGTGTCACTGAGGAAGAGGGCTTGAGGAGAGGCCTCAAGCAAGGGGAGAGCCCGGGCTCCAGCGTCTGACAGGCCTGGTGTGGAATTCTTGCTCTACCGCTTACTGCGTGACCTTGGGCAAGTTGCTTACCCTCTCTGAGCGTCAGCTTTCTGGGGATGATAATAAGTGCATCTATCATATAGTTGTTGGGATGATTAAGTGAGATGAGGCTTGTGGAGGGGCCTGGCTCATACACAGTAGGTGCACGTTATAATGAAAACCAACCCAATCCATCTGACCCCTCTTTACCCTGCCATCTCTCAGTCCTTGTCATGCCTTCCCCTGGGCACAGCCAGGTTGATAATTTACCTAGTCCCCATTACCTAGGGACGGATGTGCACAATGTGACAGGCAGCTCCTGGCACAGCAGTCCTGTGGCCACAAGGCGAGGACGCCCTGCACAGCCACAGACACTGAGCTAACTCTCCTGGAGGATTTTGCTTGTGGGATATGATTTATTTTCAATATTTCCCCTTCCCTACTGCGATAAACTCCCCACCTTTGGCATAGAGAATTCTAATCTGAGAAAATGCCTCCTCAGGTCTGCAGAATCAGATTTCCCGCTCTCATCCTGCTGGGCGAGCTGCCTGGCAGGGAGCTGGATTCCAAGCCGCCCCGGCTCCAGCACAGACCTTAAAAGAAAGGCTGTTTTTAGGCTCTGGTCAGCCCTCTGGCGAAGCGACTCCACTGTCACGCAGCTGAACTCTGACAGACTTGGGGGACGCGGGAGGCCTGTCACTCATGCGCGGTGCCGCACGCGGGTCCCAGAGTGAACACGGGCACTGCCACGGCCACACTGTGGGGCTGCCGGCTCTGCGCAGCTGACGCTGCTCTAGGGCGCAGGCGTGGCACCGCGGTCCCTGCCCCCTCCCGTGACTTCGCTCACCACTCGCCATCCCCTGGATTCTCACTGGGCAGCTCGTCTGTGCCCGGCCCTGTGAGGGTGCTAGGGTTACAGAGAGGAGTCCAGGGACAGTGGGCCAGGCAAAGGGACAGTGCTGGCCCAGAGCGGGGTGGGAATGGCTCTGCTTGGAGTCCCAGTCAGGGAGGGCTTGGGGGAGGAGGGATGCTTGAGTCGGGCCCCGAGAGGGTGATGGGCATTTGTCGGGGGAACAGAAGAGAGAGGCCATCCCTGGCTGTGGAGACAGTGGTCCATCTCTGGGACCCTCCAGCGCCCAGCTCGGCCCGTGAA